>NC_134356.1:290853323-291188323 GCF_048569485.1 Anomaloglossus baeobatrachus | reverse complement strand
TGGGGGGGTATTGCAACTTTTCGGCATTTTGAGGCGAAATTGTTCCTTTGGGGGGGTATTGCAACTTTTGGCCATTTTGAAGCGAAATTGTTGCTTTGGGGGGTAGTGCAATTTTTTTCCATTTTGAGGCGAAATTGTTCCTTTGGGGGGGTATTGCAACTTTTGGCCATTTTGAAGCGAAATTGTTCCTTTCGGGGGGTATTGCTACTTTTCGGCATTTTAAGGCGAAATTGTTCCTTTGGGGGGGTATTGCAACTTTTGGTCATTTTGAAGCGAAATTGTTCCTTTGGCGGGTATTGCAATTTTTTTTCCATTTTGAGGCGAAATTGTTCCTTTGGGGGGTATTGCAACTTTTCGGCATTTTGAGGCGAAATTGTTCCTTTGGGGGGTATTGCAATTTTTTGCCATTTTGAGGTGAAATTGTTCTTTTGGGGGGGTATTGCAACTTTTCGGCATTTTGAGGCGAAATTGTTCCTTTGGGGGGGTATTGCAATTTCTTGCCATTTTGAGGCGAAATTGTTCTTTTGGGGGGGTATTGCAACTTTTGGCCATTTTGAGGCGAAATTGTTCCTTTTGGGGGGTATTACAATTTTTGGCCATTTTGAGGCGAAATTGTTCCTTTGGGGGGGTATTGCAACTTTTTGGCATTTTGAGGCGAAATTGTTCCTTTGGGGGGGGTATTGCAACTTTTGGCCATTTTGAAGCGAAATTGTTGCTTTGGGGGGGTATTGCAATTTTTTGCCATTTTGAGGCGAAATTGTTCCTTTGGGGGGGTATTGCAACTTTTCAGCATTTTGAGTGGAAATTGTTCCTTTGGGGGGGTATTGCAATTTCTTGCCATTTTGAGGCGAAATTCTTCCTTTAGGGGGGATTGCAACTTTTGGCCATTTTGAAGCGAAATTGTTCCTTTCGGGAGGTATTTAAACTCTTCGGCATTTTGAGGCGAAATTGTTCCTTTGGGGGGGTATTGCAACTTTTGGCCATTTAGAAGCGAAATTGTTCCTTTGGGGGGGTATTGCAACTTTTCGGCATTTTGAAGTGAAATTGTTCCTTTGGGGTGGGTTTGCAACTTTTGGCCATTTTGAAGCGAAATTGTTCCTTTGGGGGTGTATTGCAACTTTTGGCCATTTTGAGGCGAAATTGTTCCTTTGGGGGGGTATTGCAATTTTTTTTCCATTTTGAGGCGAAATTGTTCCTTTGGGGGGGTATTGCAACTTTTGGCTATTTTGAAGCGAAATTGTTCCTTTGGGGGGGTATTGCAATTTTTTTTCCATTTTGAGGCGAAATTGTTCCTTTGGGGGGGTATTGCAACTTTTCGGCAATTTGAAGCGAAATTGTTCCTTTGGGGGGGTATTGCAATTTTTTTCCATTTTGAGGCGAAATTGTTCCTTTGGGTGGGTATTGCAACTTTTGGCCATTTTGAAGCGAAATTGTTCCTTTCGGGGGGTATTGCAACTTTTCGGCATTTTGAGGAGAAATTGTTCCTTTGGTGGGGTATTGCAACTTTTGGCCATTTTGAAGCGAAATTGTTCCTTTGGGGGGGTATTGCAATTTTTTTTCCATTTTGAGGCGAAATTGTTCCTTTGGGGGGGCATTGCAACTTTTCGGCATTTTGAGGCGAAATTGTTCCTTTGGGGGGGTATTGCAATTTTTTGCCATTTTGAGGCGAAATTGTTCCTTTGGGGGGTATTGCAACTTTTGGCCATTTTGGAGCGAAATTGTTCTTTTCGGGGGGTATTGCAACTTTTCGGCATTTTGAGGCGAAATTGTTCCTTTGGCGGTATTGCAATTTTTTGCCATTTTGAGGCGAAATTTTTCCTTTGGGGGGGTATTGCAATTTTTTTGCCATTTTGAGGCAAAATTGTTCCTTTGGGGGGGTATTGCAACTTTTGGCCATTTTGAAGCGAAATTGTTGCTTTGGGTGGGTATTGCAATTTTTTGCCATTTTGAGGCGAAATTGTTCCTTTGGGGGGGTATTGCAATTTTTTTTCCATTTTGAGGCGAAATTGTTCCTTTGGGTGGGGTATTGCAACTTTTCGGCATTTTGAAGCGAAATTGTTCCTTTGGGGGGGGGTATTGCAATTTTTTGCCATTTTGAGGCGAAATTGTTCCTTTGGGGGGGTATTGCAACTTTTGGCCATTTTGGTGCGAAATTGTTCTTTTCGGGGGGTATTGCAACTTTTCAGCATTTTGAGGCGAAATTGTTCCTTTGGGGGGTATTGCAATTTTTTGCCATTTTGAGGTGAAATTGTTCTTTTGGGGGGGTATTGCAACTTTTCGGCATTTTGAGGCGAAATTGTTCCTTTGGGGGGGTATTGCAATTTCTTGCCATTTTGAGGCGAAATTGTTCTTTTGGGGGGGTATTGCAACTTTTGGCCATTTTGAGGCGAAATTGTTCCTTTTGGGGGGGTATTACAATTTTTGGCCATTTTGAGGCGAAATTGTTCCTTTGGGGGGGTATTGCAACTTTTTGGCATTTTGAGGCGAAATTGTACCTTTGGGGGGGGTATTGCAACTTTTGGCCATTTTGAAGCGAAATTGTTGCTTTGGGGGGGTATTGCAATTTTTTGCCATTTTGAGGCGAAATTGTTCCTTTGGGGGGGTATTGCAACTTTTCGGCATTTTGAGGCGAAATTGTTCCTTTGGGGGGTATTGCAATTTCTTGCCATTTTGAGGCGAAATTCTTCCTTTAGGGGGGATTGCAACTTTTGGCCATTTTGAAGCGAAATTGTTCCTTTCGGGAGGTATTTAAACTCTTCGGCATTTTGAGGCGAAATTGTTCCTTTGGGGGGGTATTGCAACTTTTGGCCATTTAGAAGCGAAATTGTTCCTTTGGGGGGGTATTGCAACTTTTCGGCATTTTGAAGTGAAATTGTTCCTTTGGGGTGGGTTTGCAACTTTTGGCCATTTTGAAGCGAAATTGTTCCTTTGGGGGTGTATTGCAACTTTTGGCCATTTTGAGGCGAAATTGTTCCTTTGGGGGGGTATTGCAACTTTTGTCTATTTTGAAGCGAAATTGTTCCTTTGGGGGGGTATTGCAATTTTTTTTCCATTTTGAGGCGAAATTGTTCCTTTGGGGGGGTATTGCAACTTTTCGGCAATTTGAAGCGAAATTGTTCCTTTGGGGGGGTATTGCAATTTTTTTCCATTTTGAGGCGAAATTGTTCCTTTGGGTGGGTATTGCAACTTTTGGCCATTTTGAAGCGAAATTGTTCCTTTCGGGGGGTATTGCAACTTTTCGGCATTTTGAGGAGAAATTGTTCCTTTGGTGGGGTATTGCAACTTTTGGCCATTTTGAAGCGAAATTGTTCCTTTGGGGGGGTATTGCAATTTTTTTTCCATTTTGAGGCGAAATTGTTCCTTTGGGGGGGCATTGCAACTTTTCGGCATTTTGAGGCGAAATTGTTCCTTTGGGGGGGTATTGCAATTTTTTGCCATTTTGAGGCGAAATTGTTCCTTTGGGGGGGTATTGCAACTTTTGGCCATTTTGGAGCGAAATTGTTCTTTTCGGGGGGTATTGCAACTTTTCGGCATTTTGAGGCGAAATTGTTCCTTTGGGGGTATTGCAATTTTTTGCCATTTTGAGGCGAAATTTTTCCTTTGGGGGGGTATTGCAATTTTTTTGCCATTTTGAGGCAAAATTGTTCCTTTGGGGGGGTATTGCAACTTTTGGCCATTTTGAAGCGAAATTGTTGCTTTGGGTGGGTATTGCAATTTTTTGCCATTTTGAGGCGAAATTGTTCCTTTGGGGGGGTATTGCAATTTTTTTTCCATTTTGAGGCGAAATTGTTCCTTTGGGTGGGGTATTGCAACTTTTCGGCATTTTGAAGCGAAATTGTTCCTTTGGGGGGGGAGTATTGCAATTTTTTGCCATTTTGAGGCGAAATTGTTCCTTTGGGGGGGTATTGCAACTTTTGGCCATTTTGGTGCGAAATTGTTCTTTTCGGGGGGTATTGCAACTTTTCAGCATTTTGAGGCGAAATTGTTCCTTTGGGGGGTATTGCAATTTTTTGCCATTTTGAGGTGAAATTGTTCTTTTGGGGGGGTATTGCAACTTTTCGGCATTTTGAGGCGAAATTGTTCCTTTGGGGGGGTATTGCAATTTCTTGCCATTTTGAGGCGAAATTGTTCTTTTGGGGGGGTATTGCAACTTTTGGCCATTTTGAGGCGAAATTGTTCCTTTTGGGGGGTATTACAATTTTTGGCCATTTTGAGGCGAAATTGTTCCTTTGGGGGGGTATTGCAACTTTTTGGCATTTTGAGGCGAAATTGTACCTTTGGGGGGGGTATTGCAACTTTTGGCCATTTTGAAGCGAAATTGTTGCTTTGGGGGGGTATTGCAATTTTTTGCCATTTTGAGGCGAAATTGTTCCTTTGGGGGGGTATTGCAACTTTTCGGCATTTTGAGGCGAAATTGTTCCTTTGGGGGGTATTGCAATTTCTTGCCATTTTGAGGCGAAATTCTTCCTTTAGGGGGGATTGCAACTTTTGGCCATTTTGAAGCGAAATTGTTCCTTTCGGGAGGTATTTAAACTCTTCGGCATTTTGAGGCGAAATTGTTCCTTTGGGGGGGTATTGCAACTTTTGGCCATTTAGAAGCGAAATTGTTCCTTTGGGGGGGTATTGCAACTTTTCGGCATTTTGAAGTGAAATTGTTCCTTTGGGGTGGGTTTGCAACTTTTGGCCATTTTGAAGCGAAATTGTTCCTTTGGGGGTGTATTGCAACTTTTGGCCATTTTGAGGCGAAATTGTTCCTTTGGGGGGGTATTGCAATTTTTTTTCCATTTTGAGGCGAAATTGTTCCTTTGGGGGGGTATTGCAACTTTTGGCTATTTTGAAGCGAAATTGTTCCTTTGGGGGGGTATTGCAATTTTTTTTCCATTTTGAGGCGAAATTGTTCCTTTGGGGGGGTATTGCTACTTTTCAGCAATTTGAAGCGAAATTGTTCCTTTGGGGGGGTATTGCAATTTTTTTCCATTTTGAGGCGAAATTGTTCCTTTGGGTGGGTATTGCAACTTTTGGCCATTTTGAAGCGAAATTGTTCCTTTCGGGGGGTATTGCAACTTTTCGGCATTTTGAGGAGAAATTGTTCCTTTGGTGGGGTATTGCAACTTTTGGCCATTTTGAAGCGAAATTGTTCCTTTGGGGGGGTATTGCAATTTTTTTTCCATTTTGAGGCGAAATTGTTCCTTTGGGGGGGCATTGCAACTTTTCGGCATTTTGAGGCGAAATTGTTCCTTTGGGGGGGTATTGCAATTTTTTGCCATTTTGAGGCGAAATTGTTCCTTTGGGGGGGTATTGCAACTTTTGGCCATTTTGGAGCGAAATTGTTCTTTTCGGGGGGTATTGCAACTTTTCGGCATTTTGAGGCGAAATTGTTCCTTTGGGGGTATTGCAATTTTTTGCCATTTTGAGGCGAAATTGTTCCTTTGGGGGGGTATTGCAATTTTTTTTCCATTTTGAGGCGAAATTGTTCCTTTGGGTGGGGTATTGCAACTTTTCGGCATTTTGAAGCGAAATTGTTCCTTTGGGGGGGGTATTGCAATTTTTTGCCATTTTGAGGCGAAATTGTTCCTTTGGGGGGGTATTGCAACTTTTGGCCATTTTGGTGCGAAATTGTTCTTTTCGGGGGGTATTGCAACTTTTCAGCATTTTGAGGCGAAATTGTTCCTTTGGGGGGGTATTGCAATTTTTTGCCATTTTGAGGCGAAATTGTTCCTTTGGGGGGGTATTGCAACTTTTCGGCATTTTGAGGCGAAATTGTTCCTTTGGGGGGGTATTGCAATTTCTTGCCATTTTGAGGCGAAATTGTTCCTTGGGGGGGTATTGCAACTTTTGGCCATTTTGAGGCGAAATTGTTCCTTTTGGGGGTTATTACAATTTTTGGCCATTTTGAGGCGAAATTGTTCCTTTGGGGGGGTATTGCAACTTTTCGGCATTTTGAGGCGAAATTGTTCCTTTGGGGGGGTATTGCAACTTTTCGGCATTTTGAGGCGAAATTGTTCCTTTGGGGGGGTATTGCAATTTCTTGCCATTTTGAGGCGAAATTGTTCCTTTGGGGGGGTATTGCAACTTTTCGGCATTTTGAAGCGAAATTGTTCCTTTGGGGGGGTATTGCAACTTTTCGGCATTTTGAAGCGAAATTGTTCCTTTGGGGGGGGATATTGCAACTTTTGGCCATTTTGAAGCGAAATTGTTACTTTGGGGGGGTATTGCAATTTTTTGCCATTTTGAGGCGAAATTGTTTCTTTGGGGGGGTATTGCAATTTTTTTTCCATTTTGAGGCGAAATTGTTCCTTTGGGTGGGGTATTGCAACTTTTGGCCATTTTGAAGCGAATTTGTACCTTTGAGGGGGTATTGCAACTTTTCGGCATTTTGAAGCGAAATTGTTCCTTTGGGGGGGTATTGCAAATTTTTTTCCATTTTGAGGCGAAATTGTTCCTTTGGGGGGGTATTGCAACTTTTGGCCATTTTGAAGCGAAATTGTTCCTTTGGCGGGTATTGCAATTTTTTTTCCATTTTGAGGCGAAATTGTTCCTTTGGGGGGTATTGCAACTTTTCGGCATTTTGAGGCGAAATTGTTCCTTTGGGGGGGTATTGCAATTTTTTTCCATTTTGAGGCGAAATTGTTCCTTTGGGGGGTTATTGCAACTTTTGGCCATTTTGAAGCGAAATTGTTCCTTTCGGGGGGTATTGCAATTTTTTTTCCATTTTGAGGCGAAATTGTTCCTTTGGGGGGGTATTGCAACTTTTCGGCATTTTGAGGCGAAATTGTTCCTTTGGGGGGGTATTGCAATTTTTTGCCATTTTGAGGCGAAATTGTTCCTTTGGGGGGTATTGCAACTTTTGGCCATTTTGGAGCGAAATTGTTCCTTTCGGGGGGTATTGCAACTTTTCAGCATTTTGAGGCGAAATTGTTCCTTTGGGGGGTATTGCAATTTTTTGCCATTTTGAGGCGAAATTTTTCCTTTGGGGGGGTATTGCAATTTTTTTGCCATTTTGAGGCGAAATTGTTCCTTTGAGGGGGTATTGCAACTTTTCGACATTTTGAGGCGAAATTGTTCCTTTTGGGGGGTATTACAATTTTTGGCCATTTTGAGGCGAAATTGTTCCTTGGGGGGGGTATTGCAACTTTTCGGCATTTTGAGGCGAAATTGTTCCTTTGGGGGGGTATTGCAACTTTTGGCCATTTTGAAGCGAAATTGTTGCTTTGGGGGGTATTGCAATTTTTTTACATTTTGAGGCGAAATTGTTCCTTTGGGGGGGTATTGCAACTTTTGGCCATTTTGAAGCGAAATTGTTCCTTTCGGGGGGTATTGCTACTTTTCGGCATTTTAAGGCGAAATTGTTCCTTTGGGGGGGTATTGCAACTTTTGGCCATTTTGAAGCGAAATTGTTCCTTTGGCGGGTATTGCAATTTTTTTTCCATTTTGAGGCGAAATTGTTCCTTTGGGGGGTATTGCAACTTTTCGGCATTTTGAAGCGAAATTGTTCCTTTGGGGGGTATTGCAATTTTTTGCCATTTTGAGGTGAAATTGTTCCTTTGGGGGGTATTGCAACTTTTCGGCATTTTGAGGCGAAATTGTTCCTTTGGGGGGGTATTGCAATTTCTTGCCATTTTGAGGCGAAATTGTTCTTTTGGGGGGGTATTGCAACTTTTGGCCATTTTGAGGCGAAATTGTTCCTTTTGGGGGGTATTACAATTTTTGGCCATTTTGAGGCGAAATTGTTCCTTTGGGGGGTATTGCAACTTTTCGGCATTTTGAGGCGAAATTGTACCTTTGGGGCGGGGTATTGCAACTTTTGGCCATTTTGAAGCGAAATTGTTGCTTTGGGGGGGTATTGCAATTTTTTGCCATTTTGAGGCGAAATTGTTCCTTTGGGGGGGTATTGCAACTTTTCGGCATTTTGAGGCGAAATTGTTCCTTTGGGGGGGTATTGCAATTTCTTGCCATTTTGAGGCGAAATTTTTCCTTTAGGGGGGGATTGCAACTTTTGGCCATTTTGAAGCGAAATTGTTCCTTTCGGGAGGTATTTAAACTTTTCGGCATTTTGAGGCGAAATTGTTCCTTTGGGGGGGTATTGCAACTTTTGGCCATTTTGAGGCGAAATTGTTCCTTTGGGGGGGTATTGCAATTTTTTTTCCATTTTGAGGCGAAATTGTTCCTTTGGGGGGTATTGCAACTTTTCGGCATTTTGAGGCGAAATTGTTCCTTTGGGGGGGTATTGCAATTTTTTGCCATTTTGAGGCGAAATTGTTCCTTTGGGGGGTATTGCAATTTTTTGCCATTTTGAGGTGAAATTGTTCCTTTGGGGGGGTATTGCAACTTTTCGGCATTTTGAGGCGAAATTGTTCCTTTGGGGGGGTATTGCAATTTCTTGCCATTTTGAGGCGAAATTGTTCTTTTGGGGGGGTATTGCAACTTTTGGCCATTTTGAGGCGAAATTGTTCCTTTTGGGGGGTATTACAATTTTTGGCCATTTTGAGGCGAAATTGTTCCTTTGGGGGGTATTGCAACTTTTCGGCATTTTGAGGCGAAATTGTACCTTTGGGGGGGTATTGCAACTTTTGGCCATTTTGAAGCGAAATTGTTGCTTTGGGTGGGTATTGCAATTTTTTGCCATTTTGAGGCGAAATTGTTCCTTTGGGGGGGTATTGCAACTTTTCGGCATTTTGAGGCGAAATTGTTCCTTTGGGGGGGTATTGCAATTTCTTGCCATTTTGAGGCGAAATTCTTCCTTTAGGGGGGATTGCAACTTTTGGCCATTTTGAAGCGAAATTGTTCCTTTCGGGAGGTATTTAAACTTTTCGGCATTTTGAGGCGAAATTGTTCCTTTGGGGGGGTATTGCAACTTTTGGCCATTTTGAGGCGAAATTGTTCCTTTGGGGGGGTATTGCAATTTTTTTTCCATTTTGAGGCGAAATTGTTCCTTTGGGGGGGTATTGCAACTTTTGGCTATTTTGAAGCGAAATTGTTCCTTTGGGGGGGTATTGCAATTTTTTTTCCATTTTGAGGCGAAATTGTTCCTTTGGGGGGTATTGCAATTTTTTTCCATTTTGAGGCGAAATTGTTCCTTTGGGTGGGTATTGCAACTTTTGGCCATTTTGAAGCGAAATTGTTCCTTTCGGGGGGTATTGCAACTTTTCGGCATTTTGAGGAGAAATTGTTCCTTTGGTGGGGTATTGCAACTTTTGGCCATTTTGAAGCGAAATTGTTCCTTTGGGGGGGTATTGCAACTTTTCGGCATTTTGAGGCGAAATTGTTCCTTTGGGGGGTATTGCAATTTTTTGCCATTTTGAGGCGAAATTTTTCCTTTGGGGGGGTATTGCAATTTTTTTGCCATTTTGAGGCAAAATTGTTCCTTTGGGGGGGTATTGCAACTTTTGGCCATTTTGAAGCGAAATTGTTGCTTTGGGGGGGTATTGCAATTTTTTGCCATTTTGAGGCGAAATTGTTCCTTTGGGGGGTATTGCAATTTTTTTTCCATTTTGAGGCGAAATTGTTCCTTTGGGGGGGTATTGCATTTTTTGGCCATTTTGAAGCAAAATTGTTCATTTGGGGGGGTATTGCAACTTTTCGGCATTTTGAAGCGAAATTGTTCCTTTGGGGGGTATTGCAATTTTTTGCCATTTTGAGGCTAAATTGTTCCTTTGGGGGGGTATTGCAACTTTTGGCCATTTTGGTGCGAAATTGTTCCTTTCGGGGGGTATTGCAACTTTTCGGCATTTTGAGGCGAAATTGTTCCTTTGGGGGGGTATTGCAATTTCTTGCCATTTTGAGGCGAAATTGTTCCTTGGGGGGTATTGCAACTTTTCGGCATTTTGAGGCGAAATTGTTCCTTTGGGGGGGTATTGCAACTTTTCGGCATTTTGAGGCGAAATTGTTCCTTTGGGGGGATATTGCAATTTCTTGCCATTTTGAGGCGAAATTGTTCCTTTGGGGGGAATTGCAACTTTTGGCCATTTTGAAGCGAAATTGTTCCTTTGGGGGGTATTGCAACTTTTCGGCATTTTGAAGCGAAATTGTTCCTTTGGGGGGGAATTGCAACTTTTGGCCATTTTGAAGCGAAATTGTTCCTTTGGGGGGGGTATTGCAACTTTTCGGCATTTTGAAGCGAAATTGTTCCTTTGGGGGGGGGTATTGCAACTTTTGGCCATTTTGAAGCGAAATTGTTCCTTTAGGGGGGTATTGCAATTTTTTGCCATTTTGAGGCGAAATTGTTTCTTTGGGGGGGTATTGCAATTTTTTTTCCATTTTGAGGCGAAATTGTTCCTTTGGGTGGGGTATTGCAACTTTTGGCCATTTTGAAGCGAATTTGTACCTTTGAGGGGGTATTGCAACTTTTCGGCATTTTGAAGCAAAATTGTTCCTTTGGGGGGGTATTGCTACTTTTCGGCATTTTAAGGCGAAATTGTTCCTTTGGGGGGGTATTGCAACTTTTGGCCATTTTGAAGCGAAATTGTTCCTTTGGCGGGTATTGCAATTTTTTTTCCATTTTGAGGCGAAATTGTTCCTTTGGGTGGGGTATTGCAAATTTTTTTCCATTTTGAGGCGAAATTGTTCCTTTGGGGGGGTATTGCAACTTTTGGCCATTTTGAAGCGAAATTTTTCCTTTCGGGGGGTATTGCTACTTTTCGGCATTTTAAGGCGAAATTGTTCCTTTGGCGGGTATTGCAATTTCTTGCCATTTTGAGGCGAAATTCTTCCTTTAGGGGGGATTGCAACTTTTGGCCATTTTGAAGCGAAATTGTTCCTTTCGGGAGGTATTTAAACTCTTCGGCATTTTGAGGCGAAATTGTTCCTTTGGGGGGGTATTGCAACTTTTGGCCATTTAGAAGCGAAATTGTTCCTTTGGGGGGGTATTGCAAGTTTTCGGCATTTTGAAGTGAAATTGTTCCTTTGGGGTGGGTTTGCAACTTTTGGCCATTTTGAAGCGAAATTGTTCCTTTGGGGGTGTATTGCAACTTTTGGCCATTTTGAGGCGAAATTGTTCCTTTGGGGGGGTATTGCAACTTTTGGCTATTTTGAAGCGAAATTGTTCCTTTGGGGGGGTATTGCAATTTTTTTTCCATTTTGAGGCGAAATTGTTCCTTTGGGGGGGTATTGCAACTTTTCGGCAATTTGAAGCGAAATTGTTCCTTTGGGGGGGTATTGCAATTTTTTTCCATTTTGAGGCGAAATTGTTCCTTTGGGTGGGTATTGCAACTTTTGGCCATTTTGAAGCGAAATTGTTCCTTTCGGGGGGTATTGCAACTTTTCGGCATTTTGAGGAGAAATTGTTCCTTTGGTGGGGTATTGCAACTTTTGGCCATTTTGAAGCGAAATTGTTCCTTTGGGGGGGTATTGCAATTTTTTTTCCATTTTGAGGCGAAATTGTTCCTTTGGGGGGGCATTGCAACTTTTCGGCATTTTGAGGCGAAATTGTTCCTTTGGGGGGGTATTGCAATTTTTTGCCATTTTGAGGCGAAATTGTTCCTTTGGGGGGGTATTGCAACTTTTGGCCATTTTGGAGCGAAATTGTTCTTTTCGGGGGGTATTGCAACTTTTCGGCATTTTGAGGCGAAATTGTTCCTTTGGGGGTATTGCAATTTTTTGCCATTTTGAGGCGAAATTTTTCCTTTGGGGGGGTATTGCAATTTTTTTGCCATTTTGAGGCAAAATTGTTCCTTTGGGGGGGTATTGCAACTTTTGGCCATTTTGAAGCGAAATTGTTGCTTTGGGTGGGTATTGCAATTTTTTGCCATTTTGAGGCGAAATTGTTCCTTTGGGGGGGTATTGCAATTTTTTTTCCATTTTGAGGCGAAATTGTTCCTTTGGGTGGGGTATTGCAACTTTTCGGCATTTTGAAGCGAAATTGTTCCTTTGGGGGGGGAGTATTGCAATTTTTTGCCATTTTGAGGCGAAATTGTTCCTTTGGGGGGGTATTGCAACTTTTGGCCATTTTGGTGCGAAATTGTTCTTTTCGGGGGGTATTGCAACTTTTCAGCATTTTGAGGCGAAATTGTTCCTTTGGGGGGTATTGCAATTTTTTGCCATTTTGAGGTGAAATTGTTCTTTTGGGGGGGTATTGCAACTTTTCGGCATTTTGAGGCGAAATTGTTCCTTTGGGGGGGTATTGCAATTTCTTGCCATTTTGAGGCGAAATTGTTCTTTTGGGGGGGTATTGCAACTTTTGGCCATTTTGAGGCGAAATTGTTCCTTTTGGGGGGTATTACAATTTTTGGCCATTTTGAGGCGAAATTGTTCCTTTGGGGGGGTATTGCAACTTTTTGGCATTTTGAGGCGAAATTGTA
This sequence comes from Anomaloglossus baeobatrachus, assembly GCF_048569485.1. Classification (NCBI taxonomy): domain Eukaryota; kingdom Metazoa; phylum Chordata; class Amphibia; order Anura; family Aromobatidae; genus Anomaloglossus; species Anomaloglossus baeobatrachus. The sequence continues at coordinate 291,176,027 of NC_134356.1, read as the reverse complement.
CCTTTGGGGGGGGTATTGCAACTTTTGGCCATTTTGAAGCGAAATTGTTGCTTTGGGGGGGTATTGCAATTTTTTGCCATTTTGAGGCGAAATTGTTCCTTTGGGGGGGTATTGCAACTTTTCGGCATTTTGAGGCGAAATTGTTCCTTTGGGGGGTATTGCAATTTCTTGCCATTTTGAGGCGAAATTCTTCCTTTAGGGGGGATTGCAACTTTTGGCCATTTTGAAGCGAAATTGTTCCTTTCGGGAGGTATTTAAACTCTTCGGCATTTTGAGGCGAAATTGTTCCTTTGGGGGGGTATTGCAACTTTTGGCCATTTAGAAGCGAAATTGTTCCTTTGGGGGGGTATTGCAACTTTTCGGCATTTTGAAGTGAAATTGTTCCTTTGGGGTGGGTTTGCAACTTTTGGCCATTTTGAAGCGAAATTGTTCCTTTGGGGGTGTATTGCAACTTTTGGCCATTTTGAGGCGAAATTGTTCCTTTGGGGGGGTATTGCAATTTTTTTTCCATTTTGAGGCGAAATTGTTCCTTTGGGGGGGTATTGCAACTTTTGGCTATTTTGAAGCGAAATTGTTCCTTTGGGGGGGTATTGCAATTTTTTTTCCATTTTGAGGCGAAATTGTTCCTTTGGGGGGGTATTGCTACTTTTCAGCAATTTGAAGCGAAATTGTTCCTTTGGGGGGGTATTGCAATTTTTTTCCATTTTGAGGCGAAATTGTTCCTTTGGGTGGGTATTGCAACTTTTGGCCATTTTGAAGCGAAATTGTTCCTTTCGGGGGGTATTGCAACTTTTCGGCATTTTGAGGAGAAATTGTTCCTTTGGTGGGGTATTGCAACTTTTGGCCATTTTGAAGCGAAATTGTTCCTTTGGGGGGGTATTGCAATTTTTTTTCCATTTTGAGGCGAAATTGTTCCTTTGGGGGGGCATTGCAACTTTTCGGCATTTTGAGGCGAAATTGTTCCTTTGGGGGGGTATTGCAATTTTTTGCCATTTTGAGGCGAAATTGTTCCTTTGGGGGGGTATTGCAACTTTTGGCCATTTTGGAGCGAAATTGTTCTTTTCGGGGGGTATTGCAACTTTTCGGCATTTTGAGGCGAAATTGTTCCTTTGGGGGTATTGCAATTTTTTGCCATTTTGAGGCGAAATTGTTCCTTTGGGGGGGTATTGCAATTTTTTTTCCATTTTGAGGCGAAATTGTTCCTTTGGGTGGGGTATTGCAACTTTTCGGCATTTTGAAGCGAAATTGTTCCTTTGGGGGGGGTATTGCAATTTTTTGCCATTTTGAGGCGAAATTGTTCCTTTGGGGGGGTATTGCAACTTTTGGCCATTTTGGTGCGAAATTGTTCTTTTCGGGGGGTATTGCAACTTTTCAGCATTTTGAGGCGAAATTGTTCCTTTGGGGGGGTATTGCAATTTTTTGCCATTTTGAGGCGAAATTGTTCCTTTGGGGGGGTATTGCAACTTTTCGGCATTTTGAGGCGAAATTGTTCCTTTGGGGGGGTATTGCAATTTCTTGCCATTTTGAGGCGAAATTGTTCCTTGGGGGGGTATTGCAACTTTTGGCCATTTTGAGGCGAAATTGTTCCTTTTGGGGGTTATTACAATTTTTGGCCATTTTGAGGCGAAATTGTTCCTTTGGGGGGGTATTGCAACTTTTCGGCATTTTGAGGCGAAATTGTTCCTTTGGGGGGGTATTGCAACTTTTCGGCATTTTGAGGCGAAATTGTTCCTTTGGGGGGGTATTGCAATTTCTTGCCATTTTGAGGCGAAATTGTTCCTTTGGGGGGGTATTGCAACTTTTCGGCATTTTGAAGCGAAATTGTTCCTTTGGGGGGGTATTGCAACTTTTCGGCATTTTGAAGCGAAATTGTTCCTTTGGGGGGGGATATTGCAACTTTTGGCCATTTTGAAGCGAAATTGTTACTTTGGGGGGGTATTGCAATTTTTTGCCATTTTGAGGCGAAATTGTTTCTTTGGGGGGGTATTGCAATTTTTTTTCCATTTTGAGGCGAAATTGTTCCTTTGGGTGGGGTATTGCAACTTTTGGCCATTTTGAAGCGAATTTGTACCTTTGAGGGGGTATTGCAACTTTTCGGCATTTTGAAGCGAAATTGTTCCTTTAGGGGGGTATTGCAAATTTTTTTCCATTTTGAGGCGAAATTGTTCCTTTGGGGGGGTATTGCAACTTTTGGCCATTTTGAAGCGAAATTGTTCCTTTGGCGGGTATTGCAATTTTTTTTCCATTTTGAGGCGAAATTGTTCCTTTGGGGGGTATTGCAACTTTTCGGCATTTTGAGGCGAAATTGTTCCTTTGGGGGGGTATTGCAATTTTTTTCCATTTTGAGGCGAAATTGTTCCTTTGGGGGGTTATTGCAACTTTTGGCCATTTTGAAGCGAAATTGTTCCTTTCGGGGGGTATTGCAATTTTTTTTCCATTTTGAGGCGAAATTGTTCCTTTGGGGGGGTATTGCAACTTTTCGGCATTTTGAGGCGAAATTGTTCCTTTGGGGGGGTATTGCAATTTTTTGCCATTTTGAGGCGAAATTGTTCCTTTGGGGGGTATTGCAACTTTTGGCCATTTTGGAGCGAAATTGTTCCTTTCGGGGGGTATTGCAACTTTTCAGCATTTTGAGGCGAAATTGTTCCTTTGGGGGGTATTGCAATTTTTTGCCATTTTGAGGCGAAATTTTTCCTTTGGGGGGGTATTGCAATTTTTTTGCCATTTTGAGGCGAAATTGTTCCTTTGAGGGGGTATTGCAACTTTTCGACATTTTGAGGCGAAATTGTTCCTTTTGGGGGGTATTACAATTTTTGGCCATTTTGAGGCGAAATTGTTCCTTGGGGGGGGTATTGCAACTTTTCGGCATTTTGAGGCGAAATTGTTCCTTTGGGGGGGTATTGCAACTTTTGGCCATTTTGAAGCGAAATTGTTGCTTTGGGGGGTATTGCAATTTTTTTACATTTTGAGGCGAAATTGTTCCTTTGGGGGGGTATTGCAACTTTTGGCCATTTTGAAGCGAAATTGTTCCTTTCGGGGGGTATTGCTACTTTTCGGCATTTTAAGGCGAAATTGTTCCTTTGGGGGGGTATTGCAACTTTTGGCCATTTTGAAGCGAAATTGTTCCTTTGGCGGGTATTGCAATTTTTTTTCCATTTTGAGGCGAAATTGTTCCTTTGGGGGGTATTGCAACTTTTCGGCATTTTGAGGCGAAATTGTTCCTTTGGGGGGTATTGCAATTTTTTGCCATTTTGAGGTGAAATTGTTCCTTTGGGGGGTATTGCAACTTTTCGGCATTTTGAGGCGAAATTGTTCCTTTGGGGGGGTATTGCAATTTCTTGCCATTTTGAGGCGAAATTGTTCTTTTGGGGGGGTATTGCAACTTTTGGCCATTTTGAGGCGAAATTGTTCCTTTTGGGGGGTATTACAATTTTTGGCCATTTTGAGGCGAAATTGTTCCTTTGGGGGGTATTGCAACTTTTCGGCATTTTGAGGCGAAATTGTACCTTTGGGGCGGGGTATTGCAACTTTTGGCCATTTTGAAGCGAAATTGTTGCTTTGGGGGGGTATTGCAATTTTTTGCCATTTTGAGGCGAAATTGTTCCTTTGGGGGGGTATTGCAACTTTTCGGCATTTTGAGGCGAAATTGTTCCTTTGGGGGGGTATTGCAATTTCTTGCCATTTTGAGGCGAAATTTTTCCTTTAGGGGGGGATTGCAACTTTTGGCCATTTTGAAGCGAAATTGTTCCTTTCGGGAGGTATTTAAACTTTTCGGCATTTTGAGGCGAAATTGTTCCTTTGGGGGGGTATTGCAACTTTTGGCCATTTTGAGGCGAAATTGTTCCTTTGGGGGGGTATTGCAATTTTTTTTCCATTTTGAGGCGAAATTGTTCCTTTGGGGGGTATTGCAACTTTTCGGCATTTTGAGGCGAAATTGTTCCTTTGGGGGGGTATTGCAATTTTTTGCCATTTTGAGGCGAAATTGTTCCTTTGGGGGGTATTGCAATTTTTTGCCATTTTGAGGTGAAATTGTTCCTTTGGGGGGGTATTGCAACTTTTCGGCATTTTGAGGCGAAATTGTTCCTTTGGGGGGGTATTGCAATTTCTTGCCATTTTGAGGCGAAATTGTTCTTTTGGGGGGGTATTGCAACTTTTGGCCATTTTGAGGCGAAATTGTTCCTTTTGGGGGGTATTACAATTTTTGGCCATTTTGAGGCGAAATTGTTCCTTTGGGGGGTATTGCAACTTTTCGGCATTTTGAGGCGAAATTGTACCTTTGGGGGGGTATTGCAACTTTTGGCCATTTTGAAGCGAAATTGTTGCTTTGGGTGGGTATTGCAATTTTTTGCCATTTTGAGGCGAAATTGTTCCTTTGGGGGGGTATTGCAACTTTTCGGCATTTTGAGGCGAAATTGTTCCTTTGGGGGGGTATTGCAATTTCTTGCCATTTTGAGGCGAAATTCTTCCTTTAGGGGGGATTGCAACTTTTGGCCATTTTGAAGCGAAATTGTTCCTTTCGGGAGGTATTTAAACTTTTCGGCATTTTGAGGCGAAATTGTTCCTTTGGGGGGGTATTGCAACTTTTGGCCATTTTGAGGCGAAATTGTTCCTTTGGGGGGGTATTGCAATTTTTTTTCCATTTTGAGGCGAAATTGTTCCTTTGGGGGGGTATTGCAACTTTTGGCTATTTTGAAGCGAAATTGTTCCTTTGGGGGGGTATTGCAATTTTTTTTCCATTTTGAGGCGAAATTGTTCCTTTGGGGGGTATTGCAATTTTTTTCCATTTTGAGGCGAAATTGTTCCTTTGGGTGGGTATTGCAACTTTTGGCCATTTTGAAGCGAAATTGTTCCTTTCGGGGGGTATTGCAACTTTTCGGCATTTTGAGGAGAAATTGTTCCTTTGGTGGGGTATTGCAACTTTTGGCCATTTTGAAGCGAAATTGTTCCTTTGGGGGGGTATTGCAACTTTTCGGCATTTTGAGGCGAAATTGTTCCTTTGGGGGGTATTGCAATTTTTTGCCATTTTGAGGCGAAATTTTTCCTTTGGGGGGGTATTGCAATTTTTTTGCCATTTTGAGGCAAAATTGTTCCTTTGGGGGGGTATTGCAACTTTTGGCCATTTTGAAGCGAAATTGTTGCTTTGGGGGGGTATTGCAATTTTTTGCCATTTTGAGGCGAAATTGTTCCTTTGGGGGGTATTGCAATTTTTTTTCCATTTTGAGGCGAAATTGTTCCTTTGAGGGGGTATTGCAACTTTTCGACATTTTGAGGCGAAATTGTTCCTTTTGGGGGGTATTACAATTTTTGGCCATTTTGAGGCGAAATTGTTCCTTGGGGGGGGTATTGCAACTTTTCGGCATTTTGAGGCGAAATTGTTCCTTTGGGGGGGTATTGCAACTTTTGGCCATTTTGAAGCGAAATTGTTGCTTTGGGGGGTATTGCAATTTTTTTACATTTTGAGGCGAAATTGTTCCTTTGGGGGGGTATTGCAACTTTTGGCCATTTTGAAGCGAAATTGTTCCTTTCGGGGGGTATTGCTACTTTTCGGCATTTTAAGGCGAAATTGTTCCTTTGGGGGGGTATTGCAACTTTTGGCCATTTTGAAGCGAAATTGTTCCTTTGGCGGGTATTGCAATTTTTTTTCCATTTTGAGGCGAAATTGTTCCTTTGGGGGGTATTGCAACTTTTCGGCATTTTGAGGCGAAATTGTTCCTTTGGGGGGTATTGCAATTTTTTGCCATTTTGAGGTGAAATTGTTCCTTTGGGGGGTATTGCAACTTTTCGGCATTTTGAGGCGAAATTGTTCCTTTGGGGGGGTATTGCAATTTCTTGCCATTTTGAGGCGAAATTGTTCTTTTGGGGGGGTATTGCAACTTTTGGCCATTTTGAGGCGAAATTGTTCCTTTTGGGGGGTATTACAATTTTTGGCCATTTTGAGGCGAAATTGTTCCTTTGGGGGGTATTGCAACTTTTCGGCATTTTGAGGCGAAATTGTACCTTTGGGGCGGGGTATTGCAACTTTTGGCCATTTTGAAGCGAAATTGTTGCTTTGGGGGGGTATTGCAATTTTTTGCCATTTTGAGGCGAAATTGTTCCTTTGGGGGGGTATTGCAACTTTTCGGCATTTTGAGGCGAAATTGTTCCTTTGGGGGGGTATTGCAATTTCTTGCCATTTTGAGGCGAAATTTTTCCTTTAGGGGGGGATTGCAACTTTTGGCCATTTTGAAGCGAAATTGTTCCTTTCGGGAGGTATTTAAACTTTTCGGCATTTTGAGGCGAAATTGTTCCTTTGGGGGGGTATTGCAACTTTTGGCCATTTTGAGGCGAAATTGTTCCTTTGGGGGGGTATTGCAATTTTTTTTCCATTTTGAGGCGAAATTGTTCCTTTGGGGGGTATTGCAACTTTTCGGCATTTTGAGGCGAAATTGTTCCTTTGGGGGGGTATTGCAATTTTTTGCCATTTTGAGGCGAAATTGTTCCTTTGGGGGGTATTGCAATTTTTTGCCATTTTGAGGTGAAATTGTTCCTTTGGGGGGGTATTGCAACTTTTCGGCATTTTGAGGCGAAATTGTTCCTTTGGGGGGGTATTGCAATTTCTTGCCATTTTGAGGCGAAATTGTTCTTTTGGGGGGGTATTGCAACTTTTGGCCATTTTGAGGCGAAATTGTTCCTTTTGGGGGGTATTACAATTTTTGGCCATTTTGAGGCGAAATTGTTCCTTTGGGGGGTATTGCAACTTTTCGGCATTTTGAGGCGAAATTGTACCTTTGGGGGGGTATTGCAACTTTTGGCCATTTTGAAGCGAAATTGTTGCTTTGGGTGGGTATTGCAATTTTTTGCCATTTTGAGGCGAAATTGTTCCTTTGGGGGGGTATTGCAACTTTTCGGCATTTTGAGGCGAAATTGTTCCTTTGGGGGGGTATTGCAATTTCTTGCCATTTTGAGGCGAAATTCTTCCTTTAGGGGGGATTGCAACTTTTGGCCATTTTGAAGCGAAATTGTTCCTTTCGGGAGGTATTTAAACTTTTCGGCATTTTGAGGCGAAATTGTTCCTTTGGGGGGGTATTGCAACTTTTGGCCATTTTGAGGCGAAATTGTTCCTTTGGGGGGGTATTGCAATTTTTTTTCCATTTTGAGGCGAAATTGTTCCTTTGGGGGGGTATTGCAACTTTTGGCTATTTTGAAGCGAAATTGTTCCTTTGGGGGGGTATTGCAATTTTTTTTCCATTTTGAGGCGAAATTGTTCCTTTGGGGGGTATTGCAATTTTTTTCCATTTTGAGGCGAAATTGTTCCTTTGGGTGGGTATTGCAACTTTTGGCCATTTTGAAGCGAAATTGTTCCTTTCGGGGGGTATTGCAACTTTTCGGCATTTTGAGGAGAAATTGTTCCTTTGGTGGGGTATTGCAACTTTTGGCCATTTTGAAGCGAAATTGTTCCTTTGGGGGGGTATTGCAACTTTTCGGCATTTTGAGGCGAAATTGTTCCTTTGGGGGGTATTGCAATTTTTTGCCATTTTGAGGCGAAATTTTTCCTTTGGGGGGGTATTGCAATTTTTTTGCCATTTTGAGGCAAAATTGTTCCTTTGGGGGGGTATTGCAACTTTTGGCCATTTTGAAGCGAAATTGTTGCTTTGGGGGGGTATTGCAATTTTTTGCCATTTTGAGGCGAAATTGTTCCTTTGGGGGGTATTGCAATTTTTTTTCCATTTTGAGGCGAAATTGTTCCTTTGGGGGGGTATTGCATTTTTTGGCCATTTTGAAGCAAAATTGTTCATTTGGGGGGGTATTGCAACTTTTCGGCATTTTGAAGCGAAATTGTTCCTTTGGGGGGTATTGCAATTTTTTGCCATTTTGAGGCTAAATTGTTCCTTTGGGGGGGTATTGCAACTTTTGGCCATTTTGGTGCGAAATTGTTCCTTTCGGGGGGTATTGCAACTTTTCGGCATTTTGAGGCGAAATTGTTCCTTTGGGGGGGTATTGCAATTTCTTGCCATTTTGAGGCGAAATTGTTCCTTGGGGGGGTATTGCAACTTTTCGGCATTTTGAGGCGAAATTGTTCCTTTGGGGGGGTATTGCAACTTTTCGGCATTTTGAGGCGAAATTGTTCCTTTGGGGGGATATTGCAATTTCTTGCCATTTTGAGGCGAAATTGTTCCTTTGGGGGGAATTGCAACTTTTGGCCATTTTGAAGCGAAATTGTTCCTTTGGGGGGTATTGCAACTTTTCGGCATTTTGAAGCGAAATTGTTCCTTTGGGGGGGAATTGCAACTTTTGGCCATTTTGAAGCGAAATTGTTCCTTTGGGGGGGGTATTGCAACTTTTCGGCATTTTGAAGCGAAATTGTTCCTTTGGGGGGGGGTATTGCAACTTTTGGCCATTTTGAAGCGAAATTGTTCCTTTAGGGGGGTATTGCAATTTTTTGCCATTTTGAGGCGAAATTGTTTCTTTGGGGGGGTATTGCAATTTTTTTTCCATTTTGAGGCGAAATTGTTCCTTTGGGTGGGGTATTGCAACTTTTGGCCATTTTGAAGCGAATTTGTACCTTTGAGGGGGTATTGCAACTTTTCGGCATTTTGAAGCAAAATTGTTCCTTTGGGGGGGTATTGCTACTTTTCGGCATTTTAAGGCGAAATTGTTCCTTTGGGGGGGTATTGCAACTTTTGGCCATTTTGAAGCGAAATTGTTCCTTTGGCGGGTATTGCAATTTTTTTTCCATTTTGAGGCGAAATTGTTCCTTTGGGTGGGGTATTGCAAATTTTTTTCCATTTTGAGGCGAAATTGTTCCTTTGGGGGGGTATTGCAACTTTTGGCCATTTTGAAGCGAAATTTTTCCTTTCGGGGGGTATTGCTACTTTTCGGCATTTTAAGGCGAAATTGTTCCTTTGGGGGGGTATTGCAACTTTTGGCCATTTTGAAGCGAAATTGTTCCTTTGGCGGGTATTGCAATTTTTTTTCCATTTTGAGGCGAAATTGTTCCTTTGGGGGGTATTGCAATTTTTTTTCCATTTTGAGGCGAAATTGTTCCTTTGGGGGGTATTGCAACTTTTCGGCATTTTGAGGCGAAATTGTTCCTTTGGGGGGGTATTGCAATTTTTTGCCATTTTGAGGCGAAATTGTTCCTTTGGGGGGTATTGCAATTTTTTGCCATTTTGAGGTGAAATTGTTCCTTTGGGGGGGTATTGCAACTTTTCGGCATTTTGAGGCGAAATTGTTCCTTTGGGGGGGTATTGCAATTTCTTGCCATTTTGAGGCGAAATTGTTCTTTTTGGGGGGTATTGCAACTTTTGGCCATTTTGAGGCGAAATTGTTCCTTTTGGGGGGTATTACAATTTTTGGCCATTTTGAGGCGAAATTGTTCCTTTGGGGGGTATTGCAACTTTTCGGCATTTTGAGGCGAAATTGTACCTTTGGGGGGGTATTGCAACTTTTGGCCATTTTGAAGCGAAATTGTTGCTTTGGGTGGGTATTGCAATTTTTTGCCATTTTGAGGCGAAATTGTTCCTTTGGGGGGGTATTGCAACTTTTCGGCATTTTGAGGCGAAATTGTTCCTTTGGGGGGGTATTGCAATTTCTTGCCATTTTGAGGCGAAATTCTTCCTTTAGGGGGGATTGCAACTTTTGGCCATTTTGAAGCGAAATTGTTCCTTTCGGGAGGTATTTAAACTTTTCGGCATTTTGAGGCGAAATTGTTCCTTTGGGGGGGTATTGCAACTTTTGGCCATTTTGAAGCGAAATTGTTCCTTTGGCGGGTATTGCAATTTTTTTTCCATTTTGAGGCGAAATTGTTCCTTTGGGTGGGGTATTGCAAATTTTTTTCCATTTTGAGGCGAAATTGTTCCTTTGGGGGGGTATTGCAACTTTTGGCCATTTTGAAGCGAAATTTTTCCTTTCGGGGGGTATTGCTACTTTTCGGCATTTTAAGGCGAAATTGTTCCTTTGGGGGGGTATTGCAACTTTTGGCCATTTTGAAGCGAAATTGTTCCTTTGGCGGGTATTGCAATTTTTTTTCCATTTTGAGGCGAAATTGTTCCTTTGGGGGGTATTGCAACTTTTCGGCATTTTGAGGCGAAATTGTTCCTTTGGGGAGGTATTGCAATTTTTTGCCATTTTGAGGCGAAATTGTTCCTTTGGGGGGTATTGCAATTTTTTGCCATTTTGAGGTGAAATTGTTCCTTTGGGGGGGTATTGCAACTTTTCGGCATTTTGAGGCGAAATTGTTCCTTTGGGGGGGTATTGCAATTTCTTGCCATTTTGAGGCGAAATTGTTCTTTTGGGGGGGTATTGCAACTTTTGGCCATTTTGAGGCGAAATTGTTCCTTTTGGGGGGTATTACAATTTTTGGCCATTTTGAGGCGAAATTGTTCCTTTGGGGGGGTATTGCAACTTTTCGGCATTTTGAGGCAAAATTGTTCCTTTGGGGGGGTATTGCAACTTTTCGGCATTTTGAGGCGAAATTGTTCCTTTGGGGGGGAATTGCAACTTTTGGCCATTTTGAAGCGAAATTGTTCCTTTGGGGGGGTATTGCAACTTTTCGGCATTTTGAAGCGAAATTGTTCCTTTGGGGGGGAATTGCAACTTTTGGCCATTTTGAAGCGAAATTTTTCCTTTGGGGGGGTATTGCAACTTTTGGCAATTTTGAAGCGAAATTGTTCCTTTGGGGGGTATTGCAATTTTTTGCCATTTTGAGGCGAAATTGTTTCTTTGGGGGGGTATTGCAATTTTTTTTCCATTTTGAGGCGAAATTGTTCCTTTGGGTGGGGTATTGCAACTTTTGGCCATTTTGAAGCGAATTTGTACCTTTGAGGGGGTATTGCAACTTTTCGGCATTTTGAAGCGAAATTGTTCCTTTGGGGGGGTATTGCAATTTTTTGCCATTTTGAGGCGAAATTGTTCCTTTGGGGGGTATTGCAATTTTTTGCCATTTTGAGGTGAAATTGTTCCTTTGGGGGGGTATTGCAACTTTTCGGCATTTTGAGGCGAAATTGTTCCTTTGGGGGGGTATTGCAATTTCTTGCCATTTTGAGGCGAAATTGTTCTTTTTGGGGGGTATTGCAACTTTTCGGCATTTTGAGGCGAAATTGTACCTTTGGGGGGGTATTGCAACTTTTGGCCATTTTGAAGCGAAATTGTTGCTTTGGGTGGGTATTGCAATTTTTTGCCATTTTGAGGCGAAATTGTTCCTTTGGGGGGGTATTGCAACTTTTCGGCATTTTGAGGCGAAATTGTTCCTTTGGGGGGGTATTGCAATTTCTTGCCATTTTGAGGCGAAATTCTTCCTTTAGGGGGGATTGCAACTTTTGGCCATTTTGAAGCGAAATTGTTCCTTTCGGGAGGTATTTAAACTTTTCGGCATTTTGAGGCGAAATTGTTCCTTTGGGGGGGTATTGCAACTTTTGGCCATTTTGAAGCGAAATTGTTCCTTTGGCGGGTATTGCAATTTTTTTTCCATTTTGAGGCGAAATTGTTCCTTTGGGTGGGGTATTGCAAATTTTTTTCCATTTTGAGGCGAAATTGTTCCTTTGGGGGGGTATTGCAACTTTTGGCCATTTTGAAGCGAAATTTTTCCTTTCGGGGGGTATTGCTACTTTTCGGCATTTTAAGGCGAAATTGTTCCTTTGGGGGGGTATTGCAATTTTTTTTCCATTTTGAGGCGAAATTGTTCCTTTGGGGGGTATTGCAACTTTTCGGCATTTTGAGGCGAAATTGTTCCTTTGGGGAGGTATTGCAATTTTTTGCCATTTTGAGGCGAAATTGTTCCTTTGGGGGGTATTGCAATTTTTTGCCATTTTGAGGTGAAATTGTTCCTTTGGGGGGGTATTGCAACTTTTCGGCATTTTGAGGCGAAATTGTTCCTTTGGGGGGGTATTGCAATTTCTTGCCATTTTGAGGCGAAATTGTTCTTTTGGGGGGGTATTGCAACTTTTGGCCATTTTGAGGCGAAATTGTTCCTTTTGGGGGGTATTACAATTTTTGGCCATTTTGAGGCGAAATTGTTCCTTTGGGGGGGTATTGCAACTTTTCGGCATTTTGAGGCAAAATTGTTCCTTTGGGGGGGTATTGCAACTTTTCGGCATTTTGAGGCGAAATTGTTCCTTTGGGGGGGAATTGCAACTTTTGGCCATTTTGAAGCGAAATTGTTCCTTTGGGGGGGTATTGCAACTTTTCGGCATTTTGAAGCGAAATTGTTCCTTTGGGGGGGAATTGCAACTTTTGGCCATTTTGAAGCGAAATTTTTCCTTTGGGGGGGTATTGCAACTTTTGGCAATTTTGAAGCGAAATTGTTCCTTTGGGGGGTATTGCAATTTTTTGCCATTTTGAGGCGAAATTGTTTCTTTGGGGGGGTATTGCAATTTTTTTTCCATTTTGAGGCGAAATTGTTCCTTTGGGTGGGGTATTGCAACTTTTGGCCATTTTGAAGCGAATTTGTACCTTTGAGGGGGTATTGCAACTTTTCGGCATTTTGAAGCGAAATTGTTCCTTTGGGGGGGTATTGCAATTTTTTGCCATTTTGAGGCGAAATTGTTCCTTTGGGGGGTATTGCAATTTTTTGCCATTTTGAGGTGAAATTGTTCCTTTGGGGGGGTATTGCAACTTTTCGGCATTTTGAGGCAAAATTGTTCCTTTGGGGGGGTATTGCAATTTCTTGCCATTTTGAGGCGAAATTGTTCTTTTTGGGGGGTATTGCAACTTTTGGCCATTTTGAGGCGAAATTGTTCCTTTTGGGGGGTATTACAATTTTTGGCCATTTTGAGGCGAAATTGTTCCTTTGGGGGGTATTGCAACTTTTCGGCATTTTGAGGCGAAATTGTACCTTTGGGGGGGTATTGCAACTTTTGGCCATTTTGAAGCGAAATTGTTGCTTTGGGTGGGTATTGCAATTTTTTGCCATTTTGAGGCGAAATTGTTCCTTTGGGGGGGTATTGCAACTTTTCGGCATTTTGAGGCGAAATTGTTCCTTTGGGGGGGTATTGCAATTTCTTGCCATTTTGAGGCGAAATTCTTCCTTTAGGGGGGATTGCAACTTTTGGCCATTTTGAAGCGAAATTGTTCCTTTCGGGAGGTATTTAAACTTTTCGGCATTTTGAGGCGAAATTGTTCCTTTGGGGGGGTATTGCAACTTTTGGCCATTTTGAAGCGAAATTGTTCCTTTGGCGGGTATTGCAATTTTTTTTCCATTTTGAGGCGAAATTGTTCCTTTGGGTGGGGTATTGCAAATTTTTTTCCATTTTGAGGCGAAATTGTTCCTTTGGGGGGGTATTGCAACTTTTGGCCATTTTGAAGCGAAATTTTTCCTTTCGGGGGGTATTGCTACTTTTCGGCATTTTAAGGCGAAATTGTTCCTTTGGGGGGGTATTGCAACTTTTGGCCATTTTGAAGCGAAATTGTTCCTTTGGCGGGTATTGCAATTTTTTTTCCATTTTGAGGCGAAATTGTTCCTTTGGGGGGTATTGCAACTTTTCGGCATTTTGAGGCGAAATTGTTCCTTTGGGGAGGTATTGCAATTTTTTGCCATTTTGAGGCGAAATTGTTCCTTTGGGGGGTATTGCAATTTTTTGCCATTTTGAGGTGAAATTGTTCCTTTGGGGGGGTATTGCAACTTTTCGGCATTTTGAGGCGAAATTGTTCCTTTGGGGGGGTATTGCAATTTCTTGCCATTTTGAGGCGAAATTGTTCTTTTGGGGGGGTATTGCAACTTTTGGCCATTTTGAGGCGAAATTGTTCCTTTTGGGGGGTATTACAATTTTTGGCCATTTTGAGGCGAAATTGTTCCTTTGGGGGGGTATTGCAACTTTTCGGCATTTTGAGGCAAAATTGTTCCTTTGGGGGGGTATTGCAACTTTTCGGCATTTTGAGGCGAAATTGTTCCTTTGGGGGGGTATTGCAATTTCTTGCCATTTTGAGGCGAAATTGTTCCTTTGGGGGGGAATTGCAACTTTTGGCCATTTTGAAGCGAAATTGTTCCTTTGGGGGGGTATTGCAACTTTTCGGCATTTTGAAGCGAAATTGTTCCTTTGGGGGGGAATTGCAACTTTTGGCCATTTTGAAGCGAAATTTTTCCTTTGGGGGGGTATTGCAACTTTTGGCAATTTTGAAGCGAAATTGTTCCTTTGGGGGGTATTGCAATTTTTTGCCATTTTGAGGCGAAATTGTTTCTTTGGGGGGGTATTGCAATTTTTTTTCCATTTTGAGGCGAAATTGTTCCTTTGGGTGGGGTATTGCAACTTTTGGCCATTTTGAAGCGAATTTGTACCTTTGAGGGGGTATTGCAACTTTTCGGCATTTTGAAGCGAAATTGTTCCTTTGGGGGGGTATTGCAAATTTTTTTCCATTTTGAGGCGAAATTGTTCCTTTGGGGGGGTATTGCAACTTTTGGCCATTTTGAAGCGAAATTTTTCCTTTCGGGGGGTATTGCTACTTTTCGGCATTTTAAGGCGAAATTGTTGCTTTGGTGGGGTATTGCAACTTTTGGCCATTTTGAAGCGAAATTGTTCCTTTGGCGGGTATTGCAATTTTTTTTCCATTTTGAGGCGAAATTGTTCCTTTGGGGGGTATTGCAACTTTTCGGCATTTTGAGGCGAAATTGTTCCTTTGGGGGGTATTGCAATTTTTTGCCATTTTGAGGCGAAATTGTTCCTTTGGGGGGGTATTGCAACTTTTCGGCATTTTGAGGCGAAATTGTTCCTTTGGGGGGTATTGCAATTTCTTGCCATTTTGAGGCGAAATTGTTCTTTTGGGGGGGTATTGCAACTTTTGGCCATTTTGAGGCGAAATTGTTCCTTTTGAGGGGTATTACAATTTTTGGCCATTTTGAGGCGAAATTGTTCCTTTGGGGGGGTATTGCAACTTTTCGGCATTTTGAGGCGAAATTGCACCTTTGGGGGGGTATTGCAACTTTTGGCCATTTTGAAGCGAAATTGTTGCTTTGGGGGGGTATTGCAACTTTTCGGCATTTTGAGGCGAAATTGTTCCTTTGGGGGGGTATTGCAATTTCTTGCCATTTTGAGGCGAAATTCTTCCTTTAGGGGGGGATTGCAACTTTTGGCCATTTTGAAGCGAAATTGTTCCTTTCGGGAGGTATTTAAACTTTTCGGCATTTTGAGGCGAAATTGTTCCTTTGGGGGGGTATTGCAACTTTTGGCCATTTTGAAGCGAAATTGTTCCTTTGGGGGGGTATTGCAACTTTTCGGCATTTTGAAGTGAAATTGTTCCTTTGGGGTGGGTTTGCAACTTTTGGCCATTTTGAAGCGAAATTGTTCCTTTGGGGGTGTATTGCAACTTTTGGCCATTTTGAGGCGAAATTGTTCCTTTGGGGGGGTATTGCAATTTTTTTTCCATTTTGAGGCGAAATTGTTCCTTTGGGGGGGTATTGCAACTTTTGGCTATTTTGAAGCGAAATTGTTCCTTTGGGGGGGTATTGCAACTTTTCGGCAATTTGAAGCGAAATTGTTCCTTTGGGGGGGTATTGCAATTTTTTTCCATTTTGAGGCGAAATTGTTCCTTTGGGTGGGTATTGCAACTTTTGGCCATTTTGAAGCGAAATTGTTCCTTTCGGGGGGTATTGCAATTTTTTGCCATTTTGAGGCGAAATTGTTCCTTTGGGGGGGTATTGCAACTTTTGGCCATTTTGAAGCGAAATTGTTCCTTTAGGGGGTATTGCAATTTTTTTTCCATTTTGAGGCGAAATTGTTCCTTTGGGGGGGTATTGCAACTTTTGGCCATTTTGAAGCTAAATTGTTCCTTTGGGGGGGTATTGCAACTTTTCGGCATTTTGAAGCGAAATTGTTCCTTTGGAGGGGTATTGCAACTTTTGGCCATTTTGAAGCGAAATTGTTCCTTTGGGGGGGTATTGCAACTTTTGACCATTTTGAAGCGAAATTGTTCCTTTCGGGGGGTTTTGAAACTTTTCGGCATTTTGAGGCGAAATTGTTCCTTTGGGGGGGTATTGCAATTTTTTTTCCATTTTGAGGCGAAATTGTTCCTTTGGGGGGGTATTGCAACTTTTGGCCATTTTGAAGCGAAATTGTACCTTTGGGGGGGTATTGCAACTTTTGGCCATTTTGAAGCGAAATTGTTCCTTTGGGGGGGTATTGCAACTTTTGGCCATTTTGAAGCGAAATTGTTCCTTTCGGGGGGTATTGCAACTTTTCGGCATTTTGAGGCGAAATTGTTCCTTTGGGGGGGTATTGCAACTTTTGGCCATTTTGAAGCGAAATTGTTCCTTTCGGGGGGTATTGCAACTTTTCGGCATTTTGAGGCGAAATTGTTCCTTTGGGGGTGTATTGCAACTTTTGGCCATTTTGAAGTGAAATTGTTCCTTTGGGGGGTATTGCAATTTTTTGCCATTTTGAGGCGAAATTGTTCCTTTGGGGGGGTATTGCAACTTTTGGCCATTTTGAAGCGAAATTGTTCCTTTCGGGGGGTATTGCAACTTTTCGGCATTTTGAGGCGAAATTGTTCCTTTGGGGGGGTATTACAATTTTTGGCCATTTTGAGGCGAAATTGTTCCTTTGGGAGGTATTGCAACTTTCTGCCATTTTGAGGCGAAATTGTTCCTTTGGGGGGTATTGCAACTTTTGGCCATTTTGAAGCGAAATTGTTCCTTTCGGGGGGTATTGCAACTTTTCGGCATTTTGAAGCGAAATTGTTCCTTTGGGTGGGTATTGCAATTTTTTTTTCATTTTGAGGCGAAATTGTTCCTTTGGGGGGGTATTGCAACTTTTGGCCATTTTGAAGTGAAATTGTTCCTTTGGGGGGTATTGCAATTTTTTGCCATTTTGAGGCGAAATTGTTCCTTTGGGGGGGTATTGCAACTTTTGGCCATTTTGAAGCGAAATTGTTCCTTTCGGGGGGTATTGCAACTTTTCGGCATTTTGAGGCGAAATTGTTCCTTTGGGGGGGTATTACAATTTTTGGCCATTTTGAGGCGAAATTGTTCCTTTGGGAGGTATTGCAACTTTCTGCCATTTTGAGGCGAAATTGTTCCTTTGGGGGGTATTGCAACTTTTGGCCATTTTGAAGCGAAATTGTTCCTTTCGGGGGGTATTGCAACTTTTCGGCATTTTGAAGCGAAATTGTTCCTTTGGGTGGGTATTGCAATTTTTTTTTCATTTTGAGGCGAAATTGTTCCTTTGGGGGGGTATTGCAACTTTTGGCCATTTTGAAGCGAAATTGTTCCTTTCGGGGGGTATTGCAACTTTTCGGCATTTTGAGGTGAAATTGTTCCTTTGGGGGGTATTGCAATTTTTTTCCATTTTGAGGCGAAATTGTTCCTTTGGAGGGGTATTGCAACTTTTGGCCATTTTGAAGCGAAATTGTTCCTTTGGGGGGATATTGCAACTTTTCGGCATTTTGAGGCGAAATTGTTCCTTTGGGTGGGTATTGCAATTTCTTGCCATTTTGAGGCGAAATTGTTACTTTGGGGGGGTATTGCAACTTTTGGCCATTTTGAAGCGAAATTGTTCTTTTGGGGGTTATTTCAACTTTTGGCCATTTTGAGGCAAAATTGTTCCTTTGGGGGGGTATTGCAATTTTTTTTCCATTTTGAGGCGAAATTGTTCCTTTGGGGGGGTATTGCAACTTTTGGCCATTTTGAAGCGAAATTGTTCCTTTGGGGGGGTATTGCAACTTTTCGGCATTTTGAGGCGAAATTGTTCCTTTGGGGGGGTATTGCAACTTTTGGCCATTTTGAAGCGAAATTGTTCCTTTGGCGGGTATTGCAATTTTTTTTCCATTTTGAGGCGAAATTGTTCCTTTGGGTGGGGTATTGCAAATTTTTTTCCATTTTGAGGCGAAATTGTTCCTTTGGGGGGGTATTGCAACTTTTGGCCATTTTGAAGCGAAATTTTTCCTTTCGGGGGTATTGCTACTTTTCGGCATTTTAAGGCGAAATTGTTCCTTTGGGGGGGTATTGCAACTTTTGGCCATTTTGAAGCGAAATTGTTCCTTTGGCGGGTATTGCAATTTTTTTTCCATTTTGAGGCGAAATTGTTCCTTTGGGGGGTATTGCAACTTTTCGGCATTTTGAGGCGAAATTGTTCCTTTGGGGAGGTATTGCAATTTTTTGCCATTTTGAGGCGAAAATGTTCCTTTGGGGGGTATTGCAATTTTTTGCCATTTTGAGGTGAAATTGTTCTTTTGGGGGGGTATTGCAACTTTTCGGCATTTTGAGGCGAAATTGTTCCTTTGGGGGGGTATTGCAATTTCTTGCCATTTTGAGGCGAAATTGTTCTTTTGGGGGGGTATTGCAACTTTTGGCCATTTTGAGGCGAAATTGTTCCTTTTGGGGGGTATTACAATTTTTGGCCATTTTGAGGCGAAATTGTTCCTTTGGGGGGGTATTGCAACTTTTCGGCATTTTGAGGCAAAATTGTTTCTTTGGGGGGGTATTGCAACTTTTCGGCATTTTGAGGCGAAATTGTTCCTTTGGGGGGGTATTGCAATTTCTTGCCATTTTGAGGCGAAATTGTTCCTTTGGGGGGGAATTGCAACTTTTGGCCATTTTGAAGCGAAATTGTTCCTTTGGGGGGGTATTGCAACTTTTCGGCATTTTGAAGCGAAATTGTTCCTTTGGGGGGGAATTGCAACTTTTGGCCATTTTGAAGCGAAATTTTTCCTTTGGGGGGGTATTGCAACTTTTGGCAATTTTGAAGCGAAATTGTTCCTTTGGGGGGTATTGCAATTTTTTGCCATTTTGAGGCGAAATTGTTTCTTTGGGGGGGTATTGCAATTTTTTTCCCATTTTGAGGCGAAATTGTTCCTTTGGGTGGGGTATTGCAACTTTTGGCCATTTTGAAGCGAATTTGTACCTTTGAGGGGGTATTGCAACTTTTCGGCATTTTGAAGCGAAATTGTTCCTTTGGGGGGGTATTGCAAATTTTTTTCCATTTTGAGGCGAAATTGTTCCTTTGGGGGGGTATTGCAACTTTTGGCCATTTTGAAGCGAAATTTTTCCTTTCGGGGGGTATTGCTACTTTTCGGCATTTTAAGGCGAAATTGTTGCTTTGGTGGGGTATTGCAACTTTTGGCCATTTTGAAGCGAAATTGTTCCTTTGGCGGGTATTGCAATTTTTTTTCCATTTTGAGGCGAAATTGTTCCTTTGGGGGGTATTGCAACTTTTCGGCATTTTGAGGCGAAATTGTTCCTTTGGGGGGTATTGCAATTTTTTGCCATTTTGAGGCGAAATTGTTCCTTTGGGGGGGTATTGCAACTTTTCGGCATTTTGAGGCGAAATTGTTCCTTTGGGGGGTATTGCAATTTCTTGCCATTTTGAGGCGAAATTGTTCTTTTGGGGGGGTATTGCAACTTTTGGCCATTTTGAGGCGAAATTGTTCCTTTTGAGGGGTATTACAATTTTTGGCCATTTTGAGGCGAAATTGTTCCTTTGGGGGGGTATTGCAACTTTTCGGCATTTTGAGGCGAAATTGCACCTTTGGGGGGGTATTGCAACTTTTGGCCATTTTGAAGCGAAATTGTTGCTTTGGGGGGGTATTGCAACTTTTCGGCATTTTGAGGCGAAATTGTTCCTTTGGGGGGGTATTGCAATTTCTTGCCATTTTGAGGCGAAATTCTTCCTTTAGGGGGGGATTGCAACTTTTGGCCATTTTGAAGCGAAATTGTTCCTTTCGGGAGGTATTTAAACTTTTCGGCATTTTGAGGCGAAATTGTTCCTTTGGGGGGGTATTGCAACTTTTGGCCATTTTGAAGCGAAATTGTTCCTTTGGGGGGGTATTGCAACTTTTCGGCATTTTGAAGTGAAATTGTTCCTTTGGGGTGGGTTTGCAACTTTTGGCCATTTTGAAGCGAAATTGTTCCTTTGGGGGTGTATTGCAACTTTTGGCCATTTTGAGGCGAAATTGTTCCTTTGGGGGGGTATTGCAATTTTTTTTCCATTTTGAGGCGAAATTGTTCCTTTGGGGGGGTATTGCAACTTTTGGCTATTTTGAAGCGAAATTGTTCCTTTGGGGGGGTATTGCAACTTTTCGGCAATTTGAAGCGAAATTGTTCCTTTGGGGGGGTATTGCAATTTTTTTCCATTTTGAGGCGAAATTGTTCCTTTGGGTGGGTATTGCAACTTTTGGCCATTTTGAAGCGAAATTGTTCCTTTCGGGGGGTATTGCAATTTTTTGCCATTTTGAGGCGAAATTGTTCCTTTGGGGGGGTATTGCAACTTTTGGCCATTTTGAAGCGAAATTGTTCCTTTAGGGGGTATTGCAATTTTTTTTCCATTTTGAGGCGAAATTGTTCAATTGGGGGGGGTATTGCAACTTTTGGCCATTTTGAAGCTAAATTGTTCCTTTGGGGGGGTAGTGCAACTTTTCGGCATTTTGAAGCGAAATTGTTCCTTTGGAGGGGTATTGCAACTTTTGGCCATTTTGAAGCGAAATTGTTCCTTTGGGGGGGTATTGCAACTTTTGACCATTTTGAAGCGAAATTGTTCCTTTCGGGGGGTTTTGAAACTTTTCGGCATTTTGAGGCGAAATTGTTCCTTTGGGGGGGTATTGCAATTTTTTTTCCATTTTGAGGCGAAATTGTTCCTTTTGGGGGGTATTGCAACTTTTGGCCATTTTGAAGCGAAATTGTACCTTTGGGGGGGTATTGCAACTTTTGGCCATTTTGAAGCGAAATTGTTCCTTTGGGGGGGTATTGCAACTTTTGGCCATTTTGAAGCGAAATTGTTCCTTTCGGGGGGTATTGCAACTTTTCGGCATTTTGAGGCGAAATTGTTCCTTTGGGGGGGTATTGCAACTTTTGGCCATTTTGAAGCGAAATTGTTCCTTTCGGGGGGTATTGCAACTTTTCGGCATTTTGAGGCGAAATTGTTCCTTTGGGGGTGTATTGCAACTTTTGGCCATTTTGAAGTGAAATTGTTCCTTTGGGGGGTATTGCAATTTTTTGCCATTTTGAGGCGAAATTGTTCCTTTGGGGGGGTATTGCAACTTTTGGCCATTTTGAAGCGAAATTGTTCCTTTCGGGGGGTATTGCAATTTTTTGCCATTTTGAGGCGAAATTGTTCCTTTGGGGGGGTATTGCAACTTTTGGCCATTTTGAAGCGAAATTGTTCCTTTCGGGGGGTATTGCAACTTTTCGGCATTTTGAGGCGAAATTGTTCCTTTGGGGGGGTATTACAATTTTTGGCCATTTTGAGGCGAAATTGTTCCTTTGGGAGGTATTGCAACTTTCTGCCATTTTGAGGCGAAATTGTTCCTTTGGGGGGTATTGCAACTTTTGGCCATTTTGAAGCGAAATTGTTCCTTTCGGGGGGTATTGCAACTTTTCGGCATTTTGAAGCGAAATTGTTCCTTTGGGTGGGTATTGCAATTTTTTTTTCATTTTGAGGCGAAATTGTTCCTTTGGGGGGGTATTGCAACTTTTGGCCATTTTGAAGCGAAATTGTTCCTTTCGGGGGGTATTGCAACTTTTCGGCATTTTGAGGTGAAATTGTTCCTTTGGGGGGTATTGCAATTTTTTTCCATTTTGAGGCGAAATTGTTCCTTTGGAGGGGTATTGCAACTTTTGGCCATTTTGAAGCGAAATTGTTCCTTTGGGGGGATATTGCAACTTTTCGGCATTTTGAGGCGAAATTGTTCCTTTGGGTGGGTATTGCAATTTCTTGCCATTTTGAGGCGAAATTGTTACTTTGGGGGGGTATTGCAACTTTTGGCCATTTTGAAGCGAAATTGTTCTTTTGGGGGTTATTTCAACTTTTGGCCATTTTGAGGCAAAATTGTTCCTTTGGGGGGGTATTGCAATTTTTTTTCCATTTTGAGGCGAAATTGTTCCTTTGGGGGGGTATTGCAACTTTTGGCCATTTTGAAGCGAAATTGATCCTTTGGGGGGGTATTGCAACTTTTCGGCATTTTGAGGCGAAATTGTTCCTTTGGGGGGGTATTACAATTTTTGGCCATTTTGAGGCGAAATTGTTCCTTTGGGGGGTATTGCAACTTTCTGCCATTTTGAGGCGAAATTGTTCCTTTGGGTGGGTATTGCAACTTTTGGCCATTTTGAAGCGAAATTGTTCCTTTCGGGGGGTATTGCAACTTTTCGGCATTTTGAAGCGAAATTGTTCCTTTGGGTGGGTATTGCAATTTTTTTTTTCATTTTGAGGCGAAATTGTTCCTTTGGGGGGGATTGCAACTTTTGGCCATCTTGAAGCGAAATTTTTCCTTTGGGGGGGTATTGCAACTTTTCGGCATTTTGAGGCGAAATTGTTCCTTTGGGGGGGTATTGCAATTTTTTGCCATTTTGAGGCGAAATTGTTCCTTTGGGGGGTATTGCAACTTTTGGCCATTTTGAAGCGAAATTGTTCCTTTGAGGGGGTATTGCAATTTTTTGCCATTTTGAGGCGAAATTGTTCTTTTGCGGGGGTTTTGCAACATTTGGCCATTTTGAAGCGAAATTGTACCTTTGGGGGGGTATTGCAACTTTTCGGCATTTTGAAGCGAAATTGTTCCTTTGGGGGGATATTGCAATTTTTTGCCATTTTGAGGTGAAATTGTTCCTTTGGGGGGGTATTGCAATTTTTTGCCATTTTATGGCGAAATTGTTCCTTTGGGGGGGTATTGCATCTTTTGGCCATTTTGAAGCGAAATTGTTCCTTTCGGGGGGTATTGCAACTTTTCGGCATTTTGAGGTGAAATTGTTCCTTTGGGGGGTATTGCAATTTTTTGCCATTTTGAGGCGAAATTGTTTTTTTGGGGGGGTTTTGCAACATTTGGCCATTTTGAAGCGAAATTGTTCCTTTGGGGGGGTATTGCAATTTTTTGCCATTTTGAGGCGAAATTGTTCCTTTTGGGGGGTATTGCAACTTTTGGCCATTTTGGAGCGAAATTGTTCCTTTCGGGGGGTATTGCAACTTTTCAGCATTTTGAGGCGAAATTGTTCCTTTGGGGGGTATTACAATTTTTGGCCATTTTGAGGCGAAATTGTTCCTTTGGGTGGGTATTGCAACTTTTGGCCATATTGAAGCGAAATTGTTCCTTTGGGGGGGTATTACAATTTTTGGCCATTTTGAGGCGAAATTGTTCCTTTGGGGGGTATTGCAATTTTTTGCCATTTTATGGCAAAATTGTTCCTTTTGGGGGGGTATTGCAACTTTTGGTTATTTTGAAGCGAAATTGTTCCTTTCGGGGGGTATTGCAACTTTTCGGCATTTTGAGATGAAATTGTTCCTTTGGGGGGGTATTGCAACTTTTGGCAATTTTGAAGCGAAATTGTTCCTTTGGGGGGTATTGCAATTTTTTGCCATTTTGAGGCGAAATTGTTCCTTTGGGGGGGGTATTGCAACTTTTGGCCATTTTGAAGCGAAATTGTTCCTTTCGGGGAGTATTGCAACTTTTCGGCATTTTGAGGCGAAATTGTTCCTTTGGGGGGTACTGCAACTTTTGGCCATTTTGAAGCGAAATTGTTCCTTTAAGGGGGTTTTGCAATTTTTTGCCATTTTGAGGCGAAATTGTTCCTTTGGGGGGGTATTGCAACTTTTGGCAATTTTGAAGCGAAATTGTTCCTTTAGGGGGTATTGCAACTTTTCAGCAGTTTGAGGCGAAATTGTTCCTTTGGGGGGTTTTGCAAATTTTTGCCATTTTGAGGCGAAATTGTTCCTTTGGGGGGCTATTGCAACTTTTGGCCATATTGAAGCGAAATTGTTCCTTGGGGGGGTAATGCAATTTTTTGCCATTTTGAGGCGAAATTGTTCCTTTGGGGGGTATTGCATCTTTTGGCCATTTTGAAGTGAAATTGTTCCTTTGGGGGTATTGCAATTTTTGCCATTTTGAGGCGAAATTGTTGCTTTGGGGGGTATTGCAATTTTTTGCCATTTTGAGGCAAAATTGTTCCTTTGGGGGGGTATTGCAACTTTTGGCCATTTTGAAGCGAAATTGTTCCTTTGGGGGGGTATTGCAACTTTTCGGCATTTTGATGCGAAATTGTTCCTTTGGGGGGGTATTGCAATTTTTTGCCATTTTGAGGCGAAATTGTTCCTTTGGGGGGGTATTGCAACTTTTGACCATTTTGAAGCGAAATTGTTCCTTTCGGGGGGTTTTGAAACTTTTCGGCATTTTGAGGCGAAATTGATCCTTTGGGGGGTATTGCAATTTTTTTTCCATTTTGAGGCGAAATTGTTCCTTTAAGGGGGTATTGTAACTTTTGGCCATTTTGAAGCGAAATTGTTCCTTTGGGGGGGTATTGCAACTTTTCGGCATTTTGAAGCGAAATTGTTCCTTTGGGGGGTATTGCAATTTTTTTCCATTTTGAGGCGAAATTGTTCCTTTGGGGGGGTATTGCAACTTTTGGCCATTTTGAAGCGAAATTGTTCCTTTCGGGGGGTATTGCAACTTTTCGGCATTTTGAGGAGAAATTGTTCCTTTGGGGGGGTATTGCAACTTTTGGCCATTTTGAAGCGAAATTGTTCCTTTGGGGGGGTATTGCAATTTTTTTTCCATTTTGAGGCGAAATTGTTCCTTTGGGGGGGTATTGCAACTTTTCGGCATTTTGATGCGAAATTGTTCCTTTGGGGGGGTATTGCAATTTTTTGCCATTTTGAGGCGAAATTGTTCCTTTGGGGGGGTATTGCAATTTTTTGCCATTTTGAGGCGAAATTGTTCCTTTGGGGGGGTATTGCAATTTTTTTTCCATTTTGAGGCGAAATTGTTCCTTTGGGTGGGGTATTGCAACTTTTGGCCATTTTGAAGCGAAATTGTACCTCTGAGGGGGTATTGCAACTTTTCGGCATTTTGAAGCGAAATTGTTCCTTTGGGGGGGTATTGCAATTTTTTGCCATTTTGAGGCGAAATTGTTCTTTTGCGGGGGTTTTGCAACATTTGGCCATTTTGAAGCGAAATTGTACCTTTGGGGGGGTATTGCAACTTTTCGGCATTTTGAAGCGAAATTGTTCCTTTGGGGGGATATTGCAATTTTTTGCCATTTTGAGGTGAAATTGTTCCTTTGGGGGGGTATTGCAATTTTTTGCCATTTTATGGCGAAATTGTTCCTTTGGGGGGGTATTGCATCTTTTGGCCATTTTGAAGCGAAATTGTTCCTTTCGGGGGGTATTGCAACTTTTCGGCATTTTGAGGTGAAATTGTTCCTTTGGGGGGTATTGCAATTTTTTGCCATTTTGAGGCGAAATTGTTTTTTTGGGGGGGGTTTTGCAACATTTGGCCATTTTGAAGCGAAATTGTTCCTTTGGGGGGGTATTGCAATTTTTTGCCATTTTGAGGCGAAATTGTTCCTTTTGGGGGGTATTGCAACTTTTGGCCATTTTGGAGCGAAATTGTTCCTTTCGGGGGGTATTGCAACTTTTCAGCATTTTGAGGCGAAATTGTTCCTTTGGGGGGTATTACAATTTTTGGCCATTTTGAGGCGAAATTGTTCCTTTGGGTGGGTATTGCAACTTTTGGCCATATTGAAGCGAAATTGTTCCTTTGGGGGGGTATTACAATTTTTGGCCATTTTGAGGCGAAATTGTTCCTTTGGGGGGTATTGCAATTTTTTGCCATTTTATGGCAAAATTGTTCCTTTTGGGGGGGTATTGCAACTTTTGGTTATTTTGAAGCGAAATTGTTCCTTTCGGGGGGTATTGCAACTTTTCGGCATTTTGAGATGAAATTGTTCCTTTGGGGGGGTATTGCAACTTTTGGCAATTTTGAAGCGAAATTGTTCCTTTGGGGGGTATTGCAATTTTTTGCCATTTTGAGGCGAAATTGTTCCTTTGGGGGGGTATTGCAACTTTTGGCCATTTTGAAGCGAAATTGTTCCTTTCGGGGAGTATTGCAACTTTTCGGCATTTTGAGGCGAAATTGTTCCTTTGGGGGGTACTGCAACTTTTGGCCATTTTGAAGCGAAATTGTTCCTTTAAGGGGGTTTTGCAATTTTTTGCCATTTTGAGGCGAAATTGTTCCTTTGGGGGGGTATTGCAACTTTTGGCAATTTTGAAGCGAAATTGTTCCTTTAGGGGGTATTGCAACTTTTCAGCAGTTTGAGGCGAAATTGTTCCTTTGGGGGGTTTTGCAAATTTTTGCCATTTTGAGGCGAAATTGTTCCTTTGGGGGGCTATTGCAACTTTTGGCCATATTGAAGCGAAATTGTTCCTTGGGGGGGTAATGCAATTTTTTGCCATTTTGAGGCGAAATTGTTCCTTTGGGGGGTATTGCATCTTTTGGCCATTTTGAAGTGAAATTGTTCCTTTGGGGGTATTGCAATTTTTGCCATTTTGAGGCGAAATTGTTGCTTTGGGGGGTATTGCAATTTTTTGCCATTTTGAGGCAAAATTGTTCCTTTGGGGGGGTATTGCAACTTTTGGCCATTTTGAAGCGAAATTGTTCCTTTGGGGGGGTATTGCAACTTTTCGGCATTTTGATGCGAAATTGTTCCTTTGGGGGGGTATTGCAATTTTTTGCCATTTTGAGGCGAAATTGTTCCTTTGGGGGGGTATTGCAACTTTTGACCATTTTGAAGCGAAATTGTTCCTTTCGGGGGGTTTTGAAACTTTTCGGCATTTTGAGGCGAAATTGATCCTTTGGGGGGTATTGCAATTTTTTTTCCATTTTGAGGCGAAATTGTTCCTTTAAGGGGGTATTGTAACTTTTGGCCATTTTGAAGCGAAATTGTTCCTTTGGGGGGGTATTGCAACTTTTCGGCATTTTGAAGCGAAATTGTTCCTTTGGGGGGTATTGCAATTTTTTTCCATTTTGAGGCGAAATTGTTCCTTTGGGGGGGTATTGCAACTTTTGGCCATTTTGAAGCGAAATTGTTCCTTTCGGGGGGTATTGCAACTTTTCGGCATTTTGAGGAGAAATTGTTCCTTTGGGGGGGTATTGCAACTTTTGGCCATTTTGAAGCGAAATTGTTCCTTTGGGGGGGTATTGCAATTTTTTTTCCATTTTGAGGCGAAATTGTTCCTTTGGGGGGGTATTGCAACTTTTCGGCATTTTGATGCGAAATTGTTCCTTTGGGGGGGTATTGCAATTTTTTGCCATTTTGAGGCGAAATTGTTCCTTTGGGGGGGTATTGCAATTTTTTGCCATTTTGAGGCGAAATTGTTCCTTTGGGGGGGTATTGCAATTTTTTTTCCATTTTGAGGCGAAATTGTTCCTTTGGGTGGGGTATTGCAACTTTTGGCCATTTTGAAGCGAAATTGTACCTCTGAGGGGGTATTGCAACTTTTCGGCATTTTGAAGCGAAATTGTTCCTTTGGGGGGGTATTGCAATTTTTTTCCATTTTGAGGCGAAATTGTTCCTTTGGGGGGCTATTGCAACTTTTGGCCATTTTGAAGCGAAATTGTTCCTTTCGGGGGGTATTGCAACTTTTCGGCATTTTAAGGCGAAATTGTTCCTTTGGGGGGGTATTGCAACTTTTGGCCATTTTGAAGCGAAATTGTTCCTTTGGGGGGTATTGCAATTTTTTTTTCCATTTTGAGGCGAAATTGTTCCTTTGGGGGGTATTGCAACTTTTCGGCATTTTGAGGCGAAATTGTTCCTTTGGGGGGGTATTGCAATTTTTTGCCATTTTGAGGCGAAATTGCTCCTTTGGGGGGGTATTGCAATTTTTTGCCATTTTGAGGTGAAATTGTTCCTTTGGGGGGTATTGCAACTTTTCGGCATTTTGAGGCGAAATTGTTCCTTTGAGGGGGTATTGCAATTTCTTGCCATTTTGAGGCGAAATTGTTCTTTTGGGGGGGTATTGCAACTTTTTGCCATTTTGAGGCGAAATTGTTCCTTTTGGGGGGTATTACAATTTTTGGCCATTTTGAGGCGAAATTGTTCCTTTGGGGGGTATTGCAACTTTTCGGCATTTTGAGGCGAAATTGTTCCTTTGGGGGGGTATTGCAATTTTTTTCCATTTTGAGGCGAAATTGTTCCTTTGGGGGGGTATTGCAACTTTTGGCCATTTTGAAGCGAAATTGTTCCTTTCGGGGGGTATTGCAACTTTTCGGCATTTTGAGGAGAAATTGTTCCTTTGGGGGGGTATTGCAACTTTTGGCCATTTTGAAGCGAAATTGTTCCTTTGGGGGGGTATTGCAATTTTTTTTCCATTTTGAGGCGAAATTGTTCCTTTGGGGGGGTATTGCAACTTTTCGGCATTTTGATGCGAAATTGTTCCTTTGGGGGGGTATTGCAATTTTTTGCCATTTTGAGGCGAAATTGTTCCTTTGGGGGGGTATTGCAACTTTTGGCCATTTTGGAGCGAAATTGTTCCTTTCGGGGGGTATTGCAACTTTTCAGCATTTTGAGGCGAAATTGTTCCTTTGGGGGGTATTGCAATTTTTTGCCATTTTGAGGCTAAATTTTTCCTTTGGGGGGGTATTGCAATTTTTTTGCCATTTTGAGGCGAAATTGTTCCTTTGGGGGGGTATTGCAACTTTTCGGCATTTTGAGGCGAAATTGTTCCTTTTGGGGGGTATTACAATTTTTGGCCATTTTGAGGCAAAATTGTTCCTTTGGGGGGTATTGCAACTTTTCGGCATTTTGAGGCGAAATTGTTCCTTTGGGGGGGTATTGCAACTTTTGGCCATTTTGAGGCGAAATTGTTCCTTTGGGGGGGTATTGCAACTTTTGGCCATTTTGATGCGAAATTGTTTTTTTCGGGGGGTATTGCAACTTTTCAGTATTTTGAGGCGAAATTGTTCCTTTGGGGGGTATTGCAATTTTTTGCCATTTTGAGGCGAAATTTTTCCTTTGGGGGGGTATTGCAACTTTTGGCCATTTTGAAGCGAAATTGTTGCTTTGGGGGGGTATTGCAATTTTTTGCCAGTTTGAGGCGAAATTGTTCCTTTGGGGGGGTATTGCAACTTTTCGGCATTTTGAGGCGAAATTGTTGCTTTGGGGGGGTATTGCAATTTCTTGCCATTTTGAGGCGAAATTGTTCCTTTGGGGAGGTATTGCAAATTTTGGCCATTTTGAAGCTAAATCGTTCCTTTCGGGAGGTATTTAAACTTTTCGGCATTTTGAGGCGAAATTGTTCCTTTGGGGGGGTATTGCAACTTTTGGCCATTTTGAAGCGAAATTGTTCCTTTGGGGGGTATTGCAACTTTTCGGCATTTTGAAGTGAAATTGTTCCTTTGGGGGGGTTTTGCAACTTTTGGCCATTTTGAAGCGAAATTGTTCCTTTGGGGGGGTATTGCAACTTTTCGGCATTTTGAAGCGAAATTGTTCCTTTGGGGGGGTTTTGAAACTTTTCGGCATTTTGAGGCGAAATTGTTCCTTTGGGGGGGTATTGCAATTTTTTTTCCATTTTGAGGCGAAATTGTTCCTTTGGGGGTATTGCAACTTTTCGGCAATTTGAAGCGAAATTGTTCCTTTGGGGGGGTATTGCAATTTTTTTCCATTTTGAGGCGAAATTGTTCCTTTGGGGGGGTATTGCAACTTTTGGCCATTTTGAAGCGAAATTGTTCCTTTCGGGGGGTATTGCAATTTTTCGCCATTTTGAGGCGAAATTGTTTCTTTGGGGGGGTATTGCAACTTTTGGCCATTTTGAAGCGAAATTGTTCCTTTGGGGGGGTATTGCAACTTTTGACCATTTTGAAGCGAAACTGTTCCTTTCGGGGGGTTTTGAAACTTTTCGGCATTTTGAGGCGAAATTGTTCCTTTGGGGGGGTATTGCAATTTTTTTTCCATTTTGAGGCGAAATTGTTCCTTTGGGGGGGTATTGCAACTTTTGGCCATTTTGAAGCGAAATTGTACTTTTGGGGGGGTATTGCAACTTTTCGGCATTTTGAAGCGAAATTGTTCCTTTGGGGGGTATTGCAATTTTTTTTCCATTTTGAGGCGAAATTGTTCCTTTAAGGGGGTATTGCAACTTTTGGCCATTTTGAAGCGAAATTGTACCTTTGGGGGGGTATTGCAACTTTTGGCCATTTTGAAGTGAAAATGTTCCTTTGGGGGGTATTGCAATTTTTTGCCATTTTGAGGCGAAATTGTTCCTTTGGGGGGGTATTACAATTTTTGGCCATTTTGAGGCGAAATTGTTCCTTTGGGGGGGTATTGCAACTTTTCGGCATTTTAAGGCGAAATTGTTCCTTTGGGGGGTATTGCAATTTTTTGCCATTTTGAGGCGAAATTGTTCCTTTGGGGGGGTATTGCAACTTTTCAGCATTTTGAAGCGAAATTGTTCCTTTGGGGGGAATTGCAACTTTTGGCCATTTTGAAGCGAAATTGTTCCTTTGGAGGGGTATTGCAACTTTTCGGCATTTTGAAGCGAAATTGTTCCTTTGGGGGGGTATTGCAACTTTTGGCCATTTTGAAGCGAAATTGTTCCTTTGGGGGGGTATTGCAATTTTTTGCCATTTTGAGGCGAAATTGTTCCTTTGGGGGGGTATTGCAATTTTTTTTCCATTTTGAGGCGAAATTGTTCCTTTGGGTGGGGTATTGCAACTTTTGGCCATTTTGAAGCGAAATTGTACCTCTGAGGGGGTATTGCAACTTTTCGGCATTTTGAAGCGAAATTGTTCCTTTGGGGGGGTATTGCAATTTTTTTCCATTTTGAGGCGAAATTGTTCCTTTGGGGGGCTATTGCAACTTTTGGCCATTTTGAAGCGAAATTGTTCCTTTCGGGGGGTATTGCAACTTTTCGGCATTTTAAGGCGAAATTGTTCCTTTGGGGGGTATTGCAACTTTTGGCCATTTTGAAGCGAAATTGTTCCTTTGGGGGGTATTGCAATTTTTTTTTCCATTTTGAGGCGAAATTGTTCCTTTGGGGGGTATTGCAACTTTTCGGCATTTTGAGGCGAAATTGTTCCTTTGGGGGGGTATTGCAATTTTTTGCCATTTTGAGGCGAAATTGCTCCTTTGGGGGGGTATTGCAATTTTTTGCCATTTTGAGGTGAAATTGTTCCTTTGGGGGGTATTGCAACTTTTCGGCATTTTGAGGCGAAATTGTTCCTTTGAGGGGGTATTGCAATTTCTTGCCATTTTGAGGCGAAATTGTTCTTTTGGGGGGGTATTGCAACTTTTTGCCATTTTGAGGCGAAATTGTTCCTTTTGGGGGGTATTACAATTTTTGGCCATTTTGAGGCGAAATTGTTCCTTTGGGGGGTATTGCAACTTTTCGGCATTTTGAGGCGAAATTGTTCCTTTGGGGGGGTATTGCAACTTTTGGCCATTTTGAAGCGAAATTGTTGCTTTGGGGGGGTATTGCAATTTTTTGCCAGTTTGAGGCGAAATTGTTCCTTTGGGGGAGTATTGCAACTTTTCGGCATTTTGAGGCGAAATTGTTCCTTTGGGGGGGTATTGCAATTTCTTGCCATTTTGAGGCGAAATTGTTCCTTTGGGGGGGTATTGCAACTTTTGGCCATTTTGAAGCTAAATTGTTCCTTTCTGGAGGTATTGCAACTTTTGGCCATTTTGAAGCGAAATTGTTCCTTTGGGGGGGTATTTCAACTTTTCGGGATTTTGAAGCGAAATTGTTCCTTTGGGGGGGTATTGCAATTTTTTTCCATTTTGAGGCGAAATTGTTCCTTTGGGGGGGTATTGCAACTTTTGGCCATTTTGAAGCGAAATTGTTCCTTTCGGGGGGTATTGCAATTTTTCGCCATTTTGAGGCGAAATTGTTTCTTTTGGGGGTATTGCAACTTTTGGCCATTTTGAAGCGAAATTGTTCCTTTGGGGGGGTATTGCAACTTTTGACCATTTTGAAGCGAAACTGTTCCTTTCGGGGGGTTTTGAAACTTTTCGGCATTTTGAGGCGAAATTGTTCCTTTGGGGGGGTATTGCAATTTTTTTTTCCATTTTGAGGCGAAATTGTTCCTTTGGGGGGGTATTGCAACTTTTGGCCATTTTGAAGCGAAATTGTACCTTTGGGGGGGTATTGCAACTTTTGGCCATTTTGAAGCGAAATTGTTCCTTTCGGGGGGTATTGCAACTTTTCGGCATTTTGAGGAGAAATTGTTCCTTTGGGGGGTATTGCAACTTTTGGCCATTTTGAAGCGAAATTGTTCCTTTGGGGGGGTATTGCAATTTTTTTTCCATTTTGAGGCGAAATTGTTCCTTTGTGGGGGTATTGCAATTTTTTGCCATTTTGAGGCGAAATTGTTCCTTTGGGGGGGTATTGCAACTTTTGGCCATTTTGGAGCGAAATTGTTCCTTTCGGGGGGTATTGCAACTTTTCAGCATTTTGAGGCGAAATTGTTCCTTTGGGGGGGTATTGCAATTTTTTGCCATTTTGAGGCGAAATTTTTCCTTTGGGGGGGTATTGCAATTTTTTTCCATTTTGAGGCGAAATTGTTCCTTTGGGGGGGTATTGCAACTTTTCGGCATTTTGAGGTGAAATTGTTCCTTTTGGGGGTATTACAATTTTTGGCCATTTTGAGGCGAAATTGTTCCTTTGGGGGGGGTATTGCAACTTTTCGGCATTTTGAGGCAAAATTGTTCCTTTGGGGGGGGGTATTGCAACTTTTGGCCATTTTGAAGCGAAATTGTTGCTTTGGGGGGGTATTGCAATTTTTTGCCATTTTGAGGCGAAATTGTTCCTTTGGGGGGTATTGCAATTTTTTTTCCATTTTGAGGCGAAATTGTTCCTTTGGGGGGGTACTGCAATTTTTTGCCAGTTTGAGGCGAAATTGTTCCTTTGGGGGGGTATTGCAACTTTTCGGCATTTTGAGGCGAAATTGTTCCTTTGGGGGGGTATTGCAATTTCTTGCCATTTTGAGGCGAAATTGTTCCTTTGGGGAGGTATTGCAAATTTTGGCCATTTTGAAGCTAAATTGTTCCTTTCGGGAGGTATTTAAACTTTTCGGCATTTTGAGGCGAAATTGTTCCTTTGGGGGGGTATTGCAACTTTTGGCCATTTTGAAGCGAAATTGTTCCTTTGGGGGGTATTGCAACTTTTCGGCATTTTGAAGTGAAATTGTTCCTTTGGGGGGGTTTTGCAACTTTTGGCCATTTTGAAGCGAAATTGTTCCTTTGGGGGGGTATTGCAACTTTTCGGCATTTTGAAGCGAAATTGTTCCTTTGGGGGGGTATTGCAACTTTTACCATTTTGAAGCGAAATTGTTCCTTTCGGGGGGTTTTAAAACTTTTCGGCATTTTGAGGCGAAATTGTTCCTTTGGGGGGGTATTGCAATTTTTTTTTCCATTTTGAGGCGAAATTGTTCCTTTGGGGGGTATTGCAACTTTTCGGCAATTTGAAGCGAAATTGTTCCTTTGGGGGGGTATTGCAATTTTTTTCCATTTTGAGGCGAAATTGTTCCTTTGGGGGGGTATTGCAACTTTTGGCCATTTTGAAGCAAAATTGTTCCTTTCGGGGGGTATTGCAATTTTTCGCCATTTTGAGGCGAAATTGTTTCTTTGGGGGGGTATTGCAACTTTTGGCCATTTTGAAGCGAAATTGTTCCTTTGGGGGGGTATTGCAACTTTTGACCATTTTGAAGCGAAACTGTTCCTTTCGGGGGGTTTTGAAACTTTTCGGCATTTTGAGGCGAAATTGTTCCTTTGGGGGGGTATTGCAATTTTTTTTCCATTTTGAGGCGAAATTGTTTCTTTGGGGGGTATTGCAACTTTTCGGCATTTTGAGGCGAAATTGTTCCTTTGGGGGGGTATTGCAATTTTTTGCCATTTTGAGGCGAAATTGCTCCTTTGGGGGGGTATTGCAATTTTTTGCCATTTTGAGGTGAAATTGTTCCTTTGGGGGGTATTGCAACTTTTCGGCATTTTGAGGCGAAATTGTTCCTTTGAGGGGGTATTGCAATTTCTTGCCATTTTGAGGCGAAATTGTTCTTTTGGGGGGGTATTGCAACTTTTTGCCATTTTGAGGCGAAATTGTTCCTTTTGGGGGGTATTACAATTTTTGGCCATTTTGAGGCGAAATTGTTCCTTTGGGGGGGTATTGCAACTTTTCGGCATTTTGAGGCGAAATTGTTCCTTTGGGGGGGTATTGCAACTTTTGGCCATTTTGAAGCGAAATTGTTGCTTTGGGGGGGTATTGCAATTTTTTGCCAGTTTGAGGCGAAATTGTTCCTTTGGGGGAGTATTGCAACTTTTCGGCATTTTGAGGCGAAATTGTTCCTTTGGGGGGGTATTGCAATTTCTTGCCATTTTGAGGCGAAATTGTTCCTTTGGGGGGGTATTGCAACTTTTGGCCATTTTGAAGCTAAATTGTTCCTTTCTGGAGGTGTTGCAACTTTTGGCCATTTTGAAGCAAAATTGTTCCTTTGGGGGGGTATTTCAACTTTTCGGGATTTTGAAGCGAAATTGTTCCTTTGGGGGGGTATTGCAACTTTTGACCATTTTGAAGCGAAATTGTTCCTTTCGGGGGGTTTTGAAACTTTTCGGCATTTTGAGGCGAAATTGTTCCTTTGGGGGGGTATTGCAATTTTTTTTCCATTTTGAGGCGAAATTGTTCCTTTGGGGGGTATTGCAACTTTTCGGCATTTTAAGGCGAAATTGTTCCTTTGGGGGGGTATTGCAACTTTTGGCCATTTTGAAGCGAAATTGTTCCTTTGGGGGGTATTGCAATTTTTTTTTCCATTTTGAGGCGAAATTGTTCCTTTGGGGGGTATTGCAACTTTTGGCCATTTTGAAGCGAAATTGTTCCTTTCGGGGGGTATTGCAACTTTTCGGCATTTTAAGGCGAAATTGTTCCTTTGGGGGGGTATTGCAACTTTTGGCCATTTTGAAGCGAAATTGTTCCTTTGGGGGGTATTGCAATTTTTTTTTCCATTTTGAGGCGAAATTGTTCCTTTGGGGGGTATTGCAACTTTTGGCCATTTTGAAGCGAAATTGTTCCTTTGGGGGGTATTGCAACTTTTCGGCATTTTGAGGCGAAATTGTTCCTTTGGGGGGGTATTGCAATTTTTTGCCATTTTGAGGCGAAATTGCTCCTTTGCGGGGGTATTGCAATTTTTTGCCATTTTGAGGTGAAATTGTTCCTTTGGGGGGTATTGCAACTTTTCGGCATTTTGAGGCGAAATTGTTCCTTTGAGGGGGTATTGCAATTTCTTGCCATTTTGAGGCGAAATTGTTCTTTTGGGGGGGTATTGCAACTTTTTGCCATTTTGAGGCGAAATTGTTCCTTTTGGGGGGTATTACAATTTTTGGCCATTTTGAGGCGAAATTGTTCCTTTGGGGGGGTATTACAACTTTTCGGCATTTTGAGGCGAAATTGTTCCTTTGGGGGGGTATTGCAACTTTTGGCCATTTTGAAGCGAAATTGTTGCTTTGGGGGGTATTGCAATTTTTTGCCAGTTTGAGGCGAAATTGTTCCTTTGGGGGAGTATTGCAACTTTTCGGCATTTTGAGGCGAAATTGTTCCTTTGGGGGGGTATTGCAATTTCTTGCCATTTTGAGGCGAAATTGTTCCTTTGGGGGGGTATTGCAACTTTTGGCCATTTTGAAGCTAAATTGTTCCTTTCTGGAGGTATTGCAACTTTTGGCCATTTTGAAGCGAAATTGTTCCTTTGGGGGGGTATTTCAACTTTTCGGGATTTTGAAGCGAAATTGTTCCTTTGGGGGGGTATTGCAACTTTTGACCATTTTGAAGCGAAATTGTTCCTTTCGGGGGGTTTTGAAACTTTTCGGCATTTTGAGGCGAAATTGTTCCTTTGGGGGGGTATTGCAATTTTTTTTCCATTTTGAGGCGAAATTGTTCCTTTGGGGGGTATTGCAACTTTTCGGCAATTTGAAGCGAAATTGTTCCTTTGGGGGGGTATTGCAATTTTTTTCCATTTTGAGGCGAAATTGTTCCTTTGGGGGGGTATTGCAACTTTTGGCCATTTTGAAGCGAAATTGTTCCTTTCGGGGGGTATTGCAATTTTTCGCCATTTTGAGGCGAAATTGTTTCTTTGGGGGGTATTGCAACTTTTGGCCATTTTGAAGCGAAATTGTTCCTTTGGGGGGGTATTGCAACTTTTGACCATTTTGAAGCGAAACTGTTCCTTTCGGGGGGTTTTGAAACTTTTCGGCATTTTGAGGCGAAATTGTTCCTTTGGGGGGGTATTGCAACTTTTGGCCATTTTGAAGCGAAATTGTACCTTTGGGGGGTATTGCAACTTTTGGCCATTTTGAAGCGAAATTGTTCCTTTCGGGGGGTATTGCAACTTTTCGGCATTTTGAGGAGAAATTGTTCCTTTGGGGGGTATTGCAACTTTTGGCCATTTTGAAGCGAAATTGTTCCTTTGGGGGGGTATTGCAATTTTTTTTCCATTTTGAGGCGAAATTGTTCCTTTGTGGGGGTATTGCAATTTTTTGCCATTTTGAGGCGAAATTGTTCCTTTGGGGGGGTATTGCAACTTTTGGCCATTTTGGAGCGAAATTGTTCCTTTCGGGGGGTATTGCAACTTTTCAGCATTTTGAGGCGAAATTGTTCCTTTGGGGGGGTATTGCAATTTTTTGCCATTTTGAGGCGAAATTTTTCCTTTGGGGGGGTATTGCAATTTTTTGCCATTTTGAGGCGAAATTGTTCCTTTGGGGGGGTATTGCAACTTTTCGGCATTTTGAGGTGAAATTGTTCCTTTTGGGGGTATTACAATTTTTGGCCATTTTGAGGCGAAATTGTTCCTTTGGGGGGGTATTGCAACTTTTCGGCATTTTGAGGCGACATTGTTCCTTTGGGGGGGGTATTGCAACTTTTGGCCATTTTGAAGCGAAATTGTTGCTTTGGGGGGGTATTGCAATTTTTTGCCATTTTGAGGCGAAATTGTTCCTTTGGGGGGTATTGCAATTTTTTTTCCATTTTGAGGCGAAATTGTTCCTTTGGGGGGGTATTGCAATTTTTTGCCAGTTTGAGGCGAAATTGTTCCTTTGGGGGGGTATTGCAACTTTTCGGCATTTTGAGGCGAAATTGTTCCTTTGGGGGGGTATTGCAATTTCTTGCCATTTTGAGGCGAAATTGTTCCTTTGGGGAGGTATTGCAAATTTTGGCCATTTTGAAGCTAAATTGTTCCTTTCGGGAGGTATTTAAACTTTTCGGCATTTTGAGGCGAAATTGTTCCTTTGGGGGGGTATTGCAACTTTTGGCCATTTTGAAGCGAAATTGTTCCTTTGGGGGGTATTGCAACTTTTCGGCATTTTGAAGTGAAATTGTTCCTTTGGGGG
Organism: Anomaloglossus baeobatrachus; assembly: GCF_048569485.1. Classification (NCBI taxonomy): domain Eukaryota; kingdom Metazoa; phylum Chordata; class Amphibia; order Anura; family Aromobatidae; genus Anomaloglossus; species Anomaloglossus baeobatrachus. Next base: position 291,139,006 of record NC_134356.1, on the reverse strand, counting down.
GGTTTTGCAACTTTTGGCCATTTTGAAGCGAAATTGTTCCTTTGGGGGGGTATTGCAACTTTTCGGCATTTTGAAGCGAAATTGTTCCTTTGGGGGGGTATTGCAACTTTTACCATTTTGAAGCGAAATTGTTCCTTTCGGGGGGTTTTGAAACTTTTCGGCATTTTGAGGCGAAATTGTTCCTTTGGGGGGGTATTGCAATTTTTTTTTCCATTTTGAGGCGAAATTGTTCCTTTGGGGGGTATTGCAACTTTTCGGCAATTTGAAGCGAAATTGTTCCTTTGGGGGGGTATTGCAATTTTTTTCCATTTTGAGGCGAAATTGTTCCTTTGGGGGGTATTGCAACTTTTGGCCATTTTGAAGCGAAATTGTTCCTTTCGGGGGGTATTGCAATTTTTCGCCATTTTGAGGCGAAATTGTTTCTTTGGGGGGGTATTGCAACTTTTGGCCATTTTGAAGCGAAATTGTTCCTTTGGGGGGGTATTGCAACTTTTGACCATTTTGAAGCGAAACTGTTCCTTTCGGGGGGTTTTGAAACTTTTCGGCATTTTGAGGCGAAATTGTTCCTTTGGGGGGGTATTGCAATTTTTTTTCCATTTTGAGGCGAAATTGTTCCTTTGGGGGGGTATTGCAACTTTTGGCCATTTTGAAGCGAAATTGTACTTTTGGGGGGGTATTGCAACTTTTCGGCATTTTGAAGCGAAATTGTTCCTTTGGGGGGTATTGCAATTTTTTTTCCATTTTGAGGCGAAATTGTTCCTTTAAGGGGGTATTGCAACTTTTGGCCATTTTGAAGCGAAATTGTACCTTTGGGGGGGTATTGCAACTTTTGGCCATTTTGAAGTGAAATTGTTCCTTTGGGGGGTATTGCAATTTTTTGCCATTTTGAGGCGAAATTGTTCCTTTGGGGGGGTATTACAATTTTTGGCCATTTTGAGGCGAAATTGTTCCTTTGGGGGGGTATTGCAACTTTTCGGCATTTTAAGGCGAAATTGTTCCTTTGGGGGGTATTGCAATTTTTTGCCATTTTGAGGCGAAATTGTTCCTTTGGGGGGGTATTGCAACTTTTCGGCATTTTGAAGCGAAATTGTTCCTTTGGGGGGGAATTGCAACTTTTGGCCATTTTGAAGCGAAATTGTTCCTTTGGAGGGGTATTGCAACTTTTCGGCATTTTGAAGCGAAATTGTTCCTTTGGGGGGGTATTGCAATTTTTTTTCCATTTTGAGGCGAAATTGTTCCTTTGGGGGGTATTGCAACTTTTCGGCAATTTGAAGCGAAATTGTTCCTTTGGGGGGGTATTGCAATTTTTTTCCATTTTGAGGCGAAATTGTTCCTTTGGGGGGGTATTGCAACTTTTGGCCATTTTGAAGCGAAATTGTTCCTTTCGGGGGGTATTGCAATTTTTCGCCATTTTGAGGCGAAATTGTTTCTTTGGGGGGTATTGCAACTTTTGGCCATTTTGAAGCGAAATTGTTCCTTTGGGGGGGTATTGCAACTTTTGACCATTTTGAAGCGAAACTGTTCCTTTCGGGGGGTTTTGAAACTTTTCGGCATTTTGAGGCGAAATTGTTCCTTTGGGGGGGTATTGCAACTTTTGGCCATTTTGAAGCGAAATTGTACCTTTGGGGGGTATTGCAACTTTTGGCCATTTTGAAGCGAAATTGTTCCTTTCGGGGGGTATTGCAACTTTTCGGCATTTTGAGGAGAAATTGTTCCTTTGGGGGGTATTGCAACTTTTGGCCATTTTGAAGCGAAATTGTTCCTTTGGGGGGGTATTGCAATTTTTTTTCCATTTTGAGGCGAAATTGTTCCTTTGTGGGGGTATTGCAATTTTTTGCCATTTTGAGGCGAAATTGTTCCTTTGGGGGGGTATTGCAACTTTTGGCCATTTTGGAGCGAAATTGTTCCTTTCGGGGGGTATTGCAACTTTTCAGCATTTTGAGGCGAAATTGTTCCTTTGGGGGGGTATTGCAATTTTTTGCCATTTTGAGGCGAAATTTTTCCTTTGGGGGGGTATTGCAATTTTTTGCCATTTTGAGGCGAAATTGTTCCTTTGGGGGGGTATTGCAACTTTTCGGCATTTTGAGGTGAAATTGTTCCTTTTGGGGGTATTAAAATTTTTGGCCATTTTGAGGCGAAATTGTTCCTTTGGGGGGGTATTGCAACTTTTCGGCATTTTGAGGCGACATTGTTCCTTTGGGGGGGGTATTGCAACTTTTGGCCATTTTGAAGCGAAATTGTTGCTTTGGGGGGGTATTGCAATTTTTTGCCATTTTGAGGCGAAATTGTTCCTTTGGGGGGTATTGCAATTTTTTTTCCATTTTGAGGCGAAATTGTTCCTTTGGGGGGGTATTGCAATTTTTTGCCAGTTTGAGGCGAAATTGTTCCTTTGGGGGGGTATTGCAACTTTTCGGCATTTTGAGGCGAAATTGTTCCTTTGGGGGGGTATTGCAATTTCTTGCCATTTTGAGGCGAAATTGTTCCTTTGGGGAGGTATTGCAAATTTTGGCCATTTTGAAGCTAAATTGTTCCTTTCGGGAGGTATTTAAACTTTTCGGCATTTTGAGGCGAAATTGTTCCTTTGGGGGGTATTGCAACTTTTGGCCATTTTGAAGCGAAATTGTTCCTTTGGGGGGTATTGCAACTTTTCGGCATTTTGAAGTGAAATTGTTCCTTTGGGGGGGTTTTGCAACTTTTGGCCATTTTGAAGCGAAATTGTTCCTTTGGGGGGGTATTGCAACTTTTCGGCATTTTGAAGCGAAATTGTTCCTTTGGGGGGGTATTGCAACTTTTACCATTTTGAAGCGAAATTGTTCCTTTCGGGGGGTTTTGAAACTTTTCGGCATTTTGAGGCGAAATTGTTCCTTTGGGGGGGTATTGCAATTTTTTTTTCCATTTTGAGGCGAAATTGTTCCTTTGGGGGGTATTGCAACTTTTCGGCAATTTGAAGCGAAATTGTTCCTTTGGGGGGGTATTGCAATTTTTTTCCATTTTGAGGCGAAATTGTTCCTTTCGGGGGGTATTGCAATTTTTCGCCATTTTGAGGCGAAATTGTTTCTTTGGGGGGGTATTGCAACTTTTGGCCATTTTGAAGCGAAATTGTTCCTTTGGGGGGGTATTGCAACTTTTGACCATTTTGAAGCGAAACTGTTCCTTTCGGGGGGTTTTGAAACTTTTCGGCATTTTGAGGCGAAATTGTTCCTTTGGGGGGGTATTGCAATTTCTTGCCATTTTGAGGCGAAATTGTTCCTTTGGGGAGGTATTGCAAATTTTGGCCATTTTGAAGCTAAATTGTTCCTTTCGGGAGGTATTTAAACTTTTCGGCATTTTGAGGCGAAATTGTTCCTTTGGGGGGTATTGCAACTTTTGGCCATTTTGAAGCGAAATTGTTCCTTTGGGGGGTATTGCAACTTTTCGGCATTTTGAAGTGAAATTGTTCCTTTGGGGGGGTTTTGCAACTTTTGGCCATTTTGAAGCGAAATTGTTCCTTTGGGGGGGTATTGCAACTTTTCGGCATTTTGAAGCGAAATTGTTCCTTTGGGGGGGTATTGCAACTTTTACCATTTTGAAGCGAAATTGTTCCTTTCGGGGGGTTTTGAAACTTTTCGGCATTTTGAGGCGAAATTGTTCCTTTGGGGGGGTATTGCAATTTTTTTTTCCATTTTGAGGCGAAATTGTTCCTTTGGGGGGTATTGCAACTTTTCGGCAATTTGAAGCGAAATTGTTCCTTTGGGGGGGTATTGCAATTTTTTTCCATTTTGAGGCGAAATTGTTCCTTTGGGGGGGTATTGCAACTTTTGGCCATTTTGAAGCGAAATTGTTCCTTTCGGGGGGTATTGCAATTTTTCGCCATTTTGAGGCGAAATTGTTCCTTTGGGGGGGTATTGCAACTTTTGACCATTTTGAAGCGAAACTGTTCCTTTCGGGGGGTTTTGAAACTTTTCGGCATTTTGAGGCGAAATTGTTCCTTTGGGGGGGTATTGCAATTTTTTTTCCATTTTGAGGCGAAATTGTTCCTTTGGGGGGGTATTGCAACTTTTGGCCATTTTGAAGCGAAATTGTACTTTTGGGGGGGTATTGCAACTTTTCGGCATTTTGAAGCGAAATTGTTCCTTTGGGGGGTATTGCAATTTTTTTTCCATTTTGAGGCGAAATTGTTCCTTTAAGGGGGTATTGCAACTTTTGGCCATTTTGAAGCGAAATTGTACCTTTAGGGGGGTATTGCAACTTTTGGCCATTTTGAAGTGAAATTGTTCCTTTGGGGGGTATTGCAATTTTTTGCCATTTTGAGGCGAAATTGTTCCTTTGGGGGGGTATTACAATTTTTGGCCATTTTGAGGCGAAATTGTTCCTTTGGGGGGGTATTGCAACTTTTCGGCATTTTAAGGCGAAATTGTTCCTTTGGGGGGTATTGCAATTTTTTGCCATTTTGAAGCGAAATTGTTCCTTTGGGGGGTATTGCAACTTTTCGGCATTTTGAAGTGAAATTGTTCCTTTGGGGGGGTTTTGCAACTTTTGGCCATTTTGAAGCGAAATTGTTCCTTTGGGGGGGTATTGCAACTTTTCGGCATTTTGAAGCGAAATTGTTCCTTTGGGGGGGTATTGCAACTTTTACCATTTTGAAGCGAAATTGTTCCTTTCGGGGGGTTTTGAAACTTTTCGGCATTTTGAGGCGAAATTGTTCCTTTGGGGGGGTATTGCAATTTTTTTTTCCATTTTGAGGCGAAATTGTTCCTTTGGGGGGTATTGCAACTTTTCGGCAATTTGAAGCGAAATTGTTCCTTTGGGGGGGTATTGCAATTTTTTTCCATTTTGAGGCGAAATTGTTCCTTTGGGGGGGTATTGCAACTTTTGGCCATTTTGAAGCGAAATTGTTCCTTTCGGGGGGTATTGCAATTTTTCGCCATTTTGAGGCGAAATTGTTTCTTTGGGGGGGTATTGCAACTTTTGGCCATTTTGAAGCGAAATTGTTCCTTTGGGGGGGTATTGCAACTTTTGACCATTTTGAAGCGAAACTGTTCCTTTCGGGGGGTTTTGAAACTTTTCGGCATTTTGAGGCGAAATTGTTCCTTTGGGGGGGTATTGCAATTTTTTTTCCATTTTGAGGCGAAATTGTTCCTTTGGGGGGGTATTGCAACTTTTGGCCATTTTGAAGCGAAATTGTACTTTTGGGGGGGTATTGCAACTTTTCGGCATTTTGAAGCGAAATTGTTCCTTTGGGGGGTATTGCAATTTTTTTTCCATTTTGAGGCGAAATTGTTCCTTTAAGGGGGTATTGCAACTTTTGGCCATTTTGAAGCGAAATTGTACCTTTAGGGGGGTATTGCAACTTTTGGCCATTTTGAAGTGAAATTGTTCCTTTGGGGGGTATTGCAATTTTTTGCCATTTTGAGGCGAAATTGTTCCTTTGGGGGGGTATTACAATTTTTGGCCATTTTGAGGCGAAATTGTTCCTTTGGGGGGGTATTGCAACTTTTCGGCATTTTAAGGCGAAATTGTTCCTTTGGGGGGTATTGCAATTTTTTGCCATTTTGAGGCGAAATTGTTCCTTTGGGGGGGTATTGCAACTTTTCGGCATTTTGAAGCGAAATTGTTCCTTTGGGGGGGAATTGCAACTTTTGGCCATTTTGAAGCGAAATTGTTCCTTTGGAGGGGTATTGCAACTTTTCGGCATTTTGAAGCGAAATTGTTCCTTTGGGGGGGTATTGCAACTTTTGGCCATTTTGAAGCGAAATTGTTCCTTTGGGGGGGTATTGCAATTTTTTGCCATTTTGAGGCGAAATTGTTCCTTTGGGGGGGTATTGCAATTTTTTTTCCATTTTGAGGCGAAATTGTTCCTTTGGGTGGGGTATTGCAACTTTTGGCCATTTTGAAGCGAAATTGTACCTTTGAGGGGGTATTGCAACTTTTCGGCATTTTGAAGCGAAATTGTTCCTTTGGGGGGGTATTGCAATTTTTTTCCATTTTGAGGCGAAATTGTTCCTTTGGGGGGCTATTGCAACTTTTGGCCATTTTGAAGCGAAATTGTTCCTTTCGGGGGGTATTGCAACTTTTCGGCATTTTAAGGCGAAATTGTTCCTTTGGGGGGGTATTGCAACTTTTGGCCATTTTGAAGCGAAATTGTTCCTTTGGGGGGTATTGCAATTTTTTTTTCCATTTTGAGGCGAAATTGTTCCTTTGGGGGGTATTGCAACTTTTCGGCATTTTGAGGCGAAATTGTTCCTTTGGGGGGGTATTGCAATTTTTTGCCATTTTGAGGTGAAATTGCTCCTTTGGGGGGTATTGCAATTTTTTGCCATTTTGAGGTGAAATTGTTCCTTTGGGGGGTATTGCAACTTTTCGGCATTTTGAGGCGAAATTGTTCCTTTGAGGGGGTATTGCAATTTCTTGCCATTTTGAGGCGAAATTGTTCTTTTGGGGGGGTATTGCAACTTTTCGGCATTTTGAGGCGAAATTGTTGCTTTGGGGGGGTATTGCAATTTTTTGCCAGTTTGAGGCGAAATTGTTCCTTTGGGGGAGTATTGCAACTTTTCGGCATTTTGAGGCGAAATTGTTCCTTTGGGGGGGTATTGCAACTTTTCGGCATTTTGAGGCGAAATTGTTCCTTTGGGGGGGTATTGCAACTTTTGGCCATTTTGAAGCGAAATTGTTGCTTTGGGGGGGTATTGCAATTTTTTGCCAGTTTGAGGCGAAATTGTTCCTTTGGGGGAGTATTGCAACTTTTCGGCATTTTGAGGCGAAATTGTTCCTTTGGGGGGGTATTGCAATTTCTTGCCATTTTGAGGCGAAATTGTTCCTTTCTGGAGGTATTGAAACTTTTGGCCATTTTGAAGCGAAATTGTTCCTTTGGGGGGGTATTGCAACTTTTCGGGATTTTGAAGCGAAATTGTTCCTTTGGGGGGGTATTGCAACTTTTGACCATTTTGAAGCGAAATTGTTCCTTTCGGGGGGTTTTGAAACTTTTCGGCATTTTGAGGCGAAATTGTTCCTTTGGGGGGGTATTGCAATTTTTTTCCATTTTGAGGCGAAATTGTTCCTTTGGGGGGTATTGCAACTTTTCGGCAATTTGAAGCGAAATTGTTCCTTTGGGGGGGGTATTGCAATTTTTTTCCATTTTGAGGCGAAATTGTTCCTTTGGGGGGGTATTGCAACTTTTGGCCATTTTGAAGCGAAATTGTTCCTTTCGGGGGGTATTGCAATTTTTCGCCATTTTGAGGCGAAATTGTTTCTTTGGGGGGTATTGCAACTTTTGGCCATTTTGAAGCGAAATTGTTCCTTTGGGGGGGTATTGCAACTTTTGACCATTTTGAAGCGAAACTGTTCCTTTCGGGGGGTTTTGAAACATTTCGGCATTTTGAGGCGAAATTGTTCCTTTGGGGGGGTATTGCAATTTTTTTTTCCTTTTTGAGGCGAAATTGTTCCTTTGGGGGGGTATTGCAACTTTTGGCCATTTTGAAGCGAAATTGTACCTTTGGGGGGGTATTGCAACTTTTGGCCATTTTGAAGCGAAATTGTTCCTTTTGGGGGGTATTGCAACTTTTCGGCATTTTGACGAGAAATTGTTCCTTTGGGGGGGTATTGCAACTTTTGGCCATTTTGAAGCGAAATTGTTCCTTTGGGGGGGTATTGCAATTTTTTTTCCATTTTGAGGCGAAATTGTTCCTTTGTGGGGGTATTGCAATTTTTTGCCATTTTGAGGCGAAATTGTTCCTTTGGGGGGGTATTGCAACTTTTGGCCATTTTGGAGCGAAATTGTTCCTTTCGGGGGGTATTGCAACTTTTCAGCATTTTGAGGCGAAATTGTTCCTTTGGGGGGGTATTGCAATTTTTTGCCATTTTGAGGCGAAATTTTTCATTTGGGGGGGTATTGCAATTTTTTGCCATTTTGAGGCGAAATTGTTCCTTTGGGGGGGTATTGCAACTTTTCGCCATTTTGAGGTGAAATTGTTCCTTTTGGGGGTATTACAATTTTTGGCCATTTTGAGGCGAAATTGTTCCTTTGGGGGGGGTATTGCAACTTTTCGGCATTTTGAGGCGAAATTGTTCCTTTGGGGGGGGGTATTGCAACTTTTGGCCATTTTGAAGCGAAATTGTTGCTTTGGGGGGGTATTGCAATTTTTTGCCATTTTGAGGCGAAATTGTTCCTTTGGGGGGTATTGCAATTTTTTTTCCATTTTGAGGCGAAATTGTTCCTTTGGGGGGGTATTGCAATTTTTTGCCATTTTGTGGCGAAATTGTTCCTTTGGGGGGGTATTGCAACTTTTCGGCATTTTGAGGCGAAATTGTTCCTTTGGGGGGTATTGCAACTTTTCGGCATTTTCAGGCGAAATTGTTCCTTTGGGGGGGTATTGCAATTTCTTGCCATTTTGAGGCGAAATTGTTCCTTTGGGGGGGAATTGCAACTTTTGGCCATTTTGAAGCGAAATTGTTCCTTTGGGGGGGTATTGCAACTTTTCGGCATTTTGAAGCGAAATTGTTCCTTTGGGGGGGAATTGCAACTTTTGGCCATTTTGAAGCGAAATTGTTCCTTTGGGGGGGTATTACAATTTTTTGCCATTTTGAGGCGAAATTGTTCCTTTGGGGGGGTATTGCAATTTTTTTTCCATTTTGAAGCGAATTTGTACCTTTGAGGGGGTATTGCAACTTTTGGCCATTTTGAAGCGAAATTGTTCCTTTGGGGGGTATTGCAACTTTTGGCCATTTTGAAGCGAAATTGTTCCTTTGGGGGGGTATTGCAACTTTTCGGCATTTTGAGGCGAAATTGTTCCTTTGGGGGGGTATTGCAATTTGTTGCCATTTTGAGGCGAAATTGTTCTTTTGGGGGGTATTGCAACTTTTCGGCATTTTGAAGCGAAATTGTTCCTTTGGGGGGTATTGCAACTTTTCGGCATTTTGAAGCGAAATTGTTCCTTTGAAGGGTATTGCAATTTTTTGCCATTTTGAGGCGAAATTGTTCCTTTGGGGGGGTATTGCAATTTTTCGGCATTTTGAGGCGAAATTGTTCCTTTGGGGGGGTATTGCAATTTTTTGCCATTTTGAGGCGAAATATTTCCTTTGGGGGGGTATTGCAACTTTTGGCCATTTTGAAGCGAAATTGTTCCTTTGGGGGGGTATTGCAACTTTTGGCCATTTTGAAGCGAAATTGTTCCTTTGGGGGGGTATTGAAACTTTTCGGCATTTTGAGGCGAAATTGTTCCTTTGGGGGGGTATTGCAATTTTTTGCCATTTTGAGGCGAAATTGTTCATTTGGGGGGTATTACAATTTTTCGGCATTTTGAGGCGAAATTGTTCCTTTGGGGGGGTATTGCAATTTTTTGCCATTTTGAGGCGAAATTGTTCCTTTGGGGGGGTATTGCAACTTTTGGCCATTTTGAAGCGAAATTGTTCCTTTCGGGGGTAATGCAACTTTTGGCCATTTTGAAGCGAAATTGTTCCTTTGGGGGGTATTGCAACTTTTCGGCATTTTGAGGAGAAATTGTTCCTTTGGGGGGTATTGCAATTTTTTGCCATTTTGAGGCGAAATTGTTCCTTTGGGGGGGTATTGCAACTTTTGGCCATTTTGAAGCGAAATTGTTCCTTTCGGGGGGTATTGCAACTTTTGGCCATTTTGAAGCGAAATTGTTCCTTTGGGGGGTATTGCAACTTTTCGGCATTTTGAAGCGAAATTGTTCCTTTGGGGGGTATTGCAATTTTTGGCCATTTTGATGCGAAATTGTTACTTTGGGTTTGCATTGCAACTTTTGGTCATTTTGAGGAGAAATTGTTCCTTTGGGGGGTATTGCAATTTTTTGCCATTTTGAGGCGAAATTGTTCCTTTGGGGGAGTATTGCAATTTTTGGCCATTTTGAGGCGAAATTGTTCCTTTGGGGGGTATTGCAACTTTCCGGCATTTTGAGGCAAAATTGTTCCTTGGGGGGGGTATTGCAACTTTTCGCCATTTTGAAGCGAAATTGTTCCTTTGGGGAGGTATTGCAACTTTTGGCCATTTTGAAGCGAAATTGTTCCTTTCGGGGGGTAATGCAACTTTTCTGCATCTTGAGGCGAAATTGTTCCTTTGGGGGGTATTGCAATTTTTTGCCATTTTGAGGCGAAATTGTTCCTTTGGGGGGGTATTGCAACTTTTGGCCATTTTGAAGCGAAATTGTTCCTTTGGGGGGTATTGCAATTTTTTGCCATTTTGAGGCGAAATTATTCCTTTGGGGGGGTATTGCAACTTTTGGCCATTTTGAAGCGAAATTGTTCCTTTGGGGGGGTATTGCAACTTTTGGCCATTTTGAAGCGAAATTGTTCCTTTGGGGGGTATTGCAACTTTTCGGCATTTTGAGGCAAAATTGTTCCTTTGGGGGGGTATTGCAATTTTTTGCCATTTTGAGGCGAAATTGTTCCTTTGGGGGGTATTGCAACTTTTCGGCATTTTGAAGCGAAATTGTTCCTTTGGGGGGTATTGCAACTTTTCGGCATTTTGAAGCGAAATTGTTCCTTTGAAGGGTATTGCAATTTTTTGCCATTTTGAGGCGAAATTGTTCCTTTGGGGGGGTATTGCAACTTTTGGCCATTTTGAAGCGAAATTGTTCCCTTGGGGGGGTATTGCAACTTTTCGGCATTTTGAGGCGAAATTGTTCCTTTGGGGGGGTATTGCAACTTTTCGGCATTTTGATGCGAAATTGTTCCTTTGGGGGGGTATTGCAATTTTTTGCCATTTTGAGGCGAAATTGTTCATTTGAGGGGTATTACAATTTTTCGGCATTTTGAGGCGAAATTGTTCCTTTGGGGGGGTATTGCAATTTTTTGCCATTTTGAGGCGAAATTGTTACTTTGGGGGGGTATTGCAACTTTTCGCCATTTTGAAGCGAAATTGTTCCTTTCGGGGGGTATTTAAAGTTTTCAGCATTTTGAGGCGAAATTGTTCCTTTGGGGGGGTATTGCAACTTTTCGGCATTTTGATGCGAAATTGTTCCTTTGGGGGGTATTGCAACTTTTCGGCATTTTGAAGCGAAATTGTTCCTTTGGGGGGTATTGCAACTTTTCGGCATTTTGAAGCGAAATTGTTCCTTTGAAGGGTATTGCAATTTTTTGCCATTTTGAGGCGAAATTGTTCCTTTGGGGGGGTATTGCAATTTTTCGCCATTTTGAGGCGAAATTGTTCCTTTAGGGGGGTATTGCAACTTTTGGCCATTTTGAAGCGAAATTGTTCCTTTGGGGGGGTATTGCAACTTTTCGGCAATTTGAAGCGAAATTGTTCCTTTGGGGGGGTATTGCAATTTTTTCCATTTTGAGGCGAAATTGTTCCTTTGGAGGGGTATTGCAACTTTTGGCCATTTTGAAGCGAAATTGTTCCTTTCCGGGGGTATTGCAACTTTTCGGCATTTTGATGCGAAATTGTTCCTTTCGGGGGGTAATGCAACTTTTCGGCATTTTGAAGCGAAATTGTTCCTTTGGGGGGTATTGCAATTTTTTTTCCATTTTGAGGCGAAATTGTTCCTTTGGGGGGTATTGCAACTTTTGGCCATTTTGAAGCGAAATTGTTCCTTTGGGGGGGTATTGCAACTTTTCGGCATTTTGAGGCGAAATTGTTCCTTTGGGGGGTATTGCAATTTTTGGCCATTTTGAAGCGAAATTGTTCCCTTGGGGGGGTATTGCAACTTTTCGGCATTTTGAGGCGAAATTGTTCCTTTGGGGGGGTATTGCAACTTTTCGGCATTTTGATGCGAAATTGTTCCTTTGGGGGGGTATTGCAATTTTTTGCCATTTTGAGGCGAAATTGTTCATTTGAGGGGTATTACAATTTTTCGGCATTTTGAGGCGAAATTGTTCCTTTGGGGGGGTATTGCAATTTTTTGCCATTTTGAGGCGAAATTGTTACTTTGGGGGGGTATTGCAACTTTTCGCCATTTTGAAGCGAAATTGTTCCTTTCGGGGGGTATTTAAAGTTTTCAGCATTTTGAGGCGAAATTGTTCCTTTGGGGGGGTATTGCAACTTTTCGGCATTTTGATGCGAAATTGTTCCTTTGGGGGGTATTGCAACTTTTCGGCATTTTGAAGCGAAATTGTTCCTTTGGGGGGTATTGCAACTTTTCGGCATTTTGAAGCGAAATTGTTCCTTTGAAGGGTATTGCAATTTTTTGCCATTTTGAGGCGAAATTGTTCCTTTGGGGGGGTATTGCAATTTTTCGCCATTTTGAGGCGAAATTGTTCCTTTGGGGGGGTATTGCAACTTTTGGCCATTTTGAAGCGAAATTGTTCCTTTGGGGGGGTATTGCAACTTTTCGGCAATTTGAAGCGAAATTGTTCCTTTGGGGGGGTATTGCAATTTTTTCCATTTTGAGGCGAAATTGTTCCTTTGGAGGGGTATTGCAACTTTTGGCCATTTTGAAGCGAAATTGTTCCTTTCCGGGGGTATTGCAACTTTTCGGCATTTTGATGCGAAATTGTTCCTTTCGGGGGGTAATGCAACTTTTCGGCATTTTGAAGCGAAATTGTTCCTTTGGGGGGTATTGCAATTTTTTTTCCATTTTGAGGCGAAATTGTTCCTTTGGGGGGTATTGCAACTTTTGGCCATTTTGAAGCGAAATTGTTCCTTTGGGGGGGTATTGCAACTTTTCGGCATTTTGAGGCGAAATTGTTCCTTTGGGGGGTATTGCAATTTTTTGCCATTTTGAGGCGAAATTGTTCCTTTGGGGGGGTATTGCAATTTTTTGCCATTTTGAGGCGAAATTGTTCCTTTGGGGGGTATTGCAACTTTCCGGCATTTTGAGGCAAAATTGTTCCTTTGGGGGGGTTATTGCAACTTTTCGCCATTTTGAAGCGAAATTATTCCTTTGGGGGGGTATTGCAACTTTTCGGTATTTTGAGGCGAAATTGTTCCTTTGGGGGGGTATTGCAATTTTTTGCCATTTTGAGGCGAAATTGTTCCTTTGGGGGGATATTGCAACTTTTGGCCATTTTGAAGCGAAATTGTTCCTTTGGGGGGGTATTGCAACTTTTGGCCATTTTGAAGCGAAATTGTTCCTTTGGGGGGTATTGCAACTTTTCGGCATTTTGAGGCAAAATTGTTCCTTTGGGGGGGTATTGCAATTTTTTGCCATTTTGAGGCGAAATTTTTCCTTTGGGGGGGTATTGCAATTTTTGGCCTCTTTGAGGCAAAATTGTTCCTTTGGGGGGTATTGCAACTTTCCGGCATTTTGAGGCAAAATTGTTCCTTTGGGGGGGTATTGCAACTTTTGGCCATTTTGAAGCGAAATTGTTCCTTTGGGGGGGTATTGCAACTTTTGGCCATTTTGAAGCGAAATTGTTCCTTTCGGGGGATAATGCAACTTTTCGGCATTTTGAGGCGAAATTGTTCCTTTGGGGGGGTATTGCAATTTTTTGCCATTTTGAGGCGAAATTGTTCCTTTGGGGGGGGTATTGCAACTTTTGGCCATTTTGAAGCGAAATTGTTCCTTTGGGGGGTATTGCAATTTTTTGCCATTTTGAGGCGAAATTGTTCCTTTAGGGGGGTATTGCAACTTTTGGCCATTTTGAAGCGAAATTGTTCCTTTCGGGGGGTATTGAAACTTTTCGGCATTTTAAGGCGAAATTGTTCCTTTGGGGGGATATTGCAATTTTTTTTCCATTTTGAGGCGAAATTGTTCCTTTGGGGGGTATTGCAACTTTTGGCGATTTTGAAGCGAAATTGTTCCTTTGGGGGGGTAATGCAACTTTTCGGCATTTTGAAGCGAAATTGTTCCTTTGGGGGGGTATAGCAATTTTTTGCCATTTTGAGGCGAAATTGTTCCTTTGGGGGGGTATTGCAACTTTTCGGCATTTTGAGGCGAAATTGTTCCTTTGGGGGCGTATTTCAATTTTTTGACATTTTGAGGCGAAATTGTTCCTTTGGGGGGTATTGCAACTTTTGGCCATTTTAAAGCGAAATTGTTCCTTTGGGGGGGTATTGCAACTTTTGGCCATTATGAATCGAAATTGTTCCTTTGGGGGGGTATTGCAACTTTTCGGCATTTTGAAGCGAAATTGTTCCTTTGAAGGGTATTGCAATTTTTTGCCATTTTGAGGCGAAATTGTTCCTTTGGGGGGGTATTGCAATTTTTCGCCATTTTGAGGCGAAATTGTTCCTTTGGGGGGGTATTGCAACTTTTGGCCATTTTGAAGCGAAATTGTTCCTTTGGGGGGGTATTGCAACTTTTCGGCAATTTGAAGCGAAATTGTTCCTTTGGGGGGGTATTGCAATTTTTTCCATTTTGAGGCGAAATTGTTCCTTTGGGGGGTATTGCAACTTTTGGCGATTTTGAAGCGAAATTGTTCCTTTGGGGGGGTAATGCAACTTTTCGGCATTTTGAAGCGAAATTGTTCCTTTGGGGGGGTATAGCAATTTTTTGCCATTTTGAGGCGAAATTGTTCCTTTGGGGGGGTATTGCAACTTTTCGGCATTTTGAGGCGAAATTGTTCCTTTGGGGGCGTATTTCAATTTTTTGACATTTTGAGGCGAAATTGTTCCTTTGGGGGGTATTGCAACTTTTGGCCATTTTAAAGCAAAATTGTTCCTTTGGGGGGGTATTGCAACTTTTGGCCATTATGAAGCGAAATTGTTCCTTTGGGGGGGTATTGCAACTTTTCGGCATTTTGAAGCGAAATTGTTCCTTTGAAGGGTATTGCAATTTTTTGCCATTTTGAGGCGAAATTGTTCCTTTGGGGGGGTATTGCAATTTTTCGCCATTTTGAGGCGAAATTGTTCCTTTGGGGGGGTATTGCAACTTTTGGCCATTTTGAAGCGAAATTGTTCCTTTGGGGGGGTATTGCAACTTTTCGGCAATTTGAAGCGAAATTGTTCCTTTGGGGGGGTATTGCAATTTTTTCCATTTTGAGGCGAAATTGTTCCTTTGGAGGGGTATTGCAACTTTTGGCCATTTTGAAGCGAAATTGTTCCTTTCCGGGGGTATTGCAACTTTTCGGCATTTTGATGCGAAATTGTTCCTTTCGGGGGGTAATGCAACTTTTCGGCATTTTGAAGCGAAATTGTTCCTTTGGGGGGTATTGCAATTTTTTTTCCATTTTGAGGCGAAATTGTTCCTTTGGGGGGTATTGCAACTTTTGGCCATTTTGAAGCGAAATTGTTCCTTTGGGGGGGTATTGCAACTTTTCGGCATTTTGAGGCGAAATTGTTCCTTTGGGGGGTATTGCAATTTTTTGCCATTTTGAGGCGAAATTGTTCCTTTGGGGGGGTATTGCAATTTTTTGCCATTTTGAGGCGAAATTGTTCCTTTGGGGGGTATTGCAACTTTCCGGCATTTTGAGGCAAAATTGTTCCTTTGGGGGGGTTATTGCAACTTTTCGCCATTTTGAAGCGAAATTATTCCTTTGGGGGGGTATTGCAACTTTTCGGTATTTTGAGGCGAAATTGTTCCTTTGGGGGGGTATTGCAATTTTTTGCCATTTTGAGGCGAAATTGTTCCTTTGGGGGGATATTGCAACTTTTGGCCATTTTGAAGCGAAATTGTTCCTTTGGGGGGGTATTGCAACTTTTGGCCATTTTGAAGCGAAATTGTTCCTTTGGGGGGTATTGCAACTTTTCGGCATTTTGAGGCAAAATTGTTCCTTTGGGGGGGTATTGCAATTTTTTGCCATTTTGAGGCGAAATTTTTCCTTTGGGGGGGGTATTGCAATTTTTGGCCATTTTGAGGCGAAATTGTTCCTTTGGGGGGTATTGCAACTTTCCGGCATTTTGAGGCAAAATTGTTCCTTTGGGGGGGTATTGCAACTTTTGGCCATTTTGAAGCGAAATTGTTCCTTTGGGGGGGTATTGCAACTTTTGGCCATTTTGAAGCGAAATTGTTCCTTTCGGGGGATAATGCAACTTTTCGGCATTTTGAGGCGAAATTGTTCCTTTGGGGGGGTATTGCAATTTTTTGCCATTTTGAGGCGAAATTGTTCCTTTGGGGGGGGTATTGCAACTTTTGGCCATTTTGAAGCGAAATTGTTCCTTTGGGGGGTATTGCAATTTTTTGCCATTTTGAGGCGAAATTGTTCCTTTAGGGGGGTATTGCAACTTTTGGCCATTTTGAAGCGAAATTGTTCCTTTCGGGGGGTATTGAAACTTTTCGGCATTTTAAGGCGAAATTGTTCCTTTGGGGGGATATTGCAATTTTTTTTCCATTTTGAGGCGAAATTGTTCCTTTGGGGGGTATTGCAACTTTTGGCGATTTTGAAGCGAAATTGTTCCTTTGGGGGGGTAATGCAACTTTTCGGCATTTTGAAGCGAAATTGTTCCTTTGGGGGGGTATAGCAATTTTTTGCCATTTTGAGGCGAAATTGTTCCTTTGGGGGGGTATTGCAACTTTTCGGCATTTTGAGGCGAAATTGTTCCTTTGGGGGCGTATTTCAATTTTTCGACATTTTGAGGCGAAATTGTTCCTTTGGGGGGTATTGCAACTTTTGGCCATTTTAAAGCGAAATTGTTCCTTTGGGGGGGTATTGCAACTTTTGGCCATTATGAAGCGAAATTGTTCCTTTGGGGGGGTATTGCAACTTTTCGGCATTTTGAGGCGAAATTGTTCCTTTGGGGGGGTATTGCAATTTTTTGCCATTTTGAGGCGAAATTGTTCCTTTGGGGGGGTATTGCAACTTTTGGCCATTTTGAAGCGAAATTGTTCCTTTCGGGGGGTAATGCAACTTTTCGGCATTTTGAGGAGAAATTGTTCCTTGGGGGGGTATTGCAATTTTTTGCCATTTTGAGGCGAAATTGTTCCTTTGGGGGGGTATTGCAACTTTTGGCCATTTTGAAGCGAAATTGTTCCTTTGGGGGGTATTGCAACTTTTCGGCATTTTGAAGCGAAATTGTTCCTTTGGGGGGTATTGCAATTTTTTGCCATTTTGAGGCGAAATTGTTCCTTTGGGGGGGTATTGCAATTTTTCGGCATTTTGAGGCGAAATTGTTCCTTTGGGGGGGTATTGCAATTTTTTCCCATTTTGAGGCGAAATTGTTCCTTTGGGGGGGTATTGCAACTTTTGGCCATTTTGAAGCGAAATTGTTCCTTGGGGGGGTATTGCAACTTTTGGCCATTTTGAAGCGAAATTGTTCCTTTGGGGGGGTATTGCAACTTTTCGGCATTTTGAGGCGAAATTGTTCCTTTGGGGGGGTATTGCAATTTTTTGCCATTTTGAGGCGAAATTGTTCATTTGGGGGGTATTACAATTTTTCGGCATTTTGAGGCGAAATTGTTCCTTTGGGGGGTATTGCAATTTTTTGCCATTTTGAGGCGAAATTGTTACTTTGGGGGGGTATTGCAACTTTTGGCCATTTTGAAGCGAAATTGTTCCTTTCGGGGGGTATTTAAACTTTTCAGCATTTTGAGGCGAAATTGTTCCTTTGGGGGGGTATTGCAATTTTTTTCCATTTTGAGGCGAAATTGTTCCTTTGGGGGGGTATTGCAACTTTTCGGCATTTTGAGGCGAAATTATTCCTTTGGGGGCGTATTTCAATTTTTTGACATTTTGAGGCGAAATTGTTCCTTTGGGGGGGTATTGCAACTTTTGGCCATTTTAAAGCGAAATTGTTCCTTTGGGGGGGTATTGCAACTTTTGGCCATTATGAAGCGAAATTGTTCCTTGGGGGGGTATTGCAACTTTTCGGCATTTTGAGGCGAAATTGTTCCTTTGGGGGGGTATTGCAATTTTTTGCCATTTTGAGGCGAAATTGTTCCTTTGGGGGGGTATTGCAACTTTTGGCCATTTTGAAGCGAAATTGTTCCTTTCGGGGGGTAATGCAACTTTTCGGCATTTTGAGGAGAAATTGTTCCTTTGGGGGGGTATTGCAATTTTTTGCCATTTTGAAGCGAAATTGTTCCTTTGGGGGGTATTGCAACTTTTCGGCATTTTGAAGCGAAATTGTTCCTTTGGGGGGTATTGCAATTTTTTGCCATTTTGAGGCGAAATTGTTCCTTTGGGGGGGTATTGCAATTTTTCGGCATTTTGAGGCGAAATTGTTCCTTTGGGGGGGTATTGCAATTTTTTCCCATTTTGAGGCGAAATTGTTCCTTTGGGGGGGTATTGCAACTTTTGGCCATTTTGAAGCGAAATTGTTCCTTTGGGGGGGTATTGCAACTTTTGGCCATTTTGAAGCGAAATTGTTCCTTTGGGGGGGTATTGCAATTTTTTGCCATTTTGAGGCGAAATTGTTCATTTGGGGGGTATTACAATTTTTCGGCATTTTGAGGCGAAATTGTTCCTTTGGGGGGGTATTGCAATTTTTTGCCATTTTGAGGCGAAATTGTTACTTTGGGGGGGTATTGCAACTTTTGGCCATTTTGAAGCGAAATTGTTCCTTTCGGGGGGTATTTAAACTTTTCAGCATTTTGAGGCGAAATTGTTCCTTTGGGGGGGTATTGCAATTTTTTTCCATTTTGAGGCGAAATTGTTCCTTTGGGGGGGTATTGCAACTTTTGGCCATTTTGAAGCGAAATTGTTCCTTTCCGGGGGTATTGCAACTTTTCGGCATTTTGATGCGAAATTGTTCCTTTCGGGGGGTATTGCACCTTTTCGGCATTTTGAGGCGAAATTGTTCCTTTGGGGGGTATTGCAATTTTTTTTCCATTTTGAGGCGAAATTGTTCCTTTCGGGGGGTATTGCAACTTTTCGGCATTTTGAGGCGAAATTGTTCCTTTGGGGGGGTATTGCAATTTTTTGCCATTTTGAGGCGAAATTGTTCCTTTGGGGGGTATTGCAACTTTTGGCCATTTTGAAGCGAAATTGTTCCTTTGGGGGTATTGCAATTTTTTTCCATTTTGAGGCGAAATTGTTCCTTTGGGGGGGTATTGCAACTTTTGGCCATTTTGAAGCGAAATTGTTCCTTTCGGTGGGTATTGCAACTTTTCGGCATTTTAAGGCGAAATTGTTCCTTTGGGGGGTATTGCAACTTTTGACCATTTTGAAGCGAAATTGTTCCTTTCGGGGGGTATTGCAACTTTTCGGCATTTGGAGGCGAAATTGTTCCTTTGGGGGTATTGCAATTTCTTGCCATTTTGAGGCGAAATTGTTCCTTTGGGGGGGTATTGCAACTTTTGGCCATTTTAAAGCGAAATTGTTCCTTTCGGGTGGTATTTAAACTTTTCGGCATTTTGAGGCGAAATTGTTCCTTTGGGGGGGTATAGCAATTTTTTTTCCATTTTGAGGCGAAATTGTTCCTTTGGGGGGGTATTGCAACTTTTCGGCATTTTGAAGCGAAATTGTTCCTTTGGGGGGGAATTGCAACTTTTGGCCACTTTAAAGCGAAATTGTTCCTTTGGGGGGGTATTGCAACTTTTAACCATTTTGAAGCGAAATTGTTCCTTTCGGGGGGTATTGAAACTTTTCGGCATTTTGAGGCGAAATTGTTCCTTTGGGGGGGTATTGCAATTTTTTTTCGATTTTAGGGCGAAATTGTTCCTTTGGGGGGGTATTGCAACTTTTCGGCAATTTGAAGCGAAATTGTTCCTTTGGGGGGGTATTGCAATTTTTTTCCATTTTGAGGCGAAATTGTTCCTTTGGGGGGGTATTGCAACTTTTGGCCATTTTGAAGCGAAATTGTTCCTTTGGGGGGGTATTGCAACTTTTCGGCATTTTGAGGCGAAATTGTTCCTTTGGGGGGGTATTGCAACTTTTGGCCATTTTGAAGCGAAATTGTTCCTTTGGGGGGTATTGCAATTTTTTTCCATTTTGAGGCGAAATTGTTCCTTTGGGGGGGTATTGCAACTTTTGGCCATTTTGAAGCGAAATTGTTCCTTTCGGGGGTATTGCAACTTTTCGGCATTTTTAGGCGAAATTGTTCCTTTGGGGGGGTATTGCAATTTTTTGCCAATTTGAGGCGAAAATGTTCCTTTGGGGGGTATTGCAACTTTTGGCCATTTTGAAGCGAAATTGTTCCTTTCGGGGGCTATTGCAACTTTTCGGCATTTAGAGGCGAAATTGTTCCTTTGGGGGGGTATTGCAATTTCTTGCCATTTTGAGGCGAAATTGTTCCTTTGGGGGGGTATTGCAACTTTTGGCCATTTTAAAGCGAAATTGTTCCTTTCGGGTGGTATTTAAACTTTTCGGCATTTTGAGGCGAAATTGTTCCTTTGGGGGGGGTATAGCAATTTTTTTTCCATTTTGAGGCAAAATTGTTCCTTTGAGGGGGTATTGCAACTTTTGGCCATTTTGAAGCGAAATTGTTCCTTTGGGGGGGTATTGCAACTTTTCGGCATTTTGAAGCGAAATTGTTCCTTTGGGGGGGTTTTGCAACTTTTGGCCATTTTAAAGCGAAATTGTTCCTTTGGGGGGGTATTGCAACTTTTAACCATTTTGAAGCGAAATTGTTCCTTTCGGGGGGTATTGAAACTTTTCGGCATATTGAGGCGAAATTGTTCCTTTGGGGGGGTTTTGCAATTTTTTTTCGATTTTGGGGCGAAATTGTTCCTTTGGGGGGGTATTGCAACTTTTCGGCAATTTGAAGCGAAATTGTTCCTTTCGGGGGGTATTTAAACTTTTCAGCATTTTGAGGCGAAATTGCTCCTTTGGGGGGGTATTGCAATTTTTTGCCATTTTGAGGTGAAATTGTTCCTTTGGGGGGTATTGCAACTTTTCGGCATTTTGAGGCGAAATTGTTCCTTTGAGGGGGTATTGCAATTTCTTGCCATTTTGAGGCGAAATTGTTCTTTTGGGGGGGTATTGCAACTTTTTGCCATTTTGAGGCGAAATTGTTCCTTTTGGGGGGTATTACAATTTTTGGCCATTTTGAGGCGAAATTGTTCCTTTGGGGGGTATTGCAACTTTTCGGCATTTTGAGGCGAAATTGTTCCTTTGGGGGGGTATTGCAACTTTTGGCCATTTTGAAGCGAAATTGTTGCTTTGGGGGGGTATTGCAATTTTTTGCCAGTTTGAGGCGAAATTGTTCCTTTGGGGGAGTATTGCAACTTTTCGGCATTTTGAGGCGAAATTGTTCCTTTGGGGGGGTATTGCAATTTCTTGCCATTTTGAGGCGAAATTGTTCCTTTGGGGGGGTATTGCAACTTTTGGCCATTTTGAAGCTAAATTGTTCCTTTCTGGAGGTATTGCAACTTTTGGCCATTTTGAAGCGAAATTGTTCCTTTGGGGGGGTATTTCAACTTTTCGGGATTTTGAAGCGAAATTGTTCCTTTGGGGGGGTATTGCAATTTTTTTCCATTTTGAGGCGAAATTGTTCCTTTGGGGGGGTATTGCAACTTTTGGCCATTTTGAAGCGAAATTGTTCCTTTCGGGGGGTATTGCAATTTTTCGCCATTTTGAGGCGAAATTGTTTCTTTTGGGGGTATTGCAACTTTTGGCCATTTTGAAGCGAAATTGTTCCTTTGGGGGGGTATTGCAACTTTTGACCATTTTGAAGCGAAACTGTTCCTTTCGGGGGGTTTTGAAACTTTTCGGCATTTTGAGGCGAAATTGTTCCTTTGGGGGGGTATTGCAATTTTTTTTTCCATTTTGAGGCGAAATTGTTCCTTTGGGGGGGTATTGCAACTTTTGGCCATTTTGAAGCGAAATTGTACCTTTGGGGGGGTATTGCAACTTTTGGCCATTTTGAAGCGAAATTGTTCCTTTCGGGGGGTATTGCAACTTTTCGGCATTTTGAGGAGAAATTGTTCCTTTGGGGGGTATTGCAACTTTTGGCCATTTTGAAGCGAAATTGTTCCTTTGGGGGGGTATTGCAATTTTTTTTCCATTTTGAGGCGAAATTGTTCCTTTGTGGGGGTATTGCAATTTTTTGCCATTTTGAGGCGAAATTGTTCCTTTGGGGGGGTATTGCAACTTTTGGCCATTTTGGAGCGAAATTGTTCCTTTCGGGGGGTATTGCAACTTTTCAGCATTTTGAGGCGAAATTGTTCCTTTGGGGGGGTATTGCAATTTTTTGCCATTTTGAGGCGAAATTTTTCCTTTGGGGGGGTATTGCAATTTTTTTCCATTTTGAGGCGAAATTGTTCCTTTGGGGGGGTATTGCAACTTTTCGGCATTTTGAGGTGAAATTGTTCCTTTTGGGGGTATTACAATTTTTGGCCATTTTGAGGCGAAATTGTTCCTTTGGGGGGGGTATTGCAACTTTTCGGCATTTTGAGGCAAAATTGTTCCTTTGGGGGGGGGTATTGCAACTTTTGGCCATTTTGAAGCGAAATTGTTGCTTTGGGGGGGTATTGCAATTTTTTGCCATTTTGAGGCGAAATTGTTCCTTTGGGGGGTATTGCAATTTTTTTTCCATTTTGAGGCGAAATTGTTCCTTTGGGGGGGTACTGCAATTTTTTGCCAGTTTGAGGCGAAATTGTTCCTTTGGGGGGGTATTGCAACTTTTCGGCATTTTGAGGCGAAATTGTTCCTTTGGGGGGGTATTGCAATTTCTTGCCATTTTGAGGCGAAATTGTTCCTTTGGGGAGGTATTGCAAATTTTGGCCATTTTGAAGCTAAATTGTTCCTTTCGGGAGGTATTTAAACTTTTCGGCATTTTGAGGCGAAATTGTTCCTTTGGGGGGGTATTGCAACTTTTGGCCATTTTGAAGCGAAATTGTTCCTTTGGGGGGTATTGCAACTTTTCGGCATTTTGAAGTGAAATTGTTCCTTTGGGGGGGTTTTGCAACTTTTGGCCATTTTGAAGCGAAATTGTTCCTTTGGGGGGGTATTGCAACTTTTCGGCATTTTGAAGCGAAATTGTTCCTTTGGGGGGGTATTGCAACTTTTACCATTTTGAAGCGAAATTGTTCCTTTCGGGGGGTTTTAAAACTTTTCGGCATTTTGAGGCGAAATTGTTCCTTTGGGGGGGTATTGCAATTTTTTTTTCCATTTTGAGGCGAAATTGTTCCTTTGGGGGGTATTGCAACTTTTCGGCAATTTGAAGCGAAATTGTTCCTTTGGGGGGGTATTGCAATTTTTTTCCATTTTGAGGCGAAATTGTTCCTTTGGGGGGGTATTGCAACTTTTGGCCATTTTGAAGCAAAATTGTTCCTTTCGGGGGGTATTGCAATTTTTCGCCATTTTGAGGCGAAATTGTTTCTTTGGGGGGGTATTGCAACTTTTGGCCATTTTGAAGCGAAATTGTTCCTTTGGGGGGGTATTGCAACTTTTGACCATTTTGAAGCGAAACTGTTCCTTTCGGGGGGTTTTGAAACTTTTCGGCATTTTGAGGCGAAATTGTTCCTTTGGGGGGGTATTGCAATTTTTTTTCCATTTTGAGGCGAAATTGTTTCTTTGGGGGGTATTGCAACTTTTCGGCATTTTGAGGCGAAATTGTTCCTTTGGGGGGGTATTGCAATTTTTTGCCATTTTGAGGCGAAATTGCTCCTTTGGGGGGGTATTGCAATTTTTTGCCATTTTGAGGTGAAATTGTTCCTTTGGGGGGTATTGCAACTTTTCGGCATTTTGAGGCGAAATTGTTCCTTTGAGGGGGTATTGCAATTTCTTGCCATTTTGAGGCGAAATTGTTCTTTTGGGGGGGTATTGCAACTTTTTGCCATTTTGAGGCGAAATTGTTCCTTTTGGGGGGTATTACAATTTTTGGCCATTTTGAGGCGAAATTGTTCCTTTGGGGGGGTATTGCAACTTTTCGGCATTTTGAGGCGAAATTGTTCCTTTGGGGGGGTATTGCAACTTTTGGCCATTTTGAAGCGAAATTGTTGCTTTGGGGGGGTATTGCAATTTTTTGCCAGTTTGAGGCGAAATTGTTCCTTTGGGGGAGTATTGCAACTTTTCGGCATTTTGAGGCGAAATTGTTCCTTTGGGGGGGTATTGCAATTTCTTGCCATTTTGAGGCGAAATTGTTCCTTTGGGGGGGTATTGCAACTTTTGGCCATTTTGAAGCTAAATTGTTCCTTTCTGGAGGTGTTGCAACTTTTGGCCATTTTGAAGCAAAATTGTTCCTTTGGGGGGGTATTTCAACTTTTCGGGATTTTGAAGCGAAATTGTTCCTTTGGGGGGGTATTGCAACTTTTGACCATTTTGAAGCGAAATTGTTCCTTTCGGGGGGTTTTGAAACTTTTCGGCATTTTGAGGCGAAATTGTTCCTTTGGGGGGGTATTGCAATTTTTTTTCCATTTTGAGGCGAAATTGTTCCTTTGGGGGGTATTGCAACTTTTCGGCATTTTAAGGCGAAATTGTTCCTTTGGGGGGGTATTGCAACTTTTGGCCATTTTGAAGCGAAATTGTTCCTTTGGGGGGTATTGCAATTTTTTTTTCCATTTTGAGGCGAAATTGTTCCTTTGGGGGGTATTGCAACTTTTGGCCATTTTGAAGCGAAATTGTTCCTTTCGGGGGGTATTGCAACTTTTCGGCATTTTAAGGCGAAATTGTTCCTTTGGGGGGGTATTGCAACTTTTGGCCATTTTGAAGCGAAATTGTTCCTTTGGGGGGTATTGCAATTTTTTTTTCCATTTTGAGGCGAAATTGTTCCTTTGGGGGGTATTGCAACTTTTGGCCATTTTGAAGCGAAATTGTTCCTTTGGGGGGTATTGCAACTTTTCGGCATTTTGAGGCGAAATTGTTCCTTTGGGGGGGTATTGCAATTTTTTGCCATTTTGAGGCGAAATTGCTCCTTTGCGGGGGTATTGCAATTTTTTGCCATTTTGAGGTGAAATTGTTCCTTTGGGGGGTATTGCAACTTTTCGGCATTTTGAGGCGAAATTGTTCCTTTGAGGGGGTATTGCAATTTCTTGCCATTTTGAGGCGAAATTGTTCTTTTGGGGGGGTATTGCAACTTTTTGCCATTTTGAGGCGAAATTGTTCCTTTTGGGGGGTATTACAATTTTTGGCCATTTTGAGGCGAAATTGTTCCTTTGGGGGGGTATTGCAACTTTTCGGCATTTTGAGGCGAAATTGTTCCTTTGGGGGGGTATTGCAACTTTTGGCCATTTTGAAGCGAAATTGTTGCTTTGGGGGGGTATTGCAATTTTTTGCCAGTTTGAGGCGAAATTGTTCCTTTGGGGGAGTATTGCAACTTTTCGGCATTTTGAGGCGAAATTGTTCCTTTGGGGGGGTATTGCAATTTCTTGCCATTTTGAGGCGAAATTGTTCCTTTGGGGGGGTATTGCAACTTTTGGCCATTTTGAAGCTAAATTGTTCCTTTCTGGAGGTATTGCAACTTTTGGCCATTTTGAAGCGAAATTGTTCCTTTGGGGGGGTATTTCAACTTTTCGGGATTTTGAAGCGAAATTGTTCCTTTGGGGGGGTATTGCAACTTTTGACCATTTTGAAGCGAAATTGTTCCTTTCGGGGGGTTTTGAAACTTTTCGGCATTTTGAGGCGAAATTGTTCCTTTGGGGGGGTATTGCAATTTTTTTTCCATTTTGAGGCGAAATTGTTCCTTTAGGGGGTATTGCAACTTTTCGGCAATTTGAAGCGAAATTGTTCCTTTGGGGGGGTATTGCAATTTTTTTCCATTTTGAGGCGAAATTGTTCCTTTGGGGGGGTATTGCAACTTTTGGCCATTTTGAAGCGAAATTGTTCCTTTCGGGGGGTATTGCAATTTTTCGCCATTTTGAGGCGAAATTGTTTCTTTGGGGGGTATTGCAACTTTTGGCCATTTTGAAGCGAAATTGTTCCTTTGGGGGGGTATTGCAACTTTTGACCATTTTGAAGCGAAACTGTTCCTTTCGGGGGGTTTTGAAACTTTTCGGCATTTTGAGGCGAAATTGTTCCTTTGGGGGGGTATTGCAACTTTTGGCCATTTTGAAGCGAAATTGTACCTTTGGGGGGTATTGCAACTTTTGGCCATTTTGAAGCGAAATTGTTCCTTTCGGGGGGTATTGCAACTTTTCGGCATTTTGAGGAGAAATTGTTCCTTTGGGGGGTATTGCAACTTTTGGCCATTTTGAAGCGAAATTGTTCCTTTGGGGGGGTATTGCATTTTTTTTTCCATTTTGAGGCGAAATTGTTCCTTTGTGGGGGTATTGCAATTTTTTGCCATTTTGAGGCGAAATTGTTCCTTTGGGGGGGTATTGCAACTTTTGGCCATTTTGGAGCGAAATTGT
Organism: Anomaloglossus baeobatrachus; assembly: GCF_048569485.1. Taxonomy (NCBI): domain Eukaryota; kingdom Metazoa; phylum Chordata; class Amphibia; order Anura; family Aromobatidae; genus Anomaloglossus; species Anomaloglossus baeobatrachus. The sequence goes on along the minus strand of NC_134356.1, from coordinate 291,113,024 downwards.
TCCTTTCGGGGGGTATTGCAACTTTTCAGCATTTTGAGGCGAAATTGTTCCTTTGGGGGGGTATTGCAATTTTTTGCCATTTTGAGGCGAAATTTTTCCTTTGGGGGGGTATTGCAATTTTTTGCCATTTTGAGGCGAAATTGTTCCTTTGGGGGGGTATTGCAACTTTTCGGCATTTTGAGGTGAAATTGTTCCTTTTGGGGGTATTACAATTTTTGGCCATTTTGAGGCGAAATTGTTCCTTTGGGGGGGTATTGCAACTTTTCGGCATTTTGAGGCGACATTGTTCCTTTGGGGGGGGGTATTGCAACTTTTGGCCATTTTGAAGCGAAATTGTTGCTTTGGGGGGGTATTGCAATTTTTTGCCATTTTGAGGCGAAATTGTTCCTTTGGGGGGTATTGCAATTTTTTTTCCATTTTGAGGCGAAATTGTTCCTTTGTGGGGGTATTGCAATTTTTTGCCAGTTTGAGGCGAAATTGTTCCTTTGGGGGGGTATTGCAACTTTTCGGCATTTTGAGGCGAAATTGTTCCTTTGGGGGGGTATTGCAATTTCTTGCCATTTTGAGGCGAAATTGTTCCTTTGGGGAGGTATTGCAAATTTTGGCCATTTTGAAGCTAAATTGTTCCTTTCGGGAGGTATTTAAACTTTTCGGCATTTTGAGGCGAAATTGTTCCTTTGGGGGGGTATTGCAACTTTTGGCCATTTTGAAGCGAAATTGTTCCTTTGGGGGGTATTGCAACTTTTCGGCATTTTGAAGTGAAATTGTTCCTTTGGGAGGGTTTTGCAACTTTTGGCCATTTTGAAGCGAAATTGTTCCTTTGGGGGGGTATTGCAACTTTTCGGCATTTTGAAGCGAAATTGTTCCTTTGGGGGGGTATTGCAACTTTTACCATTTTGAAGCGAAATTGTTCCTTTCGGAGGGTTTTGAAACTTTTCGGCATTTTGAGGCGAAATTGTTCCTTTGGGGGGGTATTGCAATTTTTTTCCATTTTGAGGCGAAATTGTTCCTTTGGGGGGGTATTGCAACTTTTGGCCATTTTGAAGCGAAATTGTTCCTTTCGGGGGGTATTGCAATTTTTCGCCATTTTGAGGCGAAATTGTTTCTTTGGGGGGGTATTGCAACTTTTGGCCATTTTGAAGCGAAATTGTTCCTTTGGGGGGGTATTGCAACTTTTGACCATTTTGAAGCGAAACTGTTCCTTTCGGGGGGTTTTGAAACTTTTCGGCATTTTGAGGCGAAATTGTTCCTTTGGGGGGGTATTGCAATTTTTTTTCCATTTTGAGGCGAAATTGTTCCTTTGGGGGGGTATTGCAACTTTTGGCCATTTTGAAGCGAAATTGTACTTTTGGGGGGGTATTGCAACTTTTCGGCATTTTGAAGCGAAATTGTTCCTTTGGGGGGTATTGCAATTTTTTTTCCATTTTGAGGCGAAATTGTTCCTTTAAGGGGGTATTGCAACTTTTGGCCATTTTGAAGCGAAATTGTACCTTTGGGGGGGTATTGCAACTTTTGGCCATTTTGAAGTGAAATTGTTCCTTTGGGGGGTATTGCAATTTTTTGCCATTTTGAGGCGAAATTGTTCCTTTGGGGGGGTATTACAATTTTTGGCCATTTTGAGGCGAAATTGTTCCTTTGGGGGGGTATTGCAACTTTTCGGCATTTTAAGGCGAAATTGTTCCTTTGGGGGGTATTGCAATTTTTTGCCATTTTGAGGCGAAATTGTTCCTTTGGGGGGTATTGCAACTTTTCGGCAATTTGAAGCGAAATTGTTCCTTTGGGGGGGTATTGCAATTTTTTTCCATTTTGAGGCGAAATTGTTCCTTTGGGGGGGTATTGCAACTTTTGGCCATTTTGAAGCGAAATTGTTCCTTTCGGGGGGTATTGCAATTTTTCGCCATTTTGAGGCGAAATTGTTTCTTTGGGGGGGTATTGCAACTTTTGGCCATTTTGAAGCGAAATTGTTCCTTTGGGGGGGTATTGCAACTTTTGACCATTTTGAAGCGAAACTGTTCCTTTCGGGGGGTTTTGAAACTTTTCGGCATTTTGAGGCGAAATTGTTCCTTTGGGGGGGTATTGCAATTTTTTTTCCATTTTGAGGCGAAATTGTTCCTTTGGGGGGGTATTGCAACTTTTGGCCATTTTGAAGCGAAATTGTACTTTTGGGGGGGTATTGCAACTTTTCGGCATTTTGAAGCGAAATTGTTCCTTTGGGGGGTATTGCAATTTTTTTTCCATTTTGAGGCGAAATTGTTCCTTTAAGGGGGTATTGCAACTTTTGGCCATTTTGAAGCGAAATTGTACCTTTGGGGGGGTATTGCAACTTTTGGCCATTTTGAAGTGAAATTGTTCCTTTGGGGGGTATTGCAATTTTTTGCCATTTTGAGGCGAAATTGTTCCTTTGGGGGGGTATTACAATTTTTGGCCATTTTGAGGCGAAATTGTTCCTTTGGGGGGGTATTGCAACTTTTCGGCATTTTAAGGCGAAATTGTTCCTTTGGGGGGTATTGCAATTTTTTGCCATTTTGAGGCGAAATTGTTCCTTTGGGGGGGTATTGCAACTTTTCGGCATTTTGAAGCGAAATTGTTCCTTTGGGGGGGAATTGCAACTTTTGGCCATTTTGAAGCGAAATTGTTCCTTTGGAGGGGTATTGCAACTTTTCGGCATTTTGAAGCGAAATTGTTCCTTTGGGGGGGTATTGCAATTTTTTTTCCATTTTGAGGCGAAATTGTTCCTTTGGGGGGTATTGCAACTTTTCGGCAATTTGAAGCGAAATTGTTCCTTTGGGGGGGTATTGCAATTTTTTTCCATTTTGAGGCGAAATTGTTCCTTTGGGGGGGTATTGCAACTTTTGGCCATTTTGAAGCGAAATTGTTCCTTTCGGGGGGTATTGCAATTTTTCGCCATTTTGAGGCGAAATTGTTTCTTTGGGGGGTATTGCAACTTTTGGCCATTTTGAAGCGAAATTGTTCCTTTGGGGGGGTATTGCAACTTTTGACCATTTTGAAGCGAAACTGTTCCTTTCGGGGGGTTTTGAAACTTTTCGGCATTTTGAGGCGAAATTGTTCCTTTGGGGGGGTATTGCAACTTTTGGCCATTTTGAAGCGAAATTGTACCTTTGGGGGGTATTGCAACTTTTGGCCATTTTGAAGCGAAATTGTTCCTTTCGGGGGGTATTGCAACTTTTCGGCATTTTGAGGAGAAATTGTTCCTTTGGGGGGTATTGCAACTTTTGGCCATTTTGAAGCGAAATTGTTCCTTTGGGGGGGTATTGCAATTTTTTTTCCATTTTGAGGCGAAATTGTTCCTTTGTGGGGGTATTGCAATTTTTTGCCATTTTGAGGCGAAATTGTTCCTTTGGGGGGGTATTGCAACTTTTGGCCATTTTGGAGCGAAATTGTTCCTTTCGGGGGGTATTGCAACTTTTCAGCATTTTGAGGCGAAATTGTTCCTTTGGGGGGGTATTGCAATTTTTTGCCATTTTGAGGCGAAATTTTTCCTTTGGGGGGGTATTGCAATTTTTTGCCATTTTGAGGCGAAATTGTTCCTTTGGGGGGGTATTGCAACTTTTCGGCATTTTGAGGTGAAATTGTTCCTTTTGGGGGTTTTACAATTTTTGGCCATTTTGAGGCGAAATTGTTCCTTTGGGGGGGTATTGCAACTTTTCGGCATTTTGAGGCGACATTGTTCCTTTGGGGGGGGTATTGCAACTTTTGGCCATTTTGAAGCGAAATTGTTGCTTTGGGGGGGTATTGCAATTTTTTGCCATTTTGAGGCGAAATTGTTCCTTTGGGGGGTATTGCAATTTTTTTTCCATTTTGAGGTGAAATTGTTCCTTTGGGGGGGTATTGCAATTTTTTGCCAGTTTGAGGCGAAATTGTTCCTTTGGGGGGGTATTGCAACTTTTCGGCATTTTGAGGCGAAATTGTTCCTTTGGGGGGGTATTGCAATTTCTTGCCATTTTGAGGCGAAATTGTTCCTTTGGGGAGGTATTGCAAATTTTGGCCATTTTGAAGCTAAATTGTTCCTTTCGGGAGGTATTTAAACTTTTCGGCATTTTGAGGCGAAATTGTTCCTTTGGGGGGTATTGCAACTTTTGGCCATTTTGAAGCGAAATTGTTCCTTTGGGGGGTATTGCAACTTTTCGGCATTTTGAAGTGAAATTGTTCCTTTGGGGGGGTTTTGCAACTTTTGGCCATTTTGAAGCGAAATTGTTCCTTTGGGGGGGTATTGCAACTTTTCGGCATTTTGAAGCGAAATTGTTCCTTTGGGGGGGTATTGCAACTTTTACCATTTTGAAGCGAAATTGTTCCTTTCGGGGGGTTTTGAAACTTTTCGGCATTTTGAGGCGAAATTGTTCCTTTGGGGGGGTATTGCAATTTTTTTTTCCATTTTGAGGCGAAATTGTTCCTTTGGGGGGTATTGCAACTTTTCGGCAATTTGAAGCGAAATTGTTCCTTTGGGGGGGTATTGCAATTTTTTTCCATTTTGAGGCGAAATTGTTCCTTTGGGGGGGTATTGCAACTTTTGGCCATTTTGAAGCGAAATTGTTCCTTTCGGGGGGTATTGCAATTTTTCGCCATTTTGAGGCGAAATTGTTTCTTTGGGGGGGTATTGCAACTTTTGGCCATTTTGAAGCGAAATTGTTCCTTTGGGGGGGTATTGCAACTTTTGACCATTTTGAAGCGAAACTGTTCCTTTCGGGGGGTTTTGAAACTTTTCGGCATTTTGAGGCGAAATTGTTCCTTTGGGGGGGTATTGCAATTTCTTGCCATTTTGAGGCGAAATTGTTCCTTTGGGGAGGTATTGCAAATTTTGGCCATTTTGAAGCTAAATTGTTCCTTTCGGGAGGTATTTAAACTTTTCGGCATTTTGAGGCGAAATTGTTCCTTTGGGGGGTATTGCAACTTTTGGCCATTTTGAAGCGAAATTGTTCCTTTGGGGGGTATTGCAACTTTTCGGCATTTTGAAGTGAAATTGTTCCTTTGGGGGGGTTTTGCAACTTTTGGCCATTTTGAAGCGAAATTGTTCCTTTGGGGGGGTATTGCAACTTTTCGGCATTTTGAAGCGAAATTGTTCCTTTGGGGGGGTATTGCAACTTTTACCATTTTGAAGCGAAATTGTTCCTTTCGGGGGGTTTTGAAACTTTTCGGCATTTTGAGGCGAAATTGTTCCTTTGGGGGGGTATTGCAATTTTTTTTTCCATTTTGAGGCGAAATTGTTCCTTTGGGGGGTATTGCAACTTTTCGGCAATTTGAAGCGAAATTGTTCCTTTGGGGGGGTATTGCAATTTTTTTCCATTTTGAGGCGAAATTGTTCCTTTGGGGGGGTATTGCAACTTTTGGCCATTTTGAAGCGAAATTGTTCCTTTCGGGGGGTATTGCAATTTTTCGCCATTTTGAGGCGAAATTGTTTCTTTGGGGGGGTATTGCAACTTTTGGCCATTTTGAAGCGAAATTGTTCCTTTGGGGGGGTATTGCAACTTTTGACCATTTTGAAGCGAAACTGTTCCTTTCGGGGGGTTTTGAAACTTTTCGGCATTTTGAGGCGAAATTGTTCCTTTGGGGGGGTATTGCAATTTTTTTTCCATTTTGAGGCGAAATTGTTCCTTTGGGGGGGTATTGCAACTTTTGGCCATTTTGAAGCGAAATTGTACTTTTGGGGGGGTATTGCAACTTTTCGGCATTTTGAAGCGAAATTGTTCCTTTGGGGGGTATTGCAATTTTTTTTCCATTTTGAGGCGAAATTGTTCCTTTAAGGGGGTATTGCAACTTTTGGCCATTTTGAAGCGAAATTGTACCTTTAGGGGGGTATTGCAACTTTTGGCCATTTTGAAGTGAAATTGTTCCTTTGGGGGGTATTGCAATTTTTTGCCATTTTGAGGCGAAATTGTTCCTTTGGGGGGTATTACAATTTTTGGCCATTTTGAGGCGAAATTGTTCCTTTGGGGGGGTATTGCAACTTTTCGGCATTTTAAGGCGAAATTGTTCCTTTGGGGGGTATTGCAATTTTTTGCCATTTTGAGGCGAAATTGTTCCTTTGGGGGGGTATTGCAACTTTTCGGCATTTTGAAGCGAAATTGTTCCTTTGGGGGGGAATTGCAACTTTTGGCCATTTTGAAGCGAAATTGTTCCTTTGGAGGGGTATTGCAACTTTTCGGCATTTTGAAGCGAAATTGTTCCTTTGGGGGGGTATTGCAACTTTTGGCCATTTTGAAGCGAAATTGTTCCTTTGGGGGGGTATTGCAATTTTTTGCCATTTTGAGGCGAAATTGTTCCTTTGGGGGGGTATTGCAATTTTTTTTTCCATTTTGAGGCGAAATTGTTCCTTTGGGTGGGGTATTGCAACTTTTGGCCATTTTGAAGCGAAATTGTACCTTTGAGGGGGTATTGCAACTTTTCGGCATTTTGAAGCGAAATTGTTCCTTTGGGGGGTATTGCAATTTTTTTCCATTTTGAGGCGAAATTGTTCCTTTGGGGGGCTATTGCAACTTTTGGCCATTTTGAAGCGAAATTGTTCCTTTCGGGGGGTATTGCAACTTTTCGGCATTTTAAGGCGAAATTGTTCCTTTGGGGGGGTATTGCAACTTTTGGCCATTTTGAAGCGAAATTGTTCCTTTGGGGGGTATTGCAATTTTTTTTTCCATTTTGAGGCGAAATTGTTCCTTTGGGGGGTATTGCAACTTTTCGGCATTTTGAGGCGAAATTGTTCCTTTGGGGGGGTATTGCAATTTTTTGCCATTTTGAGGCGAAATTGCTCCTTTGGGGGGTATTGCAATTTTTTGCCATTTTGAGGTGAAATTGTTCCTTTGGGGGGTATTGCAACTTTTCGGCATTTTGAGGCGAAATTGTTCCTTTGAGGGGGTATTGCAATTTCTTGCCATTTTGAGGCGAAATTGTTCTTTTGGGGGGGTATTGCAACTTTTCGGCATTTTGAGGCGAAATTGTTGCTTTGGGGGGGTATTGCAATTTTTTGCCAGTTTGAGGCGAAATTGTTCCTTTGGGGGAGTATTGCAACTTTTCGGCATTTTGAGGCGAAATTGTTCCTTTGGGGGGGTATTGCAACTTTTCGGCATTTTGAGGCGAAATTGTTCCTTTGGGGGGGTATTGCAACTTTTGGCCATTTTGAAGCGAAATTGTTGCTTTGGGGGGGTATTGCAATTTTTTGCCAGTTTGAGGCGAAATTGTTCCTTTGGGGGAGTATTGCAACTTTTCGGCATTTTGAGGCGAAATTGTTCCTTTGGGGGGGTATTGCAATTTCTTGCCATTTTGAGGCGAAATTGTTCCTTTCTGGAGGTATTGAAACTTTTGGCCATTTTGAAGCGAAATTGTTCCTTTGGGGGGGTATTGCAACTTTTCGGGATTTTGAAGCGAAATTGTTCCTTTGGGGGGGTATTGCAACTTTTGACCATTTTGAAGCGAAATTGTTCCTTTCGGGGGGTTTTGAAACTTTTCGGCATTTTGAGGCGAAATTGTTCCTTTGGGGGGGTATTGCAATTTTTTTCCATTTTGAGGCGAAATTGTTCCTTTGGGGGGTATTGCAACTTTTCGGCAATTTGAAGCGAAATTGTTCCTTTGGGGGGGGTATTGCAATTTTTTTCCATTTTGAGGCGAAATTGTTCCTTTGGGGGGGTATTGCAACTTTTGGCCATTTTGAAGCGAAATTGTTCCTTTCGGGGGGTATTGCAATTTTTCGCCATTTTGAGGCGAAATTGTTTCTTTGGGGGGTATTGCAACTTTTGGCCATTTTGAAGCGAAATTGTTCCTTTGGGGGGGTATTGCAACTTTTGACCATTTTGAAGCGAAACTGTTCCTTTCGGGGGGTTTTGAAACTTTTCGGCATTTTGAGGCGAAATTGTTCCTTTGGGGGGGTATTGCAATTTTTTTTTCCTTTTTGAGGCGAAATTGTTCCTTTGGGGGGGTATTGCAACTTTTGGCCATTTTGAAGCGAAATTGTACCTTTGGGGGGGTATTGCAACTTTTGGCCATTTTGAAGCGAAATTGTTCCTTTTGGGGGGTATTGCAACTTTTCGGCATTTTGACGAGAAATTGTTCCTTTGGGGGGGTATTGCAACTTTTGGCCATTTTGAAGCGAAATTGTTCCTTTGGGGGGGTATTGCAATTTTTTTTCCATTTTGAGGCGAAATTGTTCCTTTGTGGGGGTATTGCAATTTTTTGCCATTTTGAGGCGAAATTGTTCCTTTGGGGGGGTATTGCAACTTTTGGCCATTTTGGAGCGAAATTGTTCCTTTCGGGGGGTATTGCAACTTTTCAGCATTTTGAGGCGAAATTGTTCCTTTGGGGGGGTATTGCAATTTTTTGCCATTTTGAGGCGAAATTTTTCATTTGGGGGGGTATTGCAATTTTTTGCCATTTTGAGGCGAAATTGTTCCTTTGGGGGGGTATTGCAACTTTTCGCCATTTTGAGGTGAAATTGTTCCTTTTGGGGGTATTACAATTTTTGGCCATTTTGAGGCGAAATTGTTCCTTTGGGGGGGGTATTGCAACTTTTCGGCATTTTGAGGCGAAATTGTTCCTTTGGGGGGGGGTATTGCAACTTTTGGCCATTTTGAAGCGAAATTGTTGCTTTGGGGGGGTATTGCAATTTTTTGCCATTTTGAGGCGAAATTGTTCCTTTGGGGGGTATTGCAATTTTTTTTCCATTTTGAGGCGAAATTGTTCCTTTGGGGGGGTATTGCAATTTTTTGCCATTTTGTGGCGAAATTGTTCCTTTGGGGGGGTATTGCAACTTTTCGGCATTTTGAGGCGAAATTGTTCCTTTGGGGGGTATTGCAACTTTTCGGCATTTTCAGGCGAAATTGTTCCTTTGGGGGGGTATTGCAATTTCTTGCCATTTTGAGGCGAAATTGTTCCTTTGGGGGGGAATTGCAACTTTTGGCCATTTTGAAGCGAAATTGTTCCTTTGGGGGGGTATTGCAACTTTTCGGCATTTTGAAGCGAAATTGTTCCTTTGGGGGGGAATTGCAACTTTTGGCCATTTTGAAGCGAAATTGTTCCTTTGGGGGGGTATTACAATTTTTTGCCATTTTGAGGCGAAATTGTTCCTTTGGGGGGGTATTGCAATTTTTTTTCCATTTTGAAGCGAATTTGTACCTTTGAGGGGGTATTGCAACTTTTGGCCATTTTGAAGCGAAATTGTTCCTTTGGGGGGTATTGCAACTTTTGGCCATTTTGAAGCGAAATTGTTCCTTTGGGGGGGTATTGCAACTTTTCGGCATTTTGAGGCGAAATTGTTCCTTTGGGGGGGTATTGCAATTTGTTGCCATTTTGAGGCGAAATTGTTCTTTTGGGGGGTATTGCAACTTTTCGGCATTTTGAAGCGAAATTGTTCCTTTGGGGGGTATTGCAACTTTTCGGCATTTTGAAGCGAAATTGTTCCTTTGAAGGGTATTGCAATTTTTTGCCATTTTGAGGCGAAATTGTTCCTTTGGGGGGGTATTGCAATTTTTCGGCATTTTGAGGCGAAATTGTTCCTTTGGGGGGGTATTGCAATTTTTTGCCATTTTGAGGCGAAATATTTCCTTTGGGGGGGTATTGCAACTTTTGGCCATTTTGAAGCGAAATTGTTCCTTTGGGGGGGTATTGCAACTTTTGGCCATTTTGAAGCGAAATTGTTCCTTTGGGGGGGTATTGAAACTTTTCGGCATTTTGAGGCGAAATTGTTCCTTTGGGGGGGTATTGCAATTTTTTGCCATTTTGAGGCGAAATTGTTCATTTGGGGGGTATTACAATTTTTCGGCATTTTGAGGCGAAATTGTTCCTTTGGGGGGGTATTGCAATTTTTTGCCATTTTGAGGCGAAATTGTTCCTTTGGGGGGGTATTGCAACTTTTGGCCATTTTGAAGCGAAATTGTTCCTTTCGGGGGTAATGCAACTTTTGGCCATTTTGAAGCGAAATTGTTCCTTTGGGGGGTATTGCAACTTTTCGGCATTTTGAGGAGAAATTGTTCCTTTGGGGGGTATTGCAATTTTTTGCCATTTTGAGGTGAAATTTTTCCTTTGGGGGGGTATTGCAACTTTTGGCCATTTTGAAGCGAAATTGTTCCTTTGGGGGGGTATTGCAACTTTTGGCCATTTTGAAGCGAAATTGTTCCTTTGGGGGGTATTGCAACTTTTCGGCATTTTGAAGCGAAATTGTTCCTTTGGGGGGTATTGCAATTTTTGGCCATTTTGATGCGAAATTGTTACTTTGGGTTTGCATTGCAACTTTTGGTCATTTTGAGGAGAAATTGTTCCTTTGGGGGGTATTGCAATTTTTTGCCATTTTGAGGCGAAATTGTTCCTTTGGGGGAGTATTGCAATTTTTGGCCATTTTGAGGCGAAATTGTTCCTTTGGGGGGTATTGCAACTTTCCGGCATTTTGAGGCAAAATTGTTCCTTGGGGGGGGGTATTGCAACTTTTCGCCATTTTGAAGCGAAATTGTTCCTTTGGGGAGGTATTGCAACTTTTGGCCATTTTGAAGCGAAATTGTTCCTTTCGGGGGGTAATGCAACTTTTCTGCATCTTGAGGCGAAATTGTTCCTTTGGGGGGTATTGCAATTTTTTGCCATTTTGAGGCGAAATTGTTCCTTTGGGGGGGTATTGCAACTTTTGGCCATTTTGAAGCGAAATTGTTCCTTTGGGGGGTATTGCAATTTTTTGCCATTTTGAGGCGAAATTATTCCTTTGGGGGGGTATTGCAACTTTTGGCCATTTTGAAGCGAAATTGTTCCTTTGGGGGGGTATTGCAACTTTTGGCCATTTTGAAGCGAAATTGTTCCTTTGGGGGGTATTGCAACTTTTCGGCATTTTGAGGCAAAATTGTTCCTTTGGGGGGGTATTGCAATTTTTTGCCATTTTGAGGCGAAATTGTTCCTTTGGGGGGTATTGCAACTTTTCGGCATTTTGAAGCGAAATTGTTCCTTTGGGGGGTATTGCAACTTTTCGGCATTTTGAAGCGAAATTGTTCCTTTGAAGGGTATTGCAATTTTTTGCCATTTTGAGGCGAAATTGTTCCTTTGGGGGGGTATTGCAACTTTTGGCCATTTTGAAGCGAAATTGTTCCCTTGGGGGGGTATTGCAACTTTTCGGCATTTTGAGGCGAAATTGTTCCTTTGGGGGGGTATTGCAACTTTTCGGCATTTTGATGCGAAATTGTTCCTTTGGGGGGGTATTGCAATTTTTTGCCATTTTGAGGCGAAATTGTTCATTTGAGGGGTATTACAATTTTTCGGCATTTTGAGGCGAAATTGTTCCTTTGGGGGGGTATTGCAATTTTTTGCCATTTTGAGGCGAAATTGTTACTTTGGGGGGGTATTGCAACTTTTCGCCATTTTGAAGCGAAATTGTTCCTTTCGGGGGGTATTTAAAGTTTTCAGCATTTTGAGGCGAAATTGTTCCTTTGGGGGGGTATTGCAACTTTTCGGCATTTTGATGCGAAATTGTTCCTTTGGGGGGTATTGCAACTTTTCGGCATTTTGAAGCGAAATTGTTCCTTTGGGGGGTATTGCAACTTTTCGGCATTTTGAAGCGAAATTGTTCCTTTGAAGGGTATTGCAATTTTTTGCCATTTTGAGGCGAAATTGTTCCTTTGGGGGGGTATTGCAATTTTTCGCCATTTTGAGGCGAAATTGTTCCTTTGGGGGGGTATTGCAACTTTTGGCCATTTAGAAGCGAAATTGTTCCTTTGGGGGGGTATTGCAACTTTTCGGCAATTTGAAGCGAAATTGTTCCTTTGGGGGGGTATTGCAATTTTTTCCATTTTGAGGCGAAATTGTTCCTTTGGAGGGGTATTGCAACTTTTGGCCATTTTGAAGCGAAATTGTTCCTTTCCGGGGGTATTGCAACTTTTCGGCATTTTGATGCGAAATTGTTCCTTTCGGGGGGTAATGCAACTTTTCGGCATTTTGAAGCGAAATTGTTCCTTTGGGGGGTATTGCAATTTTTTTTCCATTTTGAGGCGAAATTGTTCCTTTGGGGGGTATTGCAACTTTTGGCCATTTTGAAGCGAAATTGTTCCTTTGGGGGGGTATTGCAACTTTTCGGCATTTTGAGGCGAAATTGTTCCTTTGGGGGGTATTGCAATTTTTTGCCATTTTGAGGCGAAATTGTTCCTTTGGGGGGGTATTGCAATTTTTTGCCATTTTGAGGCGAAATTGTTCCTTTGGGGGGTATTGCAACTTTCCGGCATTTTGAGGCAAAATTGTTCCTTTGGGGGGGTTATTGCAACTTTTCGCCATTTTGAAGCGAAATTATTCCTTTGGGGGGGTATTGCAACTTTTCGGTATTTTGAGGCGAAATTGTTCCTTTGGGGGGGTATTGCAATTTTTTGCCATTTTGAGGCGAAATTGTTCCTTTGGGGGGATATTGCAACTTTTGGCCATTTTGAAGCGAAATTGTTCCTTTGGGGGGGTATTGCAACTTTTGGCCATTTTGAAGCGAAATTGTTCCTTTGGGGGGTATTGCAACTTTTCGGCATTTTGAGGCAAAATTGTTCCTTTGGGGGGGTATTGCAATTTTTTGCCATTTTGAGGCGAAATTTTTCCTTTGGGGGGGTATTGCAATTTTTGGCCTCTTTGAGGCGAAATTGTTCCTTTGGGGGGTATTGCAACTTTCCGGCATTTTGAGGCAAAATTGTTCCTTTGGGGGGGTATTGCAACTTTTGGCCATTTTGAAGCGAAATTGTTCCTTTGGGGGGGTATTGCAACTTTTGGCCATTTTGAAGCGAAATTGTTCCTTTCGGGGGATAATGCAACTTTTCGGCATTTTGAGGCGAAATTGTTCCTTTGGGGGGGTATTGCAATTTTTTGCCATTTTGAGGCGAAATTGTTCCTTTGGGGGGGGTATTGCAACTTTTGGCCATTTTGAAGCGAAATTGTTCCTTTGGGGGGTATTGCAATTTTTTGCCATTTTGAGGCGAAATTGTTCCTTTAGGGGGGTATTGCAACTTTTGGCCATTTTGAAGCGAAATTGTTCCTTTCGGGGGGTATTGAAACTTTTCGGCATTTTAAGGCGAAATTGTTCCTTTGGGGGGATATTGCAATTTTTTTTCCATTTTGAGGCGAAATTGTTCCTTTGGGGGGTATTGCAACTTTTGGCGATTTTGAAGCGAAATTGTTCCTTTGGGGGGGTAATGCAACTTTTCGGCATTTTGAAGCGAAATTGTTCCTTTGGGGGGGTATAGCAATTTTTTGCCATTTTGAGGCGAAATTGTTCCTTTGGGGGGGTATTGCAACTTTTCGGCATTTTGAGGCGAAATTGTTCCTTTGGGGGCGTATTTCAATTTTTTGACATTTTGAGGCGAAATTGTTCCTTTGGGGGGTATTGCAACTTTTGGCCATTTTAAAGCGAAATTGTTCCTTTGGGGGGGTATTGCAACTTTTGGCCATTATGAAGCGAAATTGTTCCTTTGGGGGGGTATTGCAACTTTTCGGCATTTTGAAGCGAAATTGTTCCTTTGAAGGGTATTGCAATTTTTTGCCATTTTGAGGCGAAATTGTTCCTTTGGGGGGGTATTGCAATTTTTCGCCATTTTGAGGCGAAATTGTTCCTTTGGGGGGGTATTGCAACTTTTGGCCATTTTGAAGCGAAATTGTTCCTTTGGGGGGGTATTGCAACTTTTCGGCAATTTGAAGCGAAATTGTTCCTTTGGGGGGGTATTGCAATTTTTTCCATTTTGAGGCGAAATTGTTCCTTTGGGGGGTATTGCAACTTTTGGCGATTTTGAAGCGAAATTGTTCCTTTGGGGGGGTAATGCAACTTTTCGGCATTTTGAAGCGAAATTGTTCCTTTGGGGGGGTATAGCAATTTTTTGCCATTTTGAGGCGAAATTGTTCCTTTGGGGGGGTATTGCAACTTTTCGGCATTTTGAGGCGAAATTGTTCCTTTGGGGGCGTATTTCAATTTTTTGACATTTTGAGGCGAAATTGTTCCTTTGGGGGGTATTGCAACTTTTGGCCATTTTAAAGCGAAATTGTTCCTTTGGGGGGGTATTGCAACTTTTGGCCATTATGAAGCGAAATTGTTCCTTTGGGGGGGTATTGCAACTTTTCGGCATTTTGAAGCGAAATTGTTCCTTTGAAGGGTATTGCAATTTTTTGCCATTTTGAGGCGAAATTGTTCCTTTGGGGGGGTATTGCAATTTTTCGCCATTTTGAGGCGAAATTGTTCCTTTGGGGGGTATTGCAACTTTTGGCCATTTTGAAGCGAAATTGTTCCTTTGGGGGGGTATTGCAACTTTTCGGCAATTTGAAGCGAAATTGTTCCTTTGGGGGGGTATTGCAATTTTTTCCATTTTGAGGCGAAATTGTTCCTTTGGAGGGGTATTGCAACTTTTGGCCATTTTGAAGCGAAATTGTTCCTTTCCGGGGGTATTGCAACTTTTCGGCATTTTGATGCGAAATTGTTCCTTTCGGGGGGTAATGCAACTTTTCGGCATTTTGAAGCGAAATTGTTCCTTTGGGGGGTATTGCAATTTTTTTTCCATTTTGAGGCGAAATTGTTCCTTTGGGGGGTATTGCAACTTTTGGCCATTTTGAAGCGAAATTGTTCCTTTGGGGGGGTATTGCAACTTTTCGGCATTTTGAGGCGAAATTGTTCCTTTGGGGGGTATTGCAATTTTTTGCCATTTTGAGGCGAAATTGTTCCTTTGGGGGGGTATTGCAATTTTTTGCCATTTTGAGGCGAAATTGTTCCTTTGGGGGGTATTGCAACTTTCCGGCATTTTGAGGCAAAATTGTTCCTTTGGGGGGGTTATTGCAACTTTTCGCCATTTTGAAGCGAAATTATTCCTTTGGGGGGGTATTGCAACTTTTCGGTATTTTGAGGCGAAATTGTTCCTTTGGGGGGGTATTGCAATTTTTTGCCATTTTGAGGCGAAATTGTTCCTTTGGGGGGATATTGCAACTTTTGGCCATTTTGAAGCGAAATTGTTCCTTTGGGGGGGTATTGCAACTTTTGGCCATTTTGAAGCGAAATTGTTCCTTTGGGGGGTATTGCAACTTTTCGGCATTTTGAGGCAAAATTGTTCCTTTGGGGGGGTATTGCAATTTTTTGCCATTTTGAGGCGAAATTTTTCCTTTGGGGGGGTATTGCAATTTTTGGCCATTTTGAGGCGAAATTGTTCCTTTGTGGGGTATTGCAACTTTCCGGCATTTTGAGGCAAAATTGTTCCTTTGGGGGGGTATTGCAACTTTTGGCCATTTTGAAGCGAAATTGTTCCTTTGGGGGGGTATTGCAACTTTTGGCCATTTTGAAGCGAAATTGTTCCTTTCGGGGGATAATGCAACTTTTCGGCATTTTGAGGCGAAATTGTTCCTTTGGGGGGGTATTGCAATTTTTTGCCATTTTGAGGCGAAATTGTTCCTTTGGGGGGGGTATTGCAACTTTTGGCCATTTTGAAGCGAAATTGTTCCTTTGGGGGGTATTGCAATTTTTTGCCATTTTGAGGCGAAATTGTTCCTTTAGGGGGGTATTGCAACTTTTGGCCATTTTGAAGCGAAATTGTTCCTTTCGGGGGGTATTGAAACTTTTCGGCATTTTAAGGCGAAATTGTTCCTTTGGGGGGATATTGCAATTTTTTTTCCATTTTGAGGCGAAATTGTTCCTTTGGGGGGTATTGCAACTTTTGGCGATTTTGAAGCGAAATTGTTCCTTTGGGGGGGTAATGCAACTTTTCGGCATTTTGAAGCGAAATTGTTCCTTTGGGGGGGTATAGCAATTTTTTGCCATTTTGAGGCGAAATTGTTCCTTTGGGGGGGTATTGCAACTTTTCGGCATTTTGAGGCGAAATTGTTCCTTTGGGGGCGTATTTCAATTTTTTGACATTTTGAGGCGAAATTGTTCCTTTGGGGGGTATTGCAACTTTTGGCCATTTTAAAGCGAAATTGTTCCTTTGGGGGGGTATTGCAACTTTTGGCCATTATGAAGCGAAATTGTTCCTTTGGGGGGGTATTGCAACTTTTCGGCATTTTGAGGCGAAATTGTTCCTTTGGGGGGGTATTGCAATTTTTTGCCATTTTGAGGCGAAATTGTTCCTTTGGGGGGGTATTGCAACTTTTGGCCATTTTGAAGCGAAATTGTTCCTTTCGGGGGGTAATGCAACTTTTCGGCATTTTGAGGAGAAATTGTTCCTTGGGGGGGTATTGCAATTTTTTGCCATTTTGAGGCGAAATTGTTCCTTTGGGGGGGTATTGCAACTTTTGGCCATTTTGAAGCGAAATTGTTCCTTTGGGGGGTATTGCAACTTTTCGGCATTTTGAAGCGAAATTGTTCCTTTGGGGGGTATTGCAATTTTTTGCCATTTTGAGGCGAAATTGTTCCTTTGGGGGGGTATTGCAATTTTTCGGCATTTTGAGGCGAAATAGTTCCTTTGGGGGGGTATTGCAATTTTTTCCCATTTTGAGGCGAAATTGTTCCTTTGGGGGGATATTGCAACTTTTGGCCATTTTGAAGCGAAATTGTTCCTTTGGGGGGGTATTGCAACTTTTCGGCATTTTGAGGCGAAATTGTTCCTTTGGGGGGGTATTGCAATTTTTTGCCATTTTGAGGCGAAATTGTTCATTTGGGGGGTATTACAATTTTTCGGCATTTTGAGGCGAAATTGTTCCTTTGGGGGGTATTGCAATTTTTTGCCATTTTGAGGCGAAATTGTTACTTTGGGGGGGTATTGCAACTTTTGGCCATTTTGAAGCGAAATTGTTCCTTTCGGGGGGTATTTAAACTTTTCAGCATTTTGATGCGAAATTGTTCCTTTGGGGGGGTATTGCAATTTTTTTCCATTTTGAGGCGAAATTGTTCCTTTGGGGGGGTATTGCAACTTTTCGGCATTTTGAGGCGAAATTATTCCTTTGGGGGCGTATTTCAATTTTTTGACATTTTGAGGCGAAATTGTTCCTTTGGGGGGGTATTGCAACTTTTGGCCATTTTAAAGCGAAATTGTTCCTTTGGGGGGGTATTGCAACTTTTGGCCATTATGAAGCGAAATTGTTCCTTGGGGGGGTATTGCAACTTTTCGGCATTTTGAGGCGAAATTGTTCCTTTGGGGGGGTATTGCAATTTTTTGCCATTTTGAGGCGAAATTGTTCCTTTGGGGGGGTATTGCAACTTTTTGCCATTTTGAAGCGAAATTGTTCCTTTCGGGGGGTAATGCAACTTTTCGGCATTTTGAGGAGAAATTGTTCCTTTGGGGGGGTATTGCAATTTTTTGCCATTTTGAAGCGAAATTGTTCCTTTGGGGGGTATTGCAACTTTTCGGCATTTTGAAGCGAAATTGTTCCTTTGGGGGGTATTGCAATTTTTTGCCATTTTGAGGCGAAATTGTTCCTTTGGGGGGGTATTGCAATTTTTCGGCATTTTGAGGCGAAATTGTTCCTTTGGGGGGGTATTGCAATTTTTTCCCATTTTGAGGCGAAATTGTTCCTTTGGGGGGGTATTGCAACTTTTGGCCATTTTGAAGCGAAATTGTTCCTTTGGGGGGGTATTGCAACTTTTGGCCATTTTGAAGCGAAATTGTTCCTTTGGGGGGGTATTGCAACTTTTCGGCATTTTGAGGCGAAATTGTTCCTTTGGGGGGGTATTGCAATTTTTTGCCATTTTGAGGCGAAATTGTTCATTTGGGGGGTATTACAATTTTTCGGCATTTTGAGGCGAAATTGTTCCTTTGGGGGGGTATTGCAATTTTTTGCCATTTTGAGGCGAAATTGTTACTTTGGGGGGGTATTGCAACTTTTGGCCATTTTGAAGCGAAATTGTTCCTTTCGGGGGGTATTTAAACTTTTCAGCATTTTGAGGCGAAATTGTTCCTTTGGGGGGGTATTGCAATTTTTTTCCATTTTGAGGCGAAATTGTTCCTTTGGGGGGGTATTGCAACTTTTGGCCATTTTGAAGCGAAATTGTTCCTTTCCGGGGGTATTGCAACTTTTCGGCATTTTGATGCGAAATTGTTCCTTTCGGGGGGTATTGCACCTTTTCGGCATTTTGAGGCGAAATTGTTCCTTTGGGGGGTATTGCAATTTTTTTTCCATTTTGAGGCGAAATTGTTCCTTTCGGGGGGTATTGCAACTTTTCGGCATTTTGAGGCGAAATTGTTCCTTTGGGGGGGTATTGCAATTTTTTGCCATTTTGAGGCGAAATTGTTCCTTTGGGGGGTATTGCAACTTTTGGCCATTTTGAAGCGAAATTGTTCCTTTGGGGGTATTGCAATTTTTTTCCATTTTGAGGCGAAATTGTTCCTTTGGGGGGGTATTGCAACTTTTGGCCATTTTGAAGCGAAATTGTTCCTTTCGGTGGGTATTGCAACTTTTCGGCATTTTAAGGCGAAATTGTTCCTTTGGGGGGTATTGCAACTTTTGACCATTTTGAAGCGAAATTGTTCCTTTCGGGGGGTATTGCAACTTTTCGGCATTTGGAGGCGAAATTGTTCCTTTGGGGGTATTGCAATTTCTTGCCATTTTGAGGCGAAATTGTTCCTTTGGGGGGGTATTGCAACTTTTGGCCATTTTAAAGCGAAATTGTTCCTTTCGGGTGGTATTTAAACTTTTCGGCATTTTGAGGCGAAATTGTTCCTTTGGGGGGTATAGCAATTTTTTTTCCATTTTGAGGCGAAATTGTTCCTTTGGGGGGGTATTGCAACTTTTCGGCATTTTGAAGCGAAATTGTTCCTTTGGGGGGGAATTGCAACTTTTGGCCACTTTAAAGCGAAATTGTTCCTTTGGGGGGGTATTGCAACTTTTAACCATTTTGAAGCGAAATTGTTCCTTTCGGGGGGTATTGAAACTTTTCGGCATTTTGAGGCGAAATTGTTCCTTTGGGGGGGTATTGCAATTTTTTTTCGATTTTAGGGCGAAATTGTTCCTTTGGGGGGGTATTGCAACTTTTCGGCAATTTGAAGCGAAATTGTTCCTTTGGGGGGGTATTGCAATTTTTTTCCATTTTGAGGCGAAATTGTTCCTTTGGGGGGGTATTGCAACTTTTGGGCATTTTGAAGCGAAATTGTTCCTTTGGGGGGGTATTGCAACTTTTCGGCATTTTGAGGCGAAATTGTTCCTTTGGGGGGGTATTGCAACTTTTGGCCATTTTGAAGCGAAATTGTTCCTTTGGGGGGTATTGCAATTTTTTTCCATTTTGAGGCGAAATTGTTCCTTTGGGGGGGTATTGCAACTTTTGGCCATTTTGAAGCGAAATTGTTCCTTTCGGGGGTATTGCAACTTTTCGGCATTTTTAGGCGAAATTGTTCCTTTGGGGGGGTATTGCAACTTTTGGCCATTTTGAAGCGAAATTGTTCCTTTGGGGGGTATTGCAATTTTTTGCCATTTTGAGGCGAAAATGTTCCTTTGGGGGGTATTGCAACTTTTGGCCATTTTGAAGCGAAATTGTTCCTTTCGGGGGCTATTGCAACTTTTCGGCATTTAGAGGCGAAATTGTTCCTTTGGGGGGGTATTGCAATTTCTTGCCATTTTGAGGCGAAATTGTTCCTTTGGGGGGGTATTGCAACTTTTGGCCATTTTAAAGCGAAATTGTTCCTTTCGGGTGGTATTTAAACTTTTCGGCATTTTGAGGCGAAATTGTTCCTTTGGGGGGGGTATAGCAATTTTTTTTCCATTTTGAGGCAAAATTGTTCCTTTGAGGGGGTATTGCAACTTTTGGCCATTTTGAAGCGAAATTGTTCCTTTGGGGGGGTATTGCAACTTTTCGGCATTTTGAAGCGAAATTGTTCCTTTGGGGGGGTTTTGCAACTTTTGGCCATTTTAAAGCGAAATTGTTCCTTTGGGGGGGTATTGCAACTTTTAACCATTTTGAAGCGAAATTGTTCCTTTCGGGGGGTATTGAAACTTTTCGGCATATTGAGGCGAAATTGTTCCTTTGGGGGGGTTTTGCAATTTTTTTTCGATTTTGGGGCGAAATTGTTCCTTTGGGGGGGTATTGCAACTTTTCGGCAATTTGAAGCGAAATTGTTCCTTTCGGGGGGTATTTAAACTTTTCAGCATTTTGAGGCGAAATTGTTCCTTTGGGGGGGTATTGCAATTTTTTTCCATTTTGAGGCGAAATTGTTCCTTTGGGGGGGGTATTGCAACTTTTGGCCATTTTGAAGCGAAATTGTTCCTTTGGGGGGGTATTGCAACTTTTCGGCATTTTGAGGCAAAATTGTTCCTTTGGGGGGGTATTGCAACTTTTGGCCATTTTGAAGCGAAATTGTTCCTTTGGGGGGTATTGCATTTTTTTTCCATTTTGAGGCGAAATCGTTCCTTTGGGGGGGTATTGCAAGTTTTGGCCATTTTGAAGCGAAATTGTTCCTTTCGGGGGGTATTGCAACTTTTCGGCATTTTGAGGCGAAATTGTTCCTTTGGGGGGGTATTGCAACTTTTCGGCAATTTGATTCAAAATTGTTCCTTGGGGGGTATTGCAATTTTTCTCCATTTTAAGGCGAAATTGTTCCTTTGGGGGGGTATTGCAACTTTTGGCCATTTTGAAGCGAAATTGCTCCTTTCGGGGGGTATTGCAACTTTTCGGCATTTTGAGGCGAAATTGTTCCTTTGGGAAGGTATTGCAATTTCTTGCCATTTTGAGGCGAAATTGTTCCTTTGGAGGGGTATTGCAACTTTTGGCCATTTTGAAGCGAAATTGTTCCTTTGGAGGGGTATTGCAACTTTTCGGCATTTTGAAGCAAAATTGTTCCTTTGGGGGGTATTGCAACTTTTGGCCATTTTGAAGCGAAATTGTTCCTTTGGGGGGGTATTGAAACTTTTCGGCATTTTGAGGCGAAATTGTTCCTTTGGGAGGATAATGCAATTTTTTTTCCATTTTGAGGCGAAATTGTTCCTTTGGGGGGTATTGCAACTTTTCGGCAATTTGAAGCGAAATTGTTCCTTTGGGGGTATTGCAATTTTTTTCCATTTTGAGGCGAAATTGTTCCTTTGGGGGGTATTGCAACTTTTGGCCATTTTGAAGAGAAATTGTTCCTTTCCGGGGGTATTGCAACTTTTCGGCATTTTGAGGCGAAATTGTTCCTTGGGGGGGTATTGCAATTTTTTTTCCATTTTGAGGCGAAATTGTTCCTTTGGGGGGGTATTTCAACTTTTCGGGATTTTGAAGCGAAATTGTTCCTTTGGGGGGGTATTGCAACTTTTGACCATTTTGAAGCGAAATTGTTCCTTTCGGGGGGTTTTGAAACTTTTCGGCATTTTGAGGCGAAATTGTTCCTTTGGGGGGGTATTGCAATTTTTTTTCCATTTTGAGGCGAAATTGTTCCTTTGGGGGGTATTGCAACTTTTGGCCATTTTGAAGCGAAATTGCTCCTTTCGGGGGGTATTGCAACTTTTCGGCATTTTGAGGCGAAATTGTTCCTTTGGGAAGGTATTGCAATTTCTTGCCATTTTGAGGCGAAATTGTTCCTTTGGGGGGGTATTGCAACTTTTGGCCATTTTGAAGCGAAATTGTTCCTTTCGGGGGGTATTTAAACTTTTCAGGATTTTGAGGCGAAATTGTTCCTTGGGGGGTATTGCAATTTTTTTTCCATTTTGAGGCGAAATTGTTCCTTTGGAGGGGTATTGCAACTTTTGGCCATTTTGAAGCGAAATTGTTCCTTTGGAGGGGTATTGCAACTTTTCGGCATTTTGAAGCAAAATTGTTCCTTTGGGGGGTATTGCAACTTTTGGCCATTTTGAAGCGAAATTGTTCCTTTGGGGGGGTATTGAAACTTTTCGGCATTTTGAGGCGAAATTGTTCCTTTGGGAGGATAATGCAATTTTTTTTCCATTTTGAGGCGAAATTGTTCCTTTGGGGGGTATTGCAACTTTTCGGCAATTTGAAGCGAAATTGTTCCTTTGGGGGTATTGCAATTTTTTTCCATTTTGAGGCGAAATTGTTCCTTTGGGGGGTATTGCAACTTTTGGCCATTTTGAAGAGAAATTGTTCCTTTCCGGGGGTATTGCAACTTTTCGGCATTTTGAGGCGAAATTGTTCCTTGGGGGGGTATTGCAATTTTTTTTCCATTTTGAGGCGAAATTGTTCCTTTGGGGGGGTATTGCAATTTTTGGCCATTTTGAGGCGAAATTGTTCCTTTGGGGGGTATTGCAACTTTCCGGCATTTTAAGGCAAAATTGTTCCTTTGGGGGGTATTGCAACTTTTGGCCATTTTGATGCGAAATTATTCCTTTAGGGGGGTATTGCAACTTTTCGGCATTTTGAGGCGAAATTGTTCCTTTGGGGGGGTATTGCAATTTTTTGCCATTTTGAGGCGAAATTGTTCCTTTGGGGGGGTATTGCAACTTTTGGCCATTTTGAAGCGAAATTGTTTCTTTGGGGGGGTATTGCAACTTTTGGCCATTTTGAAGCGAAATTGTTCCTTTGAAGGGGGTATTGCAACTTTTGGCCATTTTGAGGCGAAATTGTTCCTTTGGGGGGTATTGCAACTTTCCGGCATTTTGAGGCAAAATTGTTCCTTTGGGGGGGTATTGCAACTTTTGGTCATTTTGAAGCGAAATTGTTCCTTTGGGGGGCTATTGCAACTTTTGGCCATTTTGAAGCGAAATTGTTCCTTTCGGTGGATAATGCAACTTTTCGGCATTTTGAGGCGAAATTGTTCCTTTGGGGGGTATTGCAATTTTTTGCCATTTTGAGGCGAAATTGTTCCTTTAGGGGGGTATTGCAACTTTTGGCCATTTTGAAGCGAAATTGTTCCTTTGGGGGGTATTGCAATTTTTTGCCATTTTGAGGCGAAATTGTTCCTTTGGGGGGGTATTGCAACTTTTGGCCATTTTGAAGAGAAATTGTTCCTTTGGGGGTGTATTGCAACTTTTCGGCATTTTGAGGCGAAATTGTTCCTTTGGGGGGGTATTGCAATTTTTTGCCATTTTGAGGCGAAATTGTTCCTTTGGGGGGGTATTGCAACTTTTGGCCATTTTGAAGCGAAATTGTTCCTTTAGGGGGTATTGCAACTTTTGGCCATTTTGAAGCGAAATTGTTCCTTTCGGGGGGTAATGCAACTTTTCGGCATTTTGAGGCGAACTTGTTCCTTTGGGGGGGTATTGCAATTTTTTGCCATTTTGAGGCGAAATTGTTCCTTTGGGGGATATTGCAACTTTTGGCCATTTTGAAGCGAAATTGTTCCTTTGGGGGGGTATTGCTGCTTTTTGCCATTTTGAGGCAAAATTGTTCCTTTGGGGGGGTATTGCAACTTTTGGCCATTTTGAAGCGAAATTGTTCCTTTCGGGGGGTATTGAAACTTTTCGGCATTTTGAGGCGAAATTGTTCCTTTGGGGGGATATTGCAATTTTTTTTCCATTTTGAGGCGAAATTGTTCCTTTGGGGGGGTATTGCAACCTTTGGCCATTTTGAAGCGAAATTGTTCCTTTGGGGGGTATTGCAATTTTTTGCCATTTTGAGGCGAAATTGTTCCTTTGGGGGGGTATTGCAATTTTTTGCCATTTTGAGGCGAAATTGTTCCTTTCGGGGGGTATTGAAACTTTTCGGCATTTTGAGGCGAAATTGTTCCTTTGGGGGGATATTGCAATTTTTCGGCATTTGGAGGCGAAATTGTTCCTTTGGGGGGTATTGCAATTTCTTGCCATTTTGAGGCGAAATTGTTCCTTTGGGGGGGTATTGCAACTTTTGGCCATTTTAAAGCGAAATTGTTATTTCGGGTGGTATTTAAACTTTTCGGCATTTTGAGGCGAAATTGTTCCTTTGGGGGGGTATAGCAATTTTTTTTCCATTTTGAGGCGAAATTGTTCCTTTGAGGGGGTATTGCAACTTTTGGCCATTTTGAAGCTAAATTGTTCCTTTGGGGGGGTATTGCAACTTTTCGGCATTTTGAAGCGAAATTGTTCCTTTGGGGGGGTATTGCAACTTTTGGCCACTTTAAAGCGAAATTGTTCCTTTGGGGGGGTATTGCAACTTTTAACCATTTTGAAGCGAAATTGTTCCTTTCGGGGGGTATTGCAATTTTTTTTCGATTTTAGGGCGAAATTGTTCCTTTGGGGGGGTATTGCAACTTTTCGGCAATTTGAAGCAAAATTGTTCCTTTGGGGGGGTATTGAAATTTTTTCCATTTTGAGGCGAAATTGTTCCTTTGGGGGGGTATTGCAACTTTTGGCCATTTTGAAGCGAAATTGTTCCTTTGGGGGGGTATTGCAACTTTTCGGCATTTTGAGGCGAAATTGTTCCTTTGGGGGGTATTGCAACTTTTGGCCATTTTGAAGCGAAATTGTTTCTTTGGGGGGGTATTGCAACTTTTGGCCATTTTGAAGCGAAATTGTTCCTTTGAAGGGGGTATTGCAACTTTTGGCCATTTTGAGGCGAAATTGTTCCTTTGGGGGGTATTGCAACTTTCCGGCATTTTGAGGCAAAATTGTTCCTTTGGGGGGGTATTGCAACTTTTGGTCATTTTGAAGCGAAATTGTTCCTTTGGGGGGCTATTGCAACTTTTGGCCATTTTGAAGCGAAATTGTTCCTTTCGGGGGATAATGCAACTTTTCAGCATTTTGAGGCGAAATTGTTCCTTTGGGGGGGTATTGCAATTTTTTGCCATTTTGAGGCGAAATTGTTCCTTTAGGGGGGTATTGCAACTTTTGGCCATTTTGAAGCAAAATTGTTCCTTTGGGGGGTATTGCAATTTTTTTCCATTTTGAGGCGAAATTGTTCTTTTGGGATGGTATTGCAACTTTTGGCCAGTTTGAAGCGAAATTGTTCCTTTCGGGGGTATTGCAACTTTTCGGCATTTTGAGGCGAAATTGTTCCTTTGGGGGGGTATTGCAACTTTTGGCCATTTTGAAGCAAAATTGTTCCTTTGGGGGGGTATTGCAACTTTTGACCATTTTGAAGCGAAATTGTTCCTTTCGGGGGGTATTGCAACTTTTCGGCATTTTGAGGCGAAATTGTTCCTTTGGGGGGGTATTGCAATTTTTTGCCATTTTGAGGCGAAAATGTTCCTTTGGGGGGTATTGCAACTTTTGGCCATTTTGAAGCGAAATTGTTCCTTTCGGGGGGTAATGCAACTTTTCGGCATTTTGAGGCGAAATTGTTCTTTTGGGGGGGTATTGCAACTTTTCGGCATTTTGAGGCGAAATTGTTCCTTTGGGGGGTATTGCAACTTTTGACCATTTTGAAGCGAAATTGTTCCTTTCGGGGGGTATTGCAACTTTTCGGCATTTTGAGGCGAAATTGTTCCTTTGGGGGGGTATTGCAATTTCTTGCCATTTTGAGGCGAAATTGTTCCTTTGGGGGGGTATTGCAACTTTTGGCCATTTTAAAGCGAAATTGTTCCTTTCGGGTGGTATTTAAAATTTTCGGCATTTTGAGGCGAAATTGTTCCTTTGGGGTGGTATAGCAATTTTTTTTCCATTTTGAGGCAAAATTGTTCCTTTGAGGGGGTATTGCAACTTTTGGCCATTTTGAAGCGAAATTGTTCCTTTGGGGGGGTATTGCAACTTTTTGGCATTTTGAAGCGAAATTGTTCCTTTGGGGGGGTTTTGCAACTTTTGACCATTTTAAAGCGAAATTGTTCCTTTGGGGGGGTATTGCAACTTTTAACCATTTTGAAGCGAAATTGTTCCTTTGGGGGGGTATTGCAACTTTTCGGCATATTGAGGCGAAATTGTTCCTTTGGGGGGGTATTGCAATTTTTTTTCGATTTTGGGGCGAAATTGTTCCTTTGGGGGGGTATTGCAACTTTTCGGCAATTTGAAGCGAAATTGTTCCTTTCGGGGGGTATTTAAACTTTTCAGCATTTTGAGGCGAAATTGTTCCTTTGGGGGGGTATTGCAATTTTTTTCCATTTTGAGGCGAAATTGTTCCTTTGGGGGGGGTATTGCAACTTTTGGCCATTTTGAAGCGAAATTGTTCCTTTGGGGGGGTATTGCAACTTTTCAGCATTTTGAGGCGAAATTGTTCCTTTGGGGGGGTATTGCAACTTTTGGCCATTTTGAAGCGAAATTGTTCCTTTGGGGGGTATTGCAATATTTTTCCATTTTGAGGCGAAATCGTTCCTTTGGGGGGGTATTGCAACTTTTGTCCATTTTGAAGCGAAATTGTTCCTTTCGGGGGGTATTGCAACTTTTCGGCATTTTGAGGCGAAATTGTTCCTTTGGGGGGGTATTGCAACTTTTGGCCATTTTGAAGCGAAATTGTTCCTTTGGGGGGGTATTGCAACTTTTGACCATTTTGAAGCGAAATTGTTCCTTTCGGGGGGTATTGCAACTTTTCGGCAATTTGATGCAAAATTGTTCCTTGGGGGGGTATTGCAATTTTTTTCCATTTTAAGGCGAAATTGTTCCTTTGGGGGGGTATTGCAACTTTTGGCCATTTTGAAGCGAAATTGCTCCTTTCGGGGGGTATTGCAACTTTTCGGCATTTTGAGGCGAAATTGTTCCTTTGGGAAGGTATTGCAATTTCTTGCAATTTTGAGGCGAAATTGTTCCTTTGGGGGGGTATTGCAACTTTTGGCCATTTTGAAGCGAAATTGTTCCTTTCGGGGGGTATTTAAACTTTTCGGCATTTTGAGGCGAAATTGTTCCTTGGGGGGTATTGCAATTTTTTTTCCATTTTGAGGCGAAATTGTTCCTTTGGGGGGGTATTGCAACTTTTGGCCATTTTGAAGCGGAATTGTTCCTTTGGAGGGGTATTGCAACTTTTCGGCATTTTGAAGCAAAATTGTTCCTTTGGGGGGTATTGCAACTTTTGGCCATTTTGAAGCGAAATTGTTCCTTTGGGGGGGTATTGCAACTTTTGACCATTTTGAAGCGAAATTGTTCCTTTCGGGGGTATTGAAACTTTTCGGCATTTTGAGGCGAAATTGTTCCTTTGAGAGGATAATGCAATTTTTTTTCCATTTTGAGGCGAAATTGTTCCTTTGGGGGGTATTGCAACTTTTGGCCATTTTGAAGAGAAATTGTTCCTTTCCGGGGGTATTGCAACTTTTCGGCATTTTGAGGCGAAATTGTTCCTTTGGGGGGGATTGCAATTTTTTTTCCATTTTGAGGCAAAATTGTTCCTTTGGGGGGGTATTGCAATTTTTTGCCATTTTGAGGCGAAATTGTTCCTTTGGGGGTGTATTGCAATTTTTGGCCATTTTGAGGCGAAATTGTTCCTTTGGGGGGTATTGCAACTTTCCGGCATTTTAAGGCAAAATTGTTCCTTTGGGGGGTATTGCAACTTTTGGCCATTTTGATGCGAAATTATTCCTTTAGGGGGGTATTGCAACTTTTCGGCATTTTGAGGCGAAATTGTTCCTTTGGGGGGGTATTGCAATTTTTTGCCATTTTGAGGCGAAATTGTTCCTTTGGGGGGGTATTGCAACTTTTGGCCATTTTGAAGCGAAATTGTTTCTTTGGGGGGGTATTGCAACTTTTGGCCATTTTGAAGCGAAATTGTTCCTTTGAAGGGGGTATTGCAACTTTTGGCCATTTTGAGGCGAAATTGTTCCTTTGGGGGGTATTGCAACTTTCCGGCATTTTGAGGCAAAATTGTTCCTTTGGGGGGGTATTGCAACTTTTGGTCATTTTGAAGCGAAATTGTTCCTTTGGGGGGCTATTGCAACTTTTGGCCATTTTGAAGCGAAATTGTTCCTTTCGGGGGATAATGCAACTTTTCGGCATTTTGAGGCGAAATTGTTCCTTTGGGGGGTATTGCAATTTTTTGCCATTTTGAGGCGAAATTGTTCCTTTAGGGGGTATTGCAACTTTTGGCCATTTTGAAGCGAAATTGTTCCTTTGGGGGGTATTGCAATTTTTTGCCATTTTGAGGCGAAATTGTTCCTTTGGGGGGGTATTGCAACTTTTGGCCATTTTGAAGAGAATTTGTTACTTTGGGGGTGTATTGCAACTTTTCGGCATTTTGAGGCGAAATTGTTCCTTTGGGGGGGTATTGCAATTTTTTGCCATTTTGAGGCGAAATTGTTCCTTTGGGGGGGTATTGCAACTTTTGGCCATTTTGAAGCGAAATTGTTCCTTTGGGGGGGTATTGCAACTTTTGGCCATTTTGAAGCGAAATTGTTCCTTTCGGGGGGTAATGCAACTTTTCGGCATTTTGAGGCGAAATTGTTCCTTTGGGGGGGGTATTGCAATTTTTTGCCATTTTGAGGCGAAATTGTTCCTTTGGGGGATATTGCAACTTTTGGCCATTTTGAAGCGAAATTGTTCCTTTGGGGGGGTATTGCAACTTTTTGCCATTTTGAGGCAAAATTGTTCCTTTGGGGGGTATTGCAACTTTTGGCCATTTTGAAGCGAAATTGTTCCTTTCGGGGGGTATTGAAACTTTTCGGCATTTTGAGGCGAAATTGTTCCTTTGGGGGGATATTGCAATTTTTTTTCCATTTTGAGGCGAAATTGTTCCTTTGGGGGGGTATTGCAACTTTTGGCCATTTTGAAGCGAAATTGTGCCTTTGGGGGGGTATTGCAACTTTTCGGCATTTTAAAGCGAAATTGTTCCTTTGGGGGGTATTGCAATTTTTTGCCATTTTGAGGCGAAATTGTTCCTTTGGGGGGGTATTGCAACTTTTGGCCATTTTGAAGCGAAATTGTTCCTTTGGGGGGGATATTGCAATTTTTTTTCCATTTTGAGGCGAAATTGTTCCTTTGGGGGGGTAATGCAACTTTTCGGCATTTTGAAGCGAAATTGTTCCTTTGGGGAGGTATTGCAATTTTTTGCCATTTTGAGGCGAAATTGTTCCTTTGGGGGGTATTGCAACTTTTCGGCATTTTGAGGCAAAATTGTTCCTTTGGGGGGGTATTGCAACTTTTGGCCATTTTGAAGCGAAATTGTTCCTTTGGGGGTGTATTGCAACATTTCGGCATTTTGAAGCGAAATTGTTCCTTTGGGGGGTATTGCAACTTTTGGCCATTTTGAAGCGAAATTGTTCCTTTGGGGGGGTATTGCAATTTTTTGCCATTTTGAGGCGAAATTGTTCCTTTGGGGGGTATTGCAACTTTTGGCCATTTTGAAGCGAAATTGTTCCTTTGGGGGGGTATTGCAACTTTTGGCCATTTTGAAGCGAAATTGTTCCTTTCGGGGTATTGCAACTTTTGGCCATTTTGAAGCGAAATTGTTCCTTTGGGGGGGTAATGCAACATTTGGCCATTTTGAAGTGAAATTGTTCCTTTGGGGGGGTATTGCAACTTTTCGGCATTTTGAGGCGAAATTGTTCCTTTGGGGGGGTATTGCAATTTTTTGCCATTTTGAGGCGAAATTGTTCCTTGGGGGGGTATTGCAACTTTTGGCCATTTTGAAGCGAAATTGTTCCTTTGGGGGTGTATTGCAACTTTTGGCCATTTTGAAGCGAAATTGTTCCTTTCGGGGGGTATTGAAACTTTTCGGCATTTTGAGGCGAAATTGTTCCTTTGGGAGGGTATTGCAATTTTTTTTCCATTTTGAGGCGAAATTGTTCCTTTGGGGGGGTATTGCAACTTTTGGCCATTTTGAAGCGAAATTGTTCCTTTGGGGGGGTATTGCAACTTTTGGCCATTTTGAAGCGAAATTGTTCCTTTTGGGGGGTAATGCAACTTTTCGGCATTTTGAGGCGAAATTGTTCCTTTGGGGGGGTATTGCAATTTTTTGCCATTTTGAGGCGAAATTGTTCCTTTGGGAGGGTATTGCAATTTTTTTCCATTTTGAGGCGAAATTGTTCCTTTCGGGGGGTAATGCAACTTTTCGGCATTTTGAGGCGAAATTGTTCCTTTGGGGGGGTATTGCAATTTTTTGCCATTTTAAGGCGAAATTGTTCCTTTGGGGGGGTATTGCAACTTTTGGCCATTTTGAAGCGAAATTGTTCCTTTGGGGGGGTATTGCAATTCTTTGCCATTTTGAGGCGAAATTGTTCCTTTGGGGGGGGTATTGCAACTTTTGGCCATTTTGAAGCGAAATTGTTCCTTTCGGGGGGTATTGAAACTTTTCGGCATTTTGAGGCGAAATTGTTCCTTTGGGGGGATATTGCAATTTTTTTCCATTTTGAGGCGAAATTGTTCCTTTGGGGGGGTATTGCAACTTTTGGCCATTTTGAAGCGAAATTGTTCCTTTGGGGGGGTATTGCAATTTTTTGCCATTTTGAGGCGAAATTGTTCCTTTGGGGGTGTATTGCAACTTTTCGGCATTTTGAGGCGAAATTGTTCCTTTGGGGGGGTATTGCAATTTTTTGCCATTTTGAGGCGAAATTGTTCCTTTGGGGGGTATTGCAACTTTTGGCCATTTTGAAGCGAAATTGTTCCTTTGGGGGGGTATTGCAACTTTTGGCCATTTTGAAGCGAAATTGTTCCTTTCGGGGGGTAATGCAACTTTTCGGCATTTTGAGGTGAAATTGTTCCTTTGGGGGGGTATTGCAATTTTTTGCCATTTTGAGGCGAAATTGTTCCTTTGGGGGATATTGCAACTTTTGGCCATTTTGAAGCGAAATTGTTCCTTTCGGGGGGTATTGAAACTTTTCGGCATTTTGAGGCGAAATTGTTCCTTTGGGGGGATATTGCAATTTTTTTTCCATTTTGAGGCGAAATTGTTCCTTTGGGGGGGTATTGCAACTTTTGGCCATTTTGAAGCGAAATTGTTCCTTTGCGGGGGTATTGCAACTTTTCGGCATTTTGAAGCGAAATTGTTCCTTTGGGGGGTATTGCAATTTTTTGCCATTTTGAGGCGAAATTGTTCCTTTGGGGGGGATTTCAACTTTTGGCCATTTTGAAGCGAAATTGTTCCTTTGGGGGGGTATTGCAATTTTTTGCCATTTTGAGGCGAAATTGTTCCTTTCGGGGGGTATTGAAACTTTTCGGCATTTTGAGGCGAAATTGTTCCTTTGGGGGGATATTGCAATTTTTTTTCCATTTTGAGGCGAAATTGTTCCTTTGGGGGGGTAATGCAACTTTTCGGCATTTTGAAGCGAAATTGTTCCTTTGGGGAGGTATTGCAATTTTTTGCCATTTTGAGGCGAAATTGTTCCTTTGGGGGGGTATTGCAACTTTTCGGCATTTTGAGGCAAAATTGTTCCTTTGGGGGGGTATTGCAACTTTTGGCCATTTTGAAGCGAAATTGTTCCTTTGGGGGGTATTGCAACTTTTGGCCATTTTGAAGCGAAATCGTTCCTTTGGGGGTGTATTGCAACTTTTCGGCATTTTGAAGCGAAATTGTTCCTTTGGGGGGTATTGCAACTTTTGGCCATTTTGAAGCGAAATTGTTCCTTTGGGGGGGTATTGCAATTTTTTGCCATTTTGAGGCGAAATTGTTCCTTTAGGGGGTATTGCAACTTTTGTCCATTTTGAAGCGAAATTGTTCCTTTGGGGGGGTATTGCAACTTTTGGCCATTTTGAAGCGAAATTGTTCCTTTCGGGGGATAAGGCCTTGTGCGCACTAGGCGTTTTTGCCGCGTTTTTAGCGGCGTTTTTTACCGCGTTTTTGTGCTGAAAACGCAGTGACATTGCTTCCCAAGCAATGTCAATGGGTTTTCATAAGTGCTGTCCCCACACAGCGTTTTTTTTTTAGCTGCGTTTTTGTGGTGACCACAAAAACGCAGCATGTCAATTATTTCTGCGTTTTTCACTGCGTTTTTCACTCATTGAATTCAATGAGATGTTAAAAACGCAATGAAAAACGCATATAGCCGCGTTTCTATGACTAAAAACGCAGCTATACACGCAAGGGGTGGGCACTACAGTGACGTGTACAGGAAAAGGATTCCTTCTGTTGGTAAACACAGAAGCATGAATCCTCCCGGTACCGTCACCGCTGCGTCCACCTCCCGTCCTGTCCATGTCAGCTCCGTGCGGCGCCATGTCTGGGCGGGAGGTGGAGGCAGCGGCGAAAACCAAAGTGAACAGTAGAAAAATAAAAAAATGTCATATATACTCACCTGTCCGCAGGGTCCGGTGCAATGCCCGCTCCCATCTCCTCCCGGTACCGCCGCTCTGGCTGTGTGCAGTCTCCCCGGCCGGCAGGACCTTGCTTGCAGGACCTGGCGAGGGATCACCTGATGCAGTCACCTGACGCATCAGCTGATCGTAGTCTCGCCGGCTTTTTCCTGCCCGGCCGGCTATCAGCTGATCCTGCCGTCAGGGGAC
The DNA here is from genome assembly GCF_048569485.1 of Anomaloglossus baeobatrachus. Lineage (NCBI taxonomy): Eukaryota > Metazoa > Chordata > Amphibia > Anura > Aromobatidae > Anomaloglossus > Anomaloglossus baeobatrachus. The sequence continues at coordinate 291,080,996 of NC_134356.1, read as the reverse complement.
TTCATCAGCTGATTACCGGCAGCTGCAGCAGCGATCGGACGGGATCAGACTCCTGTCCAATCGATCGCTCCAGGAGCTGCCGGTCATCAGCACTTAAGTGAGTATTATTATTTTTTTTTTTCTACTGATGCATCAGCTGATTGTATAATCGGCTTTTATACAATCAGCTGATGTGTGATGTGATTCAGGCTTTTGAACCTGACACATCATCTGATCGCTTTGCCTTCCAGCAAACCGATCAGATGATATTGGATCCGGATTGGACGGCGTGGGACCCTGACCCAGGATTACTGCGGAGGGGGGTTAATTTCAATAAAGATGGAGTCACTAATTGTGTTGTGTTTTATTTCTAATAAAAATATTTTTCTGTGTGTTGTGTTTTTTTTATCATTACTAGAAATTCATGGTGGCCATGCCTAATATTGGCGTGACATCATGAATTTCGGGCTTAGGGCTAGCTGATAATATACAGCTAGCCCTAACTCCATTATTACCTAGCTAGCCACCCGGCATCAGGGCAGCTAGAAGAGTTGGATACAGCGCCAGAAGATGGCGCTTCTATGAAAGCGCCATTTTCTGGGGTGGCTGCGGACTGCAATTCGCAGTGGGGGTGCCCAGAAAGCATGGGCACCCTGCACTGTGGATTCCAATCCCCAGCTGCCTAGTTGTACCCGGCTGGACTCAAAAATTATGCGAAGCCCACGTCATTTTTTTTTTTTAATTATTTCATGAAATAATTAAAAAAAAAGGGCTTCTCTATATTTTTGGTTCCCAGCCGGGTACAAATAGGCAGCTGGGGGTTGGGGGCAGCCCGTATCTGCCTGCTGTACCCGGCTAGCATAGAAAAATATGGCGAAGCCCATGTCATTTTTTTTTCTTTTTGGGCAAAAAACTGCATACAGTCCTGGATGGAGGCTGCTGAGCCTTGTAGTTCTGCAGCTGCTGCCTGCTCTCCTGCATACACTAGTGAATGGAGGATGCTGAGACTTGTAGTTCTGCAGCTGCTGTCTGCTCTCCTGCATACACTAGTGAATGGAGGATGCTGAGACTTGTAGTCCTGCAGCTGCTGTCTGCTCTCCTGCATTCACTAGTGAATGGAGGATGCTGAGACTTGTAGTCCTGCAGCTGCTGTCTGCTCTCCTGCATACACTAGTGAATGGAGGATGCTGAGACTTGTAGTCCTGCAGCTGCTGTCTGCTCTCCTGCATACACTAGTGAATGGAGGATGCTGAGACTTGTAGTTCTGCAGCTGCTGCCTGCTCTACTGCATTCACTAGTGAATGGAGGATGCTGAGACTTGTAGTTCTGCAGCTGCTGCCTGCTCTCCTGCATACACTAGTGAATGGAGGATGCTGAGACTTGTAGTTCTGCAGCTGCTGTCTGCTCTCCTGCATACAATGAACATTTTGAAGAAGGAAATGACATCAGACCTTTTTTTTTTTTTTTTTTTTCATCAACAATCTTTAATGGCATTGTGCACTGATTAAAAACGCAGTGAGCAAAAACGCAGCACAAACGCACGCGTTTTTGCCGCGTTTTTTAGCCGCGGGTGCGTTTTTTAGACAAAAACGCACATAAAAACGCAGCGTGAAAAAAACACCTAGTGCGCACATAGCCTAATGCAACTTTTGGCCATTTTGAAGCGAAATTGTTCCTTTGGGGGGGTATTGCAACATTTGGCCATTTTGAAGCGAAATTGTTCCTTTGGGGGGGTATTGCAACTTTTCGGCATTTTGAGGCGAAATTGTTCCTTTGGGGGGTATTGCAATTTTTTGCCATTTTGAGGCGAAATTGTTCCTTGGGGGGGTATTGCAACTTTTGGCCATTTTGAAGCGAAATTGTTCCTTTCGGGGGGTATTGAAACTTTTCGGCATTTTGAGGCGAAATTGTTCCTTTGGGAGGGTATTGCAATTTTTTTTCCATTTTGAGGCGAAATTGTTCCTTTGGGGGGGTATTGCAACTTTTGGCCATTTTGAAGCGAAATTGTTTCTTTGGGGGGGTATTGCAACTTTTGGCCATTTTGAAGCGAAATTGTTCCTTTGAAGGGGGTATTGCAACTTTTGGCCATTTTGAGGCGAAATTGTTCCTTTGGGGGGTATTGCAACTTTCCGGCATTTTGAGGCAAAATTGTTCCTTTGGGGGGGTATTGCAACTTTTGGTCATTTTGAAGCGAAATTGTTCCTTTGGGGGGCTATTGCAACTTTTGGCCATTTTGAAGCGAAATTGTTCCTTTCGGGGGATAATGCAACTTTTCGGCATTTTGAGGCGAAATTGTTCCTTTGGGGGGTATTGCAACTTTTGGCCATTTTGAAGCGAAATTGTTCCTTTGGGGGGTATTGCAATTTTTTGCCATTTTGAGGCGAAATTGTTCCTTTGGGGGGGTATTGCAACTTTTGGCCATTTTGAAGAGAATTTGTTCCTTTGGGGGTGTATTGCAACTTTTCGGCATTTTGAGGCGAAATTGTTCCTTTGGGGGGGTATTGCAATTTTTTGCCATTTTGAGGCGAAATTGTTCCTTTGGGGGGGTATTGCAACTTTTGGCCATTTTGAAGCGAAATTGTTCCTTTGGGGGGGTATTGCAACTTTTGGCCATTTTGAAGCGAAATTGTTCCTTTCGGGGGGTAATGCAACTTTTCGGCATTTTGAGGCGAAATTGTTCCTTTGGGGGGGGTATTGCAATTTTTTGCCATTTTGAGGCGAAATTGTTCCTTTGGGGGATATTGCAACTTTTGGCCATTTTGAAGCGAAATTGTTCCTTTGGGGGGGTATTGCAACTTTTTGCCATTTTGAGGCAAAATTGTTCCTTTGGGGGGGTATTGCAACTTTTGGCCATTTTGAAGCGAAATTGTTCCTTTCGGGGGGTATTGAAACTTTTCGGCATTTTGAGGCGAAATTGTTCCTTTGGGGGGATATTGCAATTTTTTTTCCATTTTGAGGCGAAATTGTTCCTTTGGGGGGGTATTGCAACTTTTGGCCATTTTGAAGCGAAATTGTGCCTTTGGGGGGGTATTGCAACTTTTCGGCATTTTAAAGCGAAATTGTTCCTTTGGGGGGTATTGCAATTTTTTGCCATTTTGAGGCGAAATTGTTCCTTTGGGGGGGTATTGCAACTTTTGGCCATTTTGAAGCGAAATTGTTCCTTTGGGGGGGATATTGCAATTTTTTTTCCATTTTGAGGCGAAATTGTTCCTTTGGGGGGGTAATGCAACTTTTCGGCATTTTGAAGCGAAATTGTTCCTTTGGGGAGGTATTGCAATTTTTTGCCATTTTGAGGCGAAATTGTTCCTTTGGGGGGTATTGCAACTTTTCGGCATTTTGAGGCAAAATTGTTCCTTTGGGGGGGTATTGCAACTTTTGGCCATTTTGAAGCGAAATTGTTCCTTTGGGGGTGTATTGCAACATTTCGGCATTTTGAAGCGAAATTGTTCCTTTGGGGGGTATTGCAACTTTTGGCCATTTTGAAGCGAAATTGTTCCTTTGGGGGGGTATTGCAATTTTTTGCCATTTTGAGGCGAAATTGTTCCTTTGGGGGGTATTGCAACTTTTGGCCATTTTGAAGCGAAATTGTTCCTTTGGGGGGTATTGCAACTTTTGGCCATTTTGAAGCGAAATTGTTCCTTTCGGGGGGTATTGAAACTTTTCGGCATTTTGAGGCGAAATTGTTCCTTTGGGGGGGTATTGCAACTTTTGGCCATTTTGAAGAGAATTTGTTCCTTTGGGGGTGTATTGCAACTTTTCGGCATTTTGAGGCGAAATTGTTCCTTTGGGGGGGTATTGCAATTTTTTGCCATTTTGAGGCGAAATTGTTCCTTTGGGGGGGTATTGCAACTTTTGGCCATTTTGAAGCGAAATTGTTCCTTTGGGGGGGTATTGCAACTTTTGGCCATTTTGAAGCGAAATTGTTCCTTTCGGGGGGTAATGCAACTTTTCGGCATTTTGAGGCGAAATTGTTCCTTTGGGGGGGGTATTGCAATTTTTTGCCATTTTGAGGCGAAATTGTTCCTTTGGGGGATATTGCAACTTTTGGCCATTTTGAAGCGAAATTGTTCCTTTGGGGGGGTATTGCAACTTTTTGCCATTTTGAGGCAAAATTGTTCCTTTGGGGGGGTATTGCAACTTTTGGCCATTTTGAAGCGAAATTGTTCCTTTCGGGGGGTATTGAAACTTTTCGGCATTTTGAGGCGAAATTGTTCCTTTGGGGGGATATTGCAATTTTTTTTCCATTTTGAGGCGAAATTGTTCCTTTGGGGGGGTATTGCAACTTTTGGCCATTTTGAAGCGAAATTGTGCCTTTGGGGGGGTATTGCAACTTTTCGGCATTTTAAAGCGAAATTGTTCCTTTGGGGGGTATTGCAATTTTTTGCCATTTTGAGGCGAAATTGTTCCTTTGGGGGGGTATTGCAACTTTTGGCCATTTTGAAGCGAAATTGTTCCTTTGGGGGGGATATTGCAATTTTTTTTCCATTTTGAGGCGAAATTGTTCCTTTGGGGGGGTAATGCAACTTTTCGGCATTTTGAAGCGAAATTGTTCCTTTGGGGAGGTATTGCAATTTTTTGCCATTTTGAGGCGAAATTGTTCCTTTGGGGGGTATTGCAACTTTTCGGCATTTTGAGGCAAAATTGTTCCTTTGGGGGGGTATTGCAACTTTTGGCCATTTTGAAGCGAAATTGTTCCTTTGGGGGTGTATTGCAACATTTCGGCATTTTGAAGCGAAATTGTTCCTTTGGGGGGTATTGCAACTTTTGGCCATTTTGAAGCGAAATTGTTCCTTTGGGGGGGTATTGCAATTTTTTGCCATTTTGAGGCGAAATTGTTCCTTTGGGGGGTATTGCAACTTTTGGCCATTTTGAAGCGAAATTGTTCCTTTGGGGGGTATTGCAACTTTTGGCCATTTTGAAGCGAAATTGTTCCTTTCGGGGGGTATTGAAACTTTTCGGCATTTTGAGGCGAAATTGTTCCTTTGGGGGGATATTGCAATTTTTTTTCCATTTTGAGGCGAAATTGTTCCTTTGGGGGGGTATTGCAACTTTTGGCCATTTTGAAGCGAAATTGTTCCTTTGGGGGTGTATTGCAACATTTCGGCATTTTGAAGCGAAATTGTTCCTTTGGGGGGTATTGCAACTTTTGGCCGTTTTGAAGCGAAATTGTTCCTTTGGGGGGGTATTGCAACTTTTGGCCATTTTGAAGCGAAATTGTTCCTTTCGGGGTATTGCAACTTTTGGCCATTTTGAAGCGAAATTGTTCCTTTGGGGGGGTATTGCAACATTTGGCCATTTTGAAGTGAAATTGTTCCTTTGGGGGGGTATTGCAACTTTTCGGCATTTTGAGGCGAAATTGTTCCTTTGGGGGGGTATTGCAATTTTTTGCCATTTTGAGGCGAAATTGTTCCTTGGGGGGGTATTGCAACTTTTGGCCATTTTGAAGCGAAATTGTTCCTTTGGGGGTGTATTGCAACTTTTGGCCATTTTGAAGCGAAATTGTTCCTTTCGGGGGGTATTGAAACTTTTCGGCATTTTGAGGCGAAATTGTTCCTTTGGGAGGGTATTGCAATTTTTTTTCCATTTTGAGGCGAAATTGTTCCTTTGGGGGGGTATTGCAACTTTTGGCCATTTTGAAGCGAAATTGTTCCTTTGGGGGGGTATTGCAACTTTTGGCCATTTTGAAGCGAAATTGTTCCTTTCGGGGGGTAATGCAACTTTTCGGCATTTTGAGGCGAAATTGTTCCTTTGGGGGGGTATTGCAATTTTTTGCCATTTTGAGGCGAAATTGTTCCTTTGGGAGGGTATTGCAATTTTTTTTCCATTTTGAGGCGAAATTGTTCCTTTCGGGGGGTAATGCAACTTTTCGGCATTTTGAGGCGAAATTGTTCCTTTGGGGGGGTATTGCAATTTTTTGCCATTTTAAGGCGAAATTGTTCTTTTGGGGGGGTATTGCAACTTTTGGCCATTTTGAAGCGAAATTGTTCCTTTGGGGGGGTATTGCAATTCTTTGCCATTTTGAGGCGAAATTGTTCCTTTGGGGGCGTATTGCAACTTTTGGCCATTTTGAAGCGAAATTGTTCCTTTCGGGGGGTATTGAAACTTTTCGGCATTTTGAGGCGAAATTGTTCCTTTGGGGGGATATTGCAATTTTTTTCCATTTTGAGGCGAAATTGTTCCTTTGGGGGGGTATTGCAACTTTTGGCCATTTTGAAGCGAAATTGTTCCTTTGGGGGGGTATTGCAATTTTTTGCCATTTTGAGGCGAAATTGTTCCTTTGGGGGTGTATTGCAACTTTTCGGCATTTTGAGGCGAAATGGTTCCTTTGGGGGGGTATTGCAATTTTTTGCCATTTTGAGGCGAAATTGTTCCTTTGGGGGGGTATTGCAACTTTTGGCCATTTTGAAGCGAAATTGTTCCTTTCGGGGGGTATTGAAACTTTTCGGCATTTTGAGGCGAAATTGTTCCTTTGGGGGGATATTGCAATTTTTTTTCCATTTTGAGGCGAAATTGTTCCTTTGGGGGGGTATTGCAACTTTTGGCCATTTTGAAGCGAAATTGTTCCTTTGGGGGGGTATTGCAACTTTTCGGCATTTTGAAGCGAAATTGTTCCTTTGGGGGGTATTGCAATTTTTTGCCATTTTGAGGCGAAATTGTTCCTTTGGGGGGGATTTCAACTTTTGGCCATTTTGAAGCGAAATTGTTCCTTTGGGGGGGTATTGCAATTTTTTGCCATTTTGAGGCGAAATTGTTCCTTTCGGGGGGTATTGAAACTTTTCGGCATTTTGAGGCGAAATTGTTCCTTTGGGGGATATTGCAATTTTTTTTCCATTTTGAGGCGAAATTGTTCCTTTGGGGGGGTAATGCAACTTTTCGGCATTTTGAAGCGAAATTGTTCCTTTGGGGAGGTATTGTAATTTTTTGCCATTTTGAGGCGAAATTGTTCCTTTGGGGGGGTATTGCAACTTTTCGGCATTTTGAGGCAAAATTGTTCCTTTGGGGGGGTATTGCAACTTTTGGCCATTTTGAAGCGAAATTGTTCCTTTGGGGGGGTATTGCAACTTTTGGCCATTTTGAAGCGAAATCGTTCCTTTGGGGGTGTATTGCAACTTTTCGGCATTTTGAAGCGAAATTGTTCCTTTGGGGGGTATTGCAACTTTTGGCCATTTTGAAGCGAAATTGTTCCTTTGGGGGGGTATTGCAATTTTTTGCCATTTTGAGGCGAAATTGTTCCTTTGGGGGGTATTGCAACTTTTGGCCATTTTGAAGCGAAATTGTTCCTTTGGGGGGGTATTGCAACTTTTGGCCATTTTGAAGCGAAATTGTTCCTTTCGGGGGATAAGGCCTTGTGCGCACTAGGCGTTTTTGCCGCGTTTTTAGCGGCGTTTTTTACCGCGTTTTTGTGCTGAAAACGCAGTGACATTGCTTCCCCAGCAATGTCAATGGGTTTTCATAAGTGCTGTCCCCACACAGCGTTTTTTTTTAGCTGCGTTTTTGTGGTGACCACAAAAACGCAGCATGTCAATTATTTCTGCGTTTTTCACTGCGTTTTTCACTCATTGAATTCAATGAGATGTTAAAAACGCAATGAAAAACGCATATAGCCGCGTTTCTATGACTAAAAACGCAGCTATACACGCAAGGTGACGTGTACAGGAAGATGATTCCTTCTGTTGGTAAACACAGAAGCATGAATCCTCCCGGTACCGTCACCGCTGCGTCCACCTCCCGTCCTGTCCATGTCAGCTCCGTGCGGCGCCATGTCTGGGCGGGAGGTGGAGGCAGCGGCGAAAACCAAAGTGAACAGTAGAAAAATAAAAAAATGTCATATATACTCACCTGTCCGCAGGGTCCGGTGCAATGCCCGCTCCCATCTCCTCCTGGTACCGCCGCTCTGGCTGTGTGCAGTCTCCCCGGCCGGCAGGACCTTGCTTGCAGGACCTGGCGAGGGATCACCTGATGCAGTCACCTGACGCATCAGCTGATCGTAGTCTCGCCGGCTTTTTCCTGCCCGGCCGGCTATCAGCTGATCCTGCCGTCAGGGGACTTCATCAGCTGATTACCGGCAGCTGCTGCAGCGATCGGACGGGATCAGACTCCTGTCCAATCGATCGCTCCAGGAGCTGCCGGTCATCAGCACTTAAGTGAGTATTATTATTTTTTTTTTTCTACTGATGCATCAGCTGATTGTATAATCGGCTTTTATACAATCAGCTGATGTGTGATGTGATTCAGGCTTTTGAACCTGACACATCATCTGATCGCTTTGCCTTCCAGCAAACCGATCAGATGATATTGGATCCGGATTGGACGGCGTGGGACCCTGACCCAGGATTACTGCGGAGGGGGGTTAATTTCAATAAAGATGGAGTCACTAATTGTGTTGTGTTTTATTTCTAATAAAAATATTTTTCTGTGTGTTGTGTTTTTTTTTTATCATTACTAGAAATTCATGGTGGCCATGCCTAATATTGGCGTGACATCATGAATTTCGGGCTTAGGGCTAGCTGATAATATACAGCTAGCCCTAACTCCATTATTACCTAGCTAGCCACCCGGCATCAGGGCAGCTAGAAGAGTTGGATACAGCGCCAGAAGATGGCGCTTCTATGAAAGCGCCATTTTCTGGGGTGGCTGCGGACTGCAATTCGCAGTGGGGGTGCCCAGAAAGCATGGGCACCCTGCACTGTGGATTCCAATCCCCAGCTGCCTAGTTGTACCCGGCTGGACTCAAAAATTATGCGAAGCCCACGTCATTTTTTTTTTAAAATTATTTCATGAAATAATTAAAAAAAAGGGCTTCTCTATATTTTTGGTTCCCAGCCGGGTACAAATAGGCAGCTGGGGGTTGGGGGCAGCCCGTATCTGCCTGCTGTACCCGGCTAGCATAGAAAAATATGGCGAAGCCCATGTCATTTTTTTTTCTTTTTGGGCAAAAAACTGCATACAGTCCTGGATGGAGGCTGCTGAGCCTTGTAGTTCTGCAGCTGCTGCCTGCTCTCCTGCATACACTAGTGAATGGAGGATGCTGAGACTTGTAGTTCTGCAGCTGCTGTCTGCTCTCCTGCATACACTAGTGAATGGAGGATGCTGAGACTTGTAGTCCTGCAGCTGCTGTCTGCTCTCCTGCATACACTAGTGAATGGAGGATGCTGAGACTTGTAGTCCTGCAGCTGCTGTCTGCTCTCCTGCATACACTAGTGAATGGAGGATGCTGAGACTTGTAGTTCTGCAGCTGCTGCCTGCTCTACTGCATTCACTAGTGAATGGAGGATGCTGAGACTTGTAGTTCTGCAGCTGCTGCCTGCTCTCCTGCATACACTAGTGAATGGAGGATGCTGAGACTTGTAGTTCTGCAGCTGCTGTCTGCTCTCCTGCATAAAATGAACATTTTGAAGAAGGAAATGACATCAGACCTTTTTTTTTTTTTTTTTTTCATCAACAATCTTTAATGGCATTGTGCACTGATTTAAAACGCAGTGAGCAAAAACGCAGCAAAAACGCACCAAATCGCGGCAAAAACGCATGCGTTTTTGCCGCGTTTTTTTAGCCGCGGGTGCGTTTTTTAGACAAAAACGCACATAAAAACGCAGCGTGAAAAAAACGCCTAGTGCGCACATAGCCTAATGCAACTTTTGGCCATTTTGAAGCGAAATTGTTCCTTTGGGGGGGTATTGCAACATTTGGCCATTTTGAAGCGAAATTGTTCCTTTGGGGGGTATTGCAACTTTTCGGCATTTTGAGGCGAAATTGTTCCTTTGGGGGGTATTGCAACTTTTGGCCATTTTGAAGCGAAATTGTTCCTTTGGGGGTGTATTGCAACTTTTGGCCATTTTGAAGCGAAATTGTTCCTTTCGGGGGGTATTGCAATTTTTTTTCCATTTTGAGGCGAAATTGTTCCTTTGGGAGGGTATTGCAATTTTTTTTCCATTTTGAGGCGAAATTGTTCCTTTCGGGGGGTAATGCAACTTTTCGGCATTTTGAGGCGAAATTGTTCCTTTGGGGGGTATTGCAATTTTTTGCCATTTTAAGGCGAAATTGTTCCTTTGGGGGGGTATTGCAACTTTTGGCCATTTTGAAGCGAAATTGTTCCTTTGGGGGGGTATTGCAATTCTTTGCCATTTTGAGGCGAAATTGTTCCTTTGGGGGGGTATTGCAACTTTTGGCCATTTTGAAGCGAAATTGTTCCTTTCGGGGGGTATTGAAACTTTTCGGCATTTTGAGGCGAAATTGTTCCTTTGGGGGGATATTGCAATTTTTTTCCATTTTGAGGCGAAATTGTTCCTTTGGGGGGGTATTGCAACTTTTGGCCATTTTGAAGCGAAATTGTTCCTTGGGGGGTATTGCAACTTTTCGGCATTTTGAAGCGAAATTGTTCCTTTGGGGGGTATTGCAACTTTTGGCCATTTTGAAGCGAAATTGTTCCTTTGGGGGGGTATTGCAATTTTTTGCCATTTTGAGGCGAAATTGTTCCTTTGGGGGGTATTGCAACTTTTGGCCATTTTGAAGCGAAATTGTTCCTTTGGGGGGGTATTGCAACTTTTGGCCATTTTGAAGCGAAATTGTTCCTTTCGGGGGATAATGCAACTTTTCAGCATTTTGAGGCGAAATTGTTCCTTTGGGGGGGTATTGCAATTTTTTGCCATTTTGAGGCGAAATTGTTCCTTTTGGGGGGTATTGCAACTGTTGGCCATTTTGAAGCGAAATTGTTCCTTTGAGGGGGTATTGCAACTTTTGGCCATTTTGAAGCGAAATTGTTCCTTTGGGGGGTATTGCAACTTTTCGGCATTTTGAGACGAAATTGTTCCTTTGGGGGGTATTGCAATTTTTTGCCATTTTGAGGCGAAATTGTTCCTTTGGGGGGGTATTGCAACTTTTGGCCATTTTGAAGCGAAATTGTTCCTTTGGGGGTGTATTGCAACTTTTGGCCATTTTGAAGCGAAATTGTTCCTTTTGGGGGGTAATGCAACTTTTCGGCATTTTGAGGCGAAATTGTTCCTTTGGGGGGGTATTGCAATTTTTTGCCATTTTGAGGCAAAATTGTTCCTTTGGGGGGGGGTATTGCAACTTTTCGCCATTTTGAAGCGAAATTATTCCTTTGGGGGGGTATTGCAACTTTTCGGCATTTTGAGGCGAAATTGTTCCTTTGGGGGGGTATTGCAATTTTTTGCCATTTTGAGGCAAAATTGTTCCTTTGGGGGGATATTGCAACTTTTGGCCATTTTGAAGCGAAATTGTTCCTTTCGGGGGGTAATGCAACTTTTCTGCATCCTGAGGCGAAATTGTTCCTTTGGGGGGTATTGCAATTTTTAAACCATTTTGAGGCGAAATTGTTACTTTGGGGGGGTATTGCAACTTTTGGCCATTTTGAAGCGAAATTGTTCCTTTGGGGGGTATTGCAATTTTTTGCCATTTTGAGGCGAAATTATTCCTTTGGGGGGGTATTGCAACTTTTGGCCATTTTGAAGCGAAATTGTTCCTTTGGGGGGTATTGCAACTTTCCGGCATTTTGAGGCAAAATTGTTCCTTTGGGGGGGTTTTGCAACTTTTGGCTATTTTGAAGCGAAATTATTCCTTTGGGGTGGTATTGCAACAATTCGGCATTTTGAGGTGAAATTGTTCCTTTGGGGGGGTATTGCAACTTTTGGCCATTTTGAAGCGAAATTGTTCCTTTGGGGGGGTATTGCAACTTTTGGCCATTTTGAAGCGAAATTGTTCCTTTCGGGGGATAATGCAACTTTTCGGCATTTTGAGGCGAAATTGTTCCTTTGGGGGGGTATTGCAATTTTTTGCCATTTTGAGGCGAAATTGTTCCTTTGGGGGGGTATTGCAACTTTTGGCCATTTTGAAGCGAAATTGTTCCTTTGGGGGGTATTGCAATTTTTTGCCATTTTGAGGCGAAATTGTTCCTTTAGGGGGGTATTGCAACTTTTGGCCATTTTGAAGCGAAATTGTTCCTTTCGGGGGGTATTGAAACTTTTCGGCATTTTAAGGTGAAATTGTTCCTTTGGGGGGATATTGCAATTTTTTTTCCATTTTGAGGCGAAATTGTTCCTTTGGGGGGTATTGCAACTTTTGGCGATTTTGAAGCGAAATTGTTCCTTTGGGGGGGGTAATGCAACTTTTCGGCATTTTGAACCGAAATTGTTCCTTTGGGGGGGTATTGCAATTTTTTGCCATTTTGAGGCGAAATTGTTCCTTTGGGGGGGTATTGCAACTTTTCGGCATTTTGAGGCGAAATTGTTCCTTTGGGGGCGTATTTCAATTTTTTGCCATTTTGAGGCGAAATTGTTCCTTTGGGGGGGTATTGCACTTTTGGCCATTTTGAAGCGAAATTGTTCCTTTGGGGGGGTATTGCAACTTTTCGGCATTTTGAGGCGAAATTGTTCCTTTGGGGGGGTATTGCAATTTTTTGCCATTTTGAGGCGAAATTGTTCCTTTGGGGGGGTATTGCAACTTTTGGCCATTTTGAAGCGAAATTGTTCCTTTCGGGGGGTAATGCAACTTTTCGGCATTTTGAGGAGAAATTGTTCCTTTGGGGGGGTATTGCAATTTTTTGCCATTTTGAGGCGAAATTGTTTCTTTGGGGGGGTATTGCAACTTTTGGCCATTTTGAAGCGAAATTGTTCCTTTTGGGGGGTATTGCAACTTTTGGCCATTTTGAAGCGAAATTGTTCCTTTGGGGGGTATTGCAACTTTCCGGCATTTTGAGGCAAAATTGTTCCTTTGGGGGGGTTTTGCAACTTTTGGCTATTTTGAAGCGAAATTATTCCTTTGGGGTGGTATTGCAACAATTCGGCATTTTGAGGCGAAATTGTTCCTTTGGGGGGGTATTGCAATTTTTTGCCATTTTGAGGCGAAATTGTTCCTTTGGGGGGGTATTGCAACTTTTGGCCATTTTGAAGCGAAATTGTTCCTTTGAGGGGGTATTGCAACTTTTGGCCATTTTGAAGCGAAATTGTTCCTTTCGGGGGATAATGCAACTTTTGGCCATTTTGAAGCGAAATTGTTCCTTTAGGGGGGTATTGCAACTTTTGGCCATTTTGAAGCGAAATTGTTCCTTTCGGGGGGTATTGAAACTTTTCGGCATTTTAAGGTGAAATTGTTCCTTTGGGGGGATATTGCAATTTTTTTTCCATTTTGAGGTGAAATTGCTCCTTTGGGGGGTATTGCAACTTTTGGCGATTTTGAAGCGAAATTGTTCCTTTGGGGGGGGTAATGCAACTTTTCGGCATTTTGAAGCGAAATTGTTCCTTTGGGGGGGTATTGCAATTTTTTGCCATTTTGAGGCGAAATTGTTCCTTTGGGGGGGTATTGCAACTTTTCGGCATTTTGAGGCGAAATTGTTCCTTTGGGGGCGTATTTCAATTTTTTGCCATTTTGAGGCGAAATTGTTCCTTTGGGGGGGTATTGCAACTTTTGGCCATTTTGAAGCGAAATTGTTCCTTTGGGGGGGTATTTCAACTTTTCGGCATTTTGAGGCGAAATTGTTCCTTTGGGGGGGTATTGCAATTTTTTGCCATTTTGAGGCGAAATTGTTCCTTTGGGGGGGTATTGCAACTTTTGGCCATTTTGAAGCGAAATTGTTCCTTTCGGGGGGTAATGCAACTTTTCGGCATTTTGAGGAGAAATTGTTCCTTTGGGGGGGTATTGCAATTTTTTGCCATTTTGAGGCGAAATTGTTCCTTTGGGGGGGTATTGCAACTTTTGGCCATTTTGAAGCGAAATTGTTCCTTTGGGGGGTATTGCAACTTTTGGGCATTTTGAAGCGAAATTGTTCCTTTGGGGGGTATTGCAATTTTTTGCCATTTTGAGGCGAAATTGTTCCTTTGGGGGGTATTGCAATTTTTTGGCATTTTGAGGCGAAATTGTTCCTTTGGGGGGGTATTGCAATTTTTTGCCATTTTGAGGCGAAATTGTTCCTTTGGGGGGGTATTGCAACTTTTGGCCATTTTGAAGCGAAATTGTTCCTTTGGGGGGGTATTGCAACTTTTGGCCATTTTGAAGCGAAATTGTTCCTTTGGGGGGTATTGCAACTTTTCGGCATTTTGAGGCGAAATTGTTCCTTTGGGGGGGTATTGCAATTTTTTGCCATTTTGAGGCGAAATTGTTCATTTTGGGGGGTACTACAATTTTTTGCCATTTTGAGGCGAAATTGTTACTTTGGGGGGGTATTGCAACTTTTGGCCATTTTGAAGCGAAATTGTTCCTTTCGGGGGGTATTTAAACTTTTCAGCATTTTGAGGCGAAATTGTTCCTTTGGGGGGGTATTGCAACTTTTCGGCAATTTGAAGCGAAATTGTTCCTTTGGGGGGGTATTGCAATTTTTTTCCATTTTGAGGCGAAATTGTTCCTTTGGGGGGTATTGCAACTTTTGGCCATTTTGAAGCGAAATTGTTCCTTTCCGGGGGTATTGCAACTTTTCGGCATTTTGATGCGAAATTGTTCCTTTCGGGGGGTATTGCACCTTTTCGGCATTTTGTGGCGAAATTGTTCCTTTGGGGGGTATTGCAATTTTTTTTCCATTTTGAGGCGAAATTGTTCCTTTCGGGGGGTATTGCAACTTTTCGGCATTTGGAGGCGAAATTGTTCCTTTGGGGGGTATTGCAATTTCTTGCCATTTTGAGGCGAAATTGTTCCTTTGGGGGGGTATTGCAACTTTTGGCCATTTTGAAGCGAAATTGTTCCTTTGGGGGGGTATTGCAACTTTTCGGCATTTTGAGGCGAAATTGTTCCTTTGGGGGGGTATTGCAACTTTTGACCATTTTGAAGCGAAATTGTTCCTTTCGGGGGGTATTGAAACTTTTCGGCATTTTGAGGCGAAATTGTTCCTTTGGGGGGGTATTGCAATTTTTTTTCGATTTTAGGGCGAAATTGTTCCTTTGGGGGGGTATTGCAACTTTTCGGCAATTTGAAGCGAAATTGTTCCTTTGGGGGGGTATTGCAATTTTTTTCCATTTTGAGGCGAAATTGTTCCTTTGGGGGGTATTGCAACTTTTGGCCATTTTGAAGAGAAATTGTTCCTTTGGGGGGGTATTGCAACTTTTCGGCATTTTGAGGCGAAATTGTTCCTTTGGGGGGGTATTGCAACTTTTGGCCATTTTGAAGCGAAATTTTTCCTTTGGGGGGTATTGCAATTTTTTTCCATTTTGAGGCGAAATTGTTCCTTTGGGGGGGTATTGCAACTTTTGGCCATTTTGAAGCGAAATTGTTCCTTTCGGGGGTATTGCAACTTTTCGGCATTTTGAGGCGAAATTGTTCCTTTGGGGGGGTATTGCAATTTTTTGCCATTTTGAGGCGAAATTGTTCCTTTGGGGGGGTATTGCAACTTTTGGCCATTTTGAAGCGAAATTGTTCCTTTGGGGGGGTATTGCAACTTTTGGCCATTTTGAAGCGAAATTGTTCCTTTGGGGGGTATTGCAACTTTTCGGCATTTTGAGGCGAAATTGTTCCTTTGGGGGGGTATTGCAATTTTTTGCCATTTTGAGGCGAAATTGTTCGTTTGGGGGGTACTACAATTTTTTGCCATTTTGAGGCGAAATTGTTACTTTGGGGGGGTATTGCAACTTTTGGCCATTTTGAAGCGAAATTGTTCCTTTCGGGGGGTATTTAAACTTTTCAGCATTTTGAGGCGAAATTGTTCCTTTGGGGGGGTATTGCAACTTTTCGGCAATTTGAAGCGAAATTGTTCCTTTCCGGGGGTATTGCAACTTTTCGGCATTTTGATGCGAAATTGTTCCTTTCGGGGGGTATTGCACCTTTTCGGCATTTTGAGGCGAAATTGTTCCTTTGGGGGGTATTGCAATTTTTTTTCCATTTTGAGGCGAAATTGTTCCTTTCGGGGGGTATTGCAACTTTTCGGCATTTGGAGGCGAAATTGTTCCTTTGGGGGGTATTGCAATTTCTTGCCATTTTGAGGCGAAATTGTTCCTTTTGGGGGGGTATTGCAACTTTTGGCCATTTTGAAGCGAAATTGTTCCTTTGGGGGGGTATTGCAACTTTTCGGCATTTTGAGGCGAAATTGTTCCTTTGGGGGGGTATTGCAACTTTTGGCCATTTTGAAGCGAAATTGTTCCTTTGGGGGGTATTGCAATTTTTTTCCATTTTGAGGCGAAATTGTTCCTTTGGGGGGGTATTGCAACTTTTGGCCATTTTGAAGCGAAATTGTTCCTTTCGTGGGTATTGCAACTTTTCGGCATTTTGAGGCGAAATTGTTCCTTTGGGGGGGTATTGCAACTTTTGGCCATTTTGAAGCGAAATTGTTCCTTTGGGGGGGTATTGCAACTTTTGACCATTTTGAAGCGAAATTGTTCCTTTCGGGGGGTATTGAAACTTTTCGGCATTTTGAGGCGAAATTGTTCCTTTGGGGGGGTATTGCAATTTTTTTTCGATTTTAGGGCGAAATTGTTCCTTTGGGGGGTATTGCAACTTTTCGGCAATTTGAAGCGAAATTGTTCCTTTGGGGGGGTATTGCAATTTTTTTCCATTTTGAGGCGAAATTGTTCCTTTGGGGGGTATTGCAACTTTTGGCCATTTTGAAGAGAAATTGTTCCTTTGGGGGGGTATTGCAACTTTTCGGCATTTTGAGGCGAAATTGTTCCTTTGGGGGGGTATTGCAACTTTTGGCCATTTTGAAGCGAAATTGTTCCTTTGGGGGGTATTGCAATTTTTTTCCATTTTGAGGCGAAATTGTTCCTTTGGGGGGGTATTGCAACTTTTGGCCATTTTGAAGCGAAATTGTTCCTTTCGGGGGTATTGCAACTTTTCGGCATTTTGAGGCGAAATTGTTCCTTTGGGGGGGTATTGCAACTTTTGGCCATTTTGAAGCGAAATTGTTCCTTTGGGGGGGTATTGCAACTTTTGACCATTTTGAAGCGAAATTGTTCCTTTCGGGGGGTATTGCAACTTTTGGCCATTTTGAAGCGAAATTGTTCCTTTGGGGGGGTATTGCAACTTTTCGGCATTTTGAGGCGAAATTGTTCCTTTGGGGGGGTATTGCAACTTTTGGCCATTTTGAAGCGAAATTGTTCCTTTGGGGGGTATTGCAATTTTTTTCCATTTTGAGGCGAAATTGTTCCTTTGGGGGGGTATTGCAACTTTTGGCCATTTTGAAGCGAAATTGTTCCTTTCGGGGGTATTGCAACTTTTCGGCATTTTGAGGCGAAATTGTTCCTTTGGGGGGGTATTGCAACTTTTGGCCATTTTGAAGCGAAATTGTTCCTTTGGGGGGGTATTGCAACTTTTGACCATTTTGAAGCGAAATTGTTCCTTTCGGGGGGTATTGCAACTTTTCGGCATTTTGAGGCGAAATTGTTCCTTTGGGGGGGTATTGCAATTTTTTGCCATTTTGAGGCGAAAATGTTCCTTTGGGGGGTATTGCAACTTTTGGCCATTTTGAAGCGAAATTGTTCCTTTTGGGGGGTAATGCAACTTTTCGGCATTTTGAGGCGAAATTGTTCTTTTGGGGGGGTATTGCAACTTTTGGCCATTTTGAAGCGAAATTGTTCCTTTCGGGGGGTATTGCAACTTTTCGGCATTTTGAGGCGAAATTGTTCCTTTGGGGGGTATTGCAACTTTTGACCATTTTGAAGCGAAATTGTTCCTTTCGGGGGGTATTGCAACTTTTCGGCATTTTGAGGCGAAATTGTTCCTTTGGGGGGGTATTGCAATTTTTTGCCATTTTGAGGCGAAATTGTTCCTTTGGGGGGGTATTGCAACTTTTGGCCATTTTGAAGCGAAATTGTTCCTTTGGGGGGTATTGCAACTTTTGGGCATTTTGAAGCGAAATTGTTCCTTTGGGGGGTATTGCAATTTTTTGCCATTTTGAGGCGAAATTGTTCCTTTGGGGGGTATTGCAATTTTTTGGCATTTTGAGGCGAAATTGTTCCTTTGGGGGGGTATTGCAATTTTTTGCAATTTTGAGGCGAAATTGTTCCTTTGGGGGGGTATTGCAACTTTTGGCCATTTTGAAGCGAAATTGTTCCTTTGGGGGGGTATTGCAATTTTTGGCCATTTTGAAGCGAAATTGTTCCTTTGGGGGGTATTGCAACTTTTCGGCATTTTGAGGCGAAATTGTTCCTTTGGGGGGGTATTGCAATTTATTGCCATTTTGAGGCGAAATTGTTCATTTGGGGGGTACTACAATTTTTCGGCATTTTGAGGCGAAATTGTTCCTTTGGGGGGGTATTGCAATTTTTTGCCATTTTGAGGCGAAATTGTTACTTTGGGGGGGTATTGCAACTTTTGGCCATTTTGAAGCGAAATTGTTCCTTTCGGGGGGTATTTAAACTTTTCAGCATTTTGAGGCGAAATTGTTCCTTTGGGGGGGTATTGCAACTTTTCGGCAATTTGAAGCGAAATTGTTCCTTTGGGGGGGTATTGCAATTTTTTTCCATTTTGAGGCGAAATTGTTCCTTTGGGGGGTATTGCAACTTTTGGCCATTTTGAAGCGAAATTGTTCCTTTCCGGGGGTATTGCAACTTTTCGGCATTTTGATGCGAAATTGTTCCTTTCGGGGGGTATTGCACCTTTTCGGCATTTTGAGGCGAAATTCTTCCTTTGGGGGGTATTGCAATTTTTTTTCCATTTTGAGGCGAAATTGTTCCTTTCGGGGGGTATTGCAACTTTTCGGCATTTGGAGGCGAAATTGTTCCTTTGGGGGGTATTGCAATTTCTTGCCATTTTGAGGCGAAATTGTTCCTTTGGGGGGGTATTGCAACTTTTGGCCATTTTGAAGCGAAATTGTTCCTTTGGGGGGGTATTGCAACTTTTCGGCATTTTGAGGCGAAATTGTTCCTTTGGGGGGGTATTGCAACTTTTGGCCATTTTGAAGCGAAATTGTTCCTTTGGGGGGTATTGCAATTTTTTTCCATTTTGAGGCGAAATTGTTCCTTTGGGGGGGTATTGCAACTTTTGGCCATTTTGAAGCGAAATTGTTCCTTTCGTGGGTATTGCAACTTTTCGGCATTTTGAGGCGAAATTGTTCCTTTGGGGGGGTATTGCAACTTTTGGCCATTTTGAAGCGAAATTGTTCCTTTGGGGGGGTATTGCAACTTTTGACCATTTTGAAGCGAAATTGTTCCTTTCGGGGGGTATTGAAACTTTTCGGCATTTTGAGGCGAAATTGTTCCTTTGGGGGGGTATTGCAACTTTTCGGCAATTTGAAGCGAAATTGTTCCTTTGGGGGGGTATTGCAATTTTTTTCCATTTTGAGGCGAAATTGTTCCTTTGGGGGGGTATTGCAACTTTTGGCCATTTTGAAGAGAAATTGTTCCTTTGGGGGGGTATTGCAACTTTTCGGCATTTTGAGGCGAAATTGTTCCTTTGGGGGGGTATTGCAACTTTTGGCCATTTTGAAGCGAAATTGTTCCTTTGGGGGGTATTGCAATTTTTTTCCATTTTGAGGCGAAATTGTTCCTTTGGGGGGGTATTGCAACTTTTGGCCATTTTGAAGCGAAATTGTTCCTTTCGGGGGTATTGCAACTTTTCGGCATTTTGAGGCGAAATTGTTCCTTTGGGGGGGTATTGCAACTTTTGGCCATTTTGAAGCGAAATTGTTCCTTTGGGGGGGTATTGCAACTTTTGACCATTTTGAAGCGAAATTGATCCTTTCGGGGGGTATTGCAACTTTTGGCCATTTTGAAGCGAAATTGTTCCTTTGGGGGGGTATTGCAACTTTTCGGCATTTTGAGGCGAAATTGTTCCTTTGGGGGGGTATTGCAACTTTTGGCCATTTTGAAGCGAAATTGTTCCTTTGGGGGGTATTGCAATTTTTTTCCATTTTGAGGCGAAATTGTTCCTTTGGGGGGGTATTGCAACTTTTGGCCATTTTGAAGCGAAATTGTTCCTTTCGGGGGTATTGCAACTTTTCGGCATTTTGAGGCGAAATTGTTCCTTTGGGGGGTATTGCAACTTTTGGCCATTTTGAAGCGAAATTGTTCCTTTGGGGGGGTATTGCAACTTTTGACCATTTTGAAGCGAAATTGTTCCTTTCGGGGGGTATTGCAACTTTTCGGCATTTTGAGGCGAAATTGTTCCTTTGGGGGGGTATTGCAATTTTTTGCCATTTTGAGGCGAAAATGTTCCTTTGGGGGGTATTGCAACTTTTGGCCATTTTGAAGCGAAATTGTTCCTTTCGGGGGGTAATGCAACTTTTCGGCATTTTGAGGCGAAATTGTTCTTTTGGGGGGGTATTGCAACTTTTGGCCATTTTGAAGCGAAATTGTTCCTTTCGGGGGGTATTGCAACTTTTCGGCATTTTGAGGCGAAATTGTTCCTTTGGGGGGTATTGCAACTTTTGACCATTTTGAAGCGAAATTGTTCCTTTCGGGGGGTATTGCAACTTTTCGGCATTTTGAGGCGAAATTGTTCCTTTGGGGGGGTATTGCAATTTCTTGCCATTTTGAGGCGAAATTGTTCTTTTGGGGGGGTATTGCAACTTTTGGCCATTTTAAAGCGAAATTGTTCCTTTCGGGTGGTATTTAAACTTTTCGGCATTTTGAGGCGAAATTGTTCCTTTGGGGGGGTATAGCAATTTTTTTTCCATTTTGAGGCAAAATTGTTCCTTTGAGGGGGTATTGCAACTTTTTGCCATTTTGAAGCGAAATTGTTCCTTTGGGGGGTATTGCAACTTTTCGGCATTTTGAAGCGAAATTGTTCCTTTGGGGGGGTTTTGCAACTTTTGGCCATTTTAAAGCGAAATTGTTCCTTTGGGGGGGTATTGCAACTTTTAACCATTTTGAAGCGAAATTGTTCCTTTCGGGGGGTATTGAAACTTTTCGGCATATTGAGGCGAAATTGTTCCTTGGGGGGGGTATTGCAATTTTTTTTCGATTTTGGGGCGAAATTGTTCCTTTGGGGGGTTATTGCAACTTTTCGGCAATTTGAAGCAAAATTGTTCCTTTCGGGGGGTATTTAAACTTTTCAGCATTTTGAGGCGAAATTGTTCCTTTGGGGGGGTATTGCAATTTTTTTCCATTTTGAGGCGAAATTGTTCCTTTGGGGGGGTATTGCAACTTTTGCCATTTTGAAGCGAAATTGTTCCTTTGGGGGGGTATTGCAATTTTTTTCCATTTTGAAGCGAAATTGTTCCCTTGGGGGGGTATTGCAACTTTTGGCCATTTTGAAGCGAAATTGTTCCTTTGGGGGGTATTGCAATTTTTTTCAATTTTGAGGCGAAATCGTTCCTTTGGGGGGGTATTGCAACTTTTGGCCATTTTGAAGCGAAATTGTTCCTTTTGGGGGGTATTGCAACTTTTCGGCATTTTGAGGCGAAATTGTTCCTTTGGGGGGGGTATTGCAATTTTTTTTCCATTTTGAGGCAAAATTGTTCCTTTGGGGGGGTATTGCAATTTTTTGCCATTTTGAGGCGAAATTGTTCCTTTGGGGGTGTATTGCAATTTTTGGCCATTTTGAGGCGAAATTGATCCTTTGGGGGGTATTGCAACTTTCCGGCATTTTAAGGCAAAATTGTTCCTTTGGGGGGGTATTGCAACTTTTGACCATTTTGAAGCGAAATTGTTCCTTTCGGGGGTATTGAAACTTTTCGGCATTTTGAGGCGAAATTGTTCCTTTGGGGGGATATTGCAATTTTTTTTCCATTTTGAGGCGAAATTGTTCCTTTGGGGGGGTATTGCAACTTTTCGGCAATTTGAAGCGAAATTGTTCCTTTGGGGGTATTGCAATTTTTTTCCATTTTGAGGCGAAATCGTTCCTTTGGGGGGGTATTGCAACTTTTGGCCATTTTGAAGCGAAATTGTTCCTTTCGGGGGGTATTGCAACTTTTCGGCATTTTGAGGCGAAATTGTTCCTTTGGGGGGGTATTGCAACTTTTGGCCATTTTGAAGCGAAATTGTTCCTTTGGGGGGGTATTGCAACTTTTGACCATTTTGAAGCGAAATTGTTCCTTTCGGGGGGTATTGAAACTTTTCGGCATTTTGAGGCGAAATTGTTCCTTTGGGGGGGTATTGCAATTTTTTTTCCATTTTGAGGCGAAATTGTTCCTTTGGGAGGGTATTGCAACTTTTCGACAATTTGATGCAAAATTGTTCCTTGGGGGGGTATTGCAAATTTTTTTCCATTTTAAGGCGAAATTGTTACTTTGGGGGGGTATTGCAACTTTTGGCCATTTTGAAGCGAAATTGCTCCTTTCGGGGGGTATTGCAACTTTTCGGCATTTTGAGGCGAAATTGTTCCTTTGGGGGGGTATTGCAATTTCTTGCCATTTTGAGGCGAAATTGTTCCTTTTGGGGGGTATTGCAACTTTTGGCCATTTTGAAGCGAAATTGTTCCTTTCGGGTGGTATTTAAACTTTTCGGCATTTTGAGGCGAAATTGTTCCTTTGGGGGGGTATTGCAACTTTTGGCCATTTTGAAGCGAAATTGTTCCTTTGGGGGGGTATTGCAACTTTTGACCATTTTGAAGCGAAATTGTTCCTTTCGGGGGTATTGAAACTTTTCGGCATTTTGAGGCGAAATTGTTCCTTTGGGAGGATATTGCAATTTTTTTTCCATTTTGATGCGAAATTGTTCCTTTGGGGGGGTATTGCAACTTTTCGGCAATTTGAAGCGAAATTGTTCCTTTGGGGGTATTGCAATTTTTTTCCATTTTGAGGCGAAATTGTTCCTTTGGGGGGTATTGCAACTTTTGGCCATTTTGAAGAGAAATTGTTCCTTTCCGGGGGTATTGCAACTTTTCGGCATTTTGAGGCGAAATTGTTCCTTTGGGGGGGTATTGCAATTTTTTTCCATTTTGAGGCAAAATTGTTCCTTTGGGGGGGTATTGCAATTTTTTGCCATTTTGAGGCGAAATTGTTCCTTTGGGGGTGTATTGCAATTTTTGGCCATTTTGAGGCGAAATTGTTCCTTTGGGGGGTATTGCAACTTTCCGGCATTTTAAGCCAAAATTGTTCCTTTGGGGGGGTATTTCAACTTTTGGCCATTTTGATGCGAAATTATTCCTTTGGGGGGTATTGCAACTTTTCGGCATTTTGAGGCGAAATTGTTCCTTTGGGGGGGTATTGCAATTTTTTGCCATTTTGAGGCGAAATTGTTCCTTTGGGGGGGTATTGCAACTTTTGGCCATTTTGAAGCGAAATTGTTTCTTTGGGGGTATTGCAACTTTTGGCCATTTTGAAGCGAAATTGTTCCTTTGAAGGGGGTATTGCAACTTTTGGCCATTTTGAGGCGAAATTGTTCCTTTGGGGGGTATTGCAACTTTCCGGCATTTTGAGGCAAAATTGTTCCTTTGGGGGGGTATTGCAACTTTTGGTCATTTTGAAGCGAAATTGTTCCTTTGGGGGGGTATTGCAACTTTTGGCCATTTTGAAGCGAAATTGTTCCTTTCGGGGGATAATGCAACTTTTCGGCATTTTTAGGCGAAATTGTTCCTTTGGGGGGTATTGCAATTTTTTGCCATTTTGAGGCGAAATTGTTCCTTTAGGGGGGTATTGCAACTTTTGACCATTTTGAAGCGAAATTGTTCCTTTCGGGGGTATTGAAACTTTTCGGCATTTTGAGGCGAAATTGTTCCTTTGGGAGGATATTGCAATTTTTTTTCCATTTTGAGGCGAAATTGTTCCTTTGGGGGGGTATTGCAACTTTTCGGCAATTTGAAGCGAAATTGTTCCTTTGGGGGTATTGCAATTTTTTTCCATTTTGAGGCGAAATTGTTCCTTTGGGGGGTATTGCAACTTTTGGCCATTTTGAAGAGAAATTGTTCCTTTCCGGGGGTATTGCAACTTTTCGGCATTTTGAGGCGAAATTGTTCCTTTGGGGGGGTATTGCAATTTTTTTCCATTTTGAGGCAAAATTGTTCCTTTGGGGGGGTATTGCAATTTTTTGCCATTTTGAGGCGAAATTGTTCCTTTGGGGGTGTATTGCAATTTTTGGCCATTTTGAGGCGAAATTGTTCCTTTGGGGGGTATTGCAACTTTCCGGCATTTTAAGGCAAAATTGTTCCTTTGGGGGGGTATTGCAACTTTTGGCCATTTTGATGCGAAATTATTCCTTTGGGGGGTATTGCAACTTTTCGGCATTTTGAGGCGAAATTGTTCCTTTGGGGGGGTATTGCAATTTTTTGCCATTTTGAGGCGAAATTGTTCCTTTGGGGGGGTATTGCAACTTTTGGCCATTTTGAAGCGAAATTGTTTCTTTGGGGGTATTGCAACTTTTGGCCATTTTGAAGCGAAATTGTTCCTTTGAAGGGGGTATTGCAACTTTTGGCCATTTTGAGGCGAAATTGTTCCTTTGGGGGGTATTGCAACTTTCCGGCATTTTGAGGCAAAATTGTTCCTTTGGGGGGGTATTGCAACTTTTGGTCATTTTGAAGCGAAATTGTTCCTTTGGGGGGGTATTGCAACTTTTGGCCATTTTGAAGCGAAATTGTTCCTTTCGGGGGATAATGCAACTTTTCGGCATTTTGAGGCGAAATTGTTCCTTTGGGGGGTATTGCAATTTTTTGCCATTTTGAGGCGAAATTGTTCCTTTAGGGGGGTATTGCAACTTTTGGCCATTTTGAAGCAAAATTGTTCCTTTGGGGGTGTATTGCAATTTTTTGCCATTTTGAGGCGAAATTGTTCCTTTGGGGGGGTATTGCAACTTTTGGCCATTTTGAAGAGAAATTGTTCCTTTGGGGGTGTATTGCAACTTTTCGGCATTTTGAGGCGAAATTGTTCCTTTGGGGGGGTATTGCAATTTTTTGCCATTTTGAGGCGAAATTGTTCCTTTGGGGGGGTATTGCAACTTTTGGCCACTTTGAAGCGAAATTGTTCCTTTGGGGGGGTATTGCAACTTTTGGCCATTTTGAAGCGAAATTGTTCCTTTCGGGGGGTAATGCAACTTTTCGGCATTTTGAGGCGAAATTGTTCCTTTGGGGGGGTATTGCAATTTTTTGCCATTTTGAGGCGAAATTGTTCCTTTGGGGGATATTGCAACTTTTGGCCATTTTGAAGCGAAATTGTTCCTTTGGGGGGGTATTGCAACTTTTTGCCATTTTGAGGCGAAATTGTTCCTTTGGGGGGGTATTGCAACTTTTGGCCATTTTGAAGCGAAATTGTTCCTTTGGGGGGTATTGCAATTTTTTGCCATTTTGAGGCGAAATTGTTCCTTTGGGGGGGTATTGCAACTTTTGGCCATTTTGAAGCGAAATTGTTCCTTTGGGGGGGTATTGCAATTTTTTGCCATTTTGAGGCGAAATTGTTCCTTTCGGGGGGTATTGAAACTTTTCGGCATTTTGAGGCGAAATTGTTCCTTTGGGGGGGTATTGCAACTTTTGGCCATTTTGAAGCGAAATTGTTCCTTTGGGGGGTATTGCAACTTTTGGCCATTTTGAAGCGAAATCGTTCCTTTGGGGGTGTATTGCAACTTTTCGGCATTTTGAAGCGAAATTGTTCCTTTGGGGGGTATTGCAACTTTTGGCCATTTTGAAGCGAAATTGTTCCTTTGGGGGGGTATTGCAATTTTTTGCCATTTTTAGGCGAAATTGTTCCTTTTGGGGGGTATTGCAACTTTTGGCCATTTTGAAGCGAAATTGTTCCTTTGGGGGGGTATTGCAACTTTTGGCCATTTTGAAGCGAAATTGTTCCTTTGGGGGGGTATTGCAACTTTTCGGCATTTTGAGATGAAATTGTTCCTTTGGGGGGGTATTGCAATTTTTTGCCATTTTGAGGCGAAATTGTTCCTTTGGGGGGGTATTGCAACTTTTGGCCATTTTGAAGCGAAATTGTTCCTTTGGGGGGGTATTGCAACTTTTGGCCATTTTGAAGCGAAATTGTTCCTTTCGGGGGGTAATGCAACTTTTCGGCATTTTGAGGCGAAATTGTTCCTTTGGGGGGGTATTGCAATTTTTTGCCATTTTGAGGCGAAATTGTTCCTTTGGGGGGGTATTGCAACTTTTGGCCATTTTGAAGCAAAATTGTTCCTTTGTGGGTGTATTGCAACTTTTGGCCATTTTGAAGCGAAATTGTTCCTTTCGGGGGGTATTGAAACTTTTCGGCATTTTGAGGCGAAATTGTTCCTTTGGGAGGGTATTGCAATTTTTTTTCCATTTTGAGGCGAAATTGTTCCTTTCGGGGGGTAATGCAACTTTTCGGCATTTTGAGGCGAAATTGTTCCTTTGGGGGGGTATTGCAATTTTTTGCCATTTTAAGGCGAAATTGTTCCTTTGGGGGGGTATTGCAACTTTTGGCCATTTTGAAGCGAAATTGTTCCTTTGGGGGGGTATTGCAATTCTTTGCCATTTTGAGGCGAAATTGTTCCTTTGGGGGGGTATTGCAACTTTTCGGCATTTTGAAGCGAAATTGTTCCTTTGGGGGGTATTGCAACTTTTGGCCATTTTGAAGCGAAATTGTTCCTTTGGGGGGGTATTGCAATTTTTTGCCATTTTGAGGCGAAATTGATCCTTTGGGGGGGTATTGCAACTTTTGGCCATTTTGAAGCGAAATTGTTCCTTTCGGGGGATAATGCAACTTTTCGGCATTTTGAGGCGAAATTGTTCCTTTGGGGGGGTATTGCAATTTTTTGCCATTTTGAGGCGAAATTGTTCCTTTTGGGGGGTATTGCAACTTTTGGCCATTTTGAAGCGAAATTGTTCCTTTGGGGGGTATTGCAACTTTTCGGCATTTTGAGACGAAATTGTTCATTTTGGGGGTATTGCAATTTTTTGCCATTTTGAGGCGAAATTGTTCCTTTGGGGGGGTATTGCAACTTTTGGCCATTTTGAAGCGAAATTGTTCCTTTGGTGGTGTATTGCAACTTTTGGCCATTTTGAAGCGAAATTGTTCCTTTCGGGGGGTAATGCAACTTTTCGGCATTTTGAGGCGAAATTGTTCCTTTGGGGGGTATTGCAACTTTTGGCCATTTTGAAGCGAAATTGTTCCTTTGGGGGGGTATTGCAATTCTTTGCCATTTTGAGGCGAAATTGTTCCTTTGGGGGGGTATTGCAACTTTTGGCCATTTTGAAGCGAAATTGTTCCTTTGAAGGGGGTATTGCAACTTTTGGCCATTTTGAGGCGAAATTATTCCTTTGGGGGGTATTGCAACTTTCCGGCATTTTGAGGCAAAATTGTTCCTTTGGGGGGGTATTGCAACTTTTGGTCATTTTGAAGCGAAATTTTTCCTTTGGGGGTGTATTGCAACTTTTGGCCATTTTGAAACGAAATTGTTCCTTTCGGGGGATAATGCAACTTTTCGGCATTTTGAGGCGAAATTGTTCCTTTGGTGGGTATTGCAATTTTTTGCCATTTTGAGGCGAAATTGTTCCTTTGGGGGGGTATTGCAACTTTTGGCCATTTTGAAGCAAAATTGTTCCTTTGGGGGTGTATTGCAACTTTTGGCCATTTTGAAGCGAAATTGTTCCTTTCGGGGGTATTGAAACTTTTCGGCATTTTGAGGCGAAATTGTTCCTTTGGGGGGATATTGCAATTTTTTTTCCATTTTGAGGCGAAATTGTTCCTTTGGGGGGGTATTGCAACTTTTCGGCAATTTGAAGCGAAATTGTTCCTTTGAGGGTATTGCAATTTTTTTCCATTTTGAGGCGAAATCGTTCCTTTGGGGGGGTATTGCAACTTTTGGCCATTTTGAAGCGAAATTGTTCCTTTCGGGGGGTATTGCAACTTTTGACCATTTTGAAGCGAAATTGTTCCTTTCGGGGGGTATTGAAACTTTTCGGCATTTTGAGGCGAAATTGTTCCTTTGGGGGGGTATTGCAATTTTTTTTCCATTTTGAGGCGAAATTGTTCCTATGGGAGGGTATTGCAACTTTTCGACAATTTGATGCAAAATTGTTCCTTGGGGGGGTATTGCAATTTTTTTCCATTTTAAGGCGAAATTGTTCCTTTGGGGGGGTATTGCAACTTTTGGCCATTTTGAAGCGAAATTGCTCCTTTCGGGGGGTATTGCAACTTTTCGGCATTTTGAGGCGAAATTGTTCCTTTGGGGGGGTATTGCAATTTCTTGCCATTTTGAGGCGAAATTGTTCCTTTGGGGGGGTATTGCAACTTTTGGCCATTTTGAAGCGAAATTGTTCCTTTCGGGTGGTATTTAAACTTTTCGGCATTTTGAGGCGAAATTGTTCCTTTGGGGGGGTATTGCAACTTTTGGCCATTTTGAAGCGAAATTGTTCCTTTGGGGGGGTATTGCAACTTTTGACCATTTTGAAGCGAAATTGTTCCTTTCGGGGGTATTGAAACTTTTCGGCATTTTGAGGCGAAATTGTTCCTTTGGGAGGATATTGCAATTTTTTTTCCATTTTGAGGCGAAATTGTTCCTTTGGGGGGGTATTGCAACTTTTCGGCAATTTGAAGCGAAATTGTTCCTTTGGGGGTATTGCAATTTTTTTCCATTTTGAGGCGAAATTATTCCTTTGGGGGGTATTGCAACTTTTGGCCATTTTGAAGAGAAATTGTTCCTTTCCGGGGGTATTGCAACTTTTCGGCATTTTGAGGCGAAATTGTTCCTTTGGGGGGGTATTGCAATTTTTTTTCCATTTTGAGGCAAAATTGTTCCTTTGGGGGGGTATTGCAATTTTTTGCCATTTTGAGGCGAAATTGTTCCTTTGGGGGTGTATTGCAATTTTTGGCCATTTTGAGGCGAAATTGTTCCTTTGGGGGGTATTGCAACTTTCCGGCATTTTAAGGCAAAATTGTTCCTTTGGGGGGGTATTGCAACTTTTGGCCATTTTGATGCGAAATTATTCCTTTGGGGGGTATTGCAACTTTTCGGCATTTTGAGGCGAAATTGTTCCTTTGGGGGGGTATTGCAATTTTTTGCCATTTTGAGGCGAAATTGTTCCTTTGGGGGGGTATTGCAACTTTTGGCCATTTTGAAGCGAAATTGTTTCTTTGGGGGGGTATTGCAACTTTTGGCCATTTTGAAGCGAAATTGTTCCTTTGAAGGGGGTATTGCAACTTTTGGCCATTTTGAGGCGAAATTGTTCCTTTGGGGGGTATTGCAACTTTCCGGCATTTTGAGGCAAAATTGTTCCTTTGGGGGGGTATTGCAACTTTTGGTCATTTTGAAGCGAAATTGTTCCTTTGGGGGGGTATTGCAACTTTTGGCCATTTTGAAGCGAAATTGTTCCTTTCGGGGGATAATGCAACTTTTCGGCATTTTGAGGCGAAATTGTTCCTTTGGGGGGTATTGCAATTTTTTGCCATTTTGAGGCGAAATTGTTCCTTTAGGGGGGTATTGCAACTTTTGGCCATTTTGAAGCAAAATTGTTCCTTTGGGGGGGTATTGCAATTTTTTGCCATTTTGAGGCGAAATTGTTCCTTTGGGGGGGTATTGCAACTTTTGGCCATTTTGAAGAGAAATTGTTCCTTTGGGGGTGTATTGCAACTTTTCGGCATTTTGAGGCGAAATTGTTCCTTTGGGGGGGTATTGCAATTTTTTGCCATTTTGAGGCGAAATTGTTCCTTTGGGGGGGTATTGCAACTTTTGGCCACTTTGAAGCGAAATTGTTCCTTTGGGGGGGTATTGCAACTTTTGGCCATTTTGAAGCGAAATTGTTCCTTTCGGGGGGTAATGCAACTTTTCGGCATTTTGAGGCGAAATTGTTCCTTTGGGGGGGGTATTGCAATTTTTTGCCATTTTGAGGCGAAATTGTTCCTTTGGGGGATATTGCAACTTTTGGCCATTTTGAAGCGAAATTGTTCCTTTGGGGGGGTATTGCAACTTTTTGCCATTTTGAGGCGAAATTGTTCCTTTGGGGGGGTATTGCAACTTTTGGCCATTTTGAATCGAAATTGTTCCTTTGAGGGTATTGCAATTTTTTTCCATTTTGAGGCGAAATCGTTCCTTTGGGGGGGTATTGCAACTTTTGGCCATTTTGAAGCGAAATTGTTCCTTTCGGGGGGTATTGCAACTTTTCGGCATTTTGAGGCGAAATTGTTCCTTTGGGGGGGTATTGCAACTTTTGGCCATTTTGAAGCGAAATTGTTCCTTTGGGGGGGTATTGCAACTTTTGACCATTTTGAAGCGAAATTGTTCCTTTCGGGGGGTATTGAAACTTTTCGGCATTTTGAGGCGAAATTGTTCCTTTGGGGGGGTATTGCAATTTTTTTTCCATTTTGAGGCGAAATTGTTCCTTTGGGAGGGTATTGCAACTTTTGGCCATTTTGAAGCGAAATTGCTCCTTTCGGGGGGTATTGCAACTTTTCGGCATTTTGAGGCGAAATTGTTCCTTTGGGGGGGTATTGCAATTTCTTGCCATTTTGAGGCGAAATTGTTCCTTTGGGGGGGTATTGCAACTTTTGGCCATTTTGAAGCGAAATTGTTCCTTTCGGGTGGTATTTAAACTTTTCGGCATTTTGAGGCGAAATTGTTCCTTTGGGGGGGTATTGCAACTTTTGGCCATTTTGAAGCGAAATTGTTCCTTTGGGGGGGTATTGCAACTTTTGACCATTTTGAAGCGAAATTGTTCCTTTCGGGGGTATTGAAACTTTTCGGCATTTTGAGGCGAAATTGTTCCTTTGGGAGGATATTGCAATTTTTTTTCCATTTTGAGGCGAAATTGTTCCTTTGGGGGGGTATTGCAACTTTTCGGCAATTTGAAGCGAAATTGTTCCTTTGGGGGTATTGCAATTTTTTTCCATTTTGAGGCGAAATTATTCCTTTGGGGGGTATTGCAACTTTTGGCCATTTTGAAGAGAAATTGTTCCTTTCCGGGGGTATTGCAACTTTTCGGCATTTTGAGGCGAAATTGTTCCTTTGGGGGGGTATTGCAATTTTTTTTCCATTTTGAGGCAAAATTGTTCCTTTGGGGGGGTATTGCAATTTTTTGCCATTTTGAGGCGAAATTGTTCCTTTGGGGGTGTATTGCAATTTTTGGCCATTTTGAGGCGAAATTGTTCCTTTGGGGGGTATTGCAACTTTCCGGCATTTTAAGGCAAAATTGTTCCTTTGGGGGGGTATTGCAACTTTTGGCCATTTTGATGCGAAATTATTCCTTTGGGGGGTATTGCAACTTTTCGGCATTTTGAGGCGAAATTGTTCCTTTGGGGGGGTATTGCAATTTTTTGCCATTTTGAGGCGAAATTGTTCCTTTGGGGGGGTATTGCAACTTTTGGCCATTTTGAAGCGAAATTGTTTCTTTGGGGGGGTATTGCAACTTTTGGCCATTTTGAAGCGAAATTGTTCCTTTGAAGGGGGTATTGCAACTTTTGGCCATTTTGAGGCGAAATTGTTCCTTGGGGGGTATTGCAACTTTCCGGCATTTTGAGGCAAAATTGTTCCTTTGGGGGGGTATTGCAACTTTTGGTCATTTTGAAGCGAAATTGTTCCTTTGGGGGGGTATTGCAACTTTTGGCCATTTTGAAGCGAAATTGTTCCTTTCGGGGGATAATGCAACTTTTCGGCATTTTGAGGCGAAATTGTTCCTTTGGGGGGTATTGCAATTTTTTGCCATTTTGAGGCGAAATTGTTCCTTTAGGGGGGTATTGCAACTTTTGGCCATTTTGAAGCAAAATTGTTCCTTTGGGGGGGTATTGCAATTTTTTGCCATTTTGAGGCGAAATTGTTCCTTTGGGGGGGTATTGCAACTTTTGGCCATTTTGAAGAGAAATTGTTCCTTTGGGGGTGTATTGCAACTTTTCGGCATTTTGAGGCGAAATTGTTCCTTTGGGGGGGTATTGCAATTTTTTGCCATTTTGAGGCGAAATTGTTCCTTTGGGGGGGGTATTGCAATTTTTTGCCATTTTGAGGCGAAATTGTTCCTTTGGGGGATATTGCAACTTTTGGCCATTTTGAAGCGAAATTGTTCCTTTGGGGGGGTATTGCAACTTTTTGCCATTTTGAGGCGAAATTGTTCCTTTGGGGGGGTATTGCAACTTTTGGCCATTTTGAAGCGAAATTGTTCCTTTGGGGGGTATTGCAATTTTTTGCCATTTTGAGGCGAAATTGTTCCTTTGGGGGGGGGTATTGCAACTTTTGGCCATTTTGAAGCGAAATTGTTCCTTTGGGGGGGTATTGCAATTTTTTGCCATTTTGAGGCGAAATTGTTCCTTTCGGGGGGTATTGAAACTTTTCGGCATTTTGAGGCGAAATTGTTCCTTTGGGGGGATATTGCAATTTTTTTCCATTTTGAGGCGAAATTGTTCCTTTGGGGGGGTAATGCAACTTTTCGGCATTTTGAAGCGAAATTGTTCCTTTGGGGAGGTATTGCAATTTTTTGCCATTTTGAGGCGAAATTGTTCCTTTGGGGGGGTATTGCAACTTTTCGGCATTTTGAGGCAAAATTGTTCCTTTGGGGGGGTATTGCAACTTTTGGCCATTTTGAAGCGAAATTGTTCCTTTGGGGGGTATTGCAACTTTTGGCCATTTTGAAGCGAAATCGTTCCTTTGGGGGTGTATTGCAACTTTTCGGCATTTTGAAGCGAAATTGTTCCTTTGGGGGGTATTGCAACTTTTGGCCATTTTGAAGCGAAATTGTTCCTTTGGGGGGGTATTGCAATTTTTTGCCATTTTGAGGCGAAATTGTTCCTTTGGGGGGTATTGCAACTTTTGGCCATTTTGAAGCGAAATTGTTCCTTTGGGGGGGTATTGCAACTTTTGGCCATTTTGAAGCGAAATTGTTCCTTTCGGGGGATAATGCAACTTTTCGGCATTTTGAGGCGAAATTGTTCCTTTGGGGGGGTATTGCAATTTTTTGCCATTTTTAGGCGAAATTGTTCCTTTTGGGGGGTATTGCAACTTTTGGCCATTTTGAAGCGAAATTGTTCCTTTGGGGGGGTATTGCAACTTTTGGCCATTTTGAAGCGAAATTGTTCCTTTGGGGGGGTATTGCAACTTTTCGGCATTTTGAGATGAAATTGTTCCTTTGGGGGGGTATTGCAATTTTTTGCCATTTTGAGGCGAAATTGTTCCTTGGGGGGGTATTGCAACTTTTGGCCATTTTGAAGCGAAATTGTTCCTTTGGGGGTGTATTGCAACTTTTGGCCATTTTGAAGCGAAATTGTTCCTTTCGGGGGGTATTGAAACTTTTCAGCATTTTGAGGCGAAATTGTTCCTTTGGGAGGGTATTGCAATTTTTTTTCCATTTTGAGGCGAAATTGTTTCTTTGGGGGGGTATTGCAACTTTTGGCCATTTTGAAGCGAAATTGTTCCTTTGGGGGGGTATTGCAACTTTTGGCCATTTTGAAGCGAAATTGTTCCTTTCGGGGGGTAATGCAACTTTTCGGCATTTTGAGGCGAAATTGTTCCTTTGGGGGGTATTGCAATTTTTTGCCATTTTGAGGCGAAATTGTTCCTTTGGGGGGGTATTGCAACTTTTGGCCATTTTGAAGCAAAATTGTTCCTTTGGGGGTGTATTGCAACTTTTGGCCATTTTGAAGCGAAATTGTTCCTTTCGGGGGGTATTGAAACTTTTCGGCATTTTGAGGCGAAATTGTTCCTTTGGGAGGGTATTGCAATTTTTTTTCCATTTTGAGGCGAAATTGTTCCTTTCGGGGGGTAATGCAACTTTTCGGCATTTTGAGGCGAAATTGTTCCTTTGGGGGGGTATTGCAATTTTTTGCCATTTTAAGGCGAAATTGTTCCTTTGGGGGGGTATTGCAACTTTTGGCCATTTTGAAGCGAAATTGTTCCTTTGAGGGGGTATTGCAATTCTTTGCCATTTTGAGGCGAAATTGTTCCTTTGGGGGGGTATTGCAACTTTTGGCCATTTTGAAGCGAAATTGTTCCTTTCGGGGGGTATTGAAACTTTTTGGCATTTTGAGGTGAAATTGTTCCTTTGGGGGGATATTGCAATTTTTTTCCATTTTGAGGCGAAATTGTTCCTTTGGGGGGGTATTGCAACTTTTGGCCATTTTGAAGCGAAATTGTTCCTTTGGGGGGTATTGCAACTTTTGGCCATTTTGAAGCGAAATTGTTCCTTTGGGGGGGTATTGCAATTTTTTGCCATTTTGAGGGGAAATTGATCCTTTGGGGGGGTATTGCAACTTTTGGCCATTTTGAAGCGAAATTGTCCCTTTGGGGGGGTATTGCAACTTTTGGCCATTTTGAAGCGAAATTGTTCCTTTCGGGGGATAATGCAACTTTTCGGCATTTTGAGGCGAAATTGTTCCTTTGGGGGGGTATTGCAATTTTTTGCCATTTTGAGGCGAAATTGTTCCTTTTGGGGGGTATTGCAACTTTTGGCCATTTTGAAGCGAAATTGTTCCTTTGGGGGGTATTGCAACTTTTCGGCATTTTGAGACGAAATTGTTCATTTTGGGGGTATTGCAATTTTTTGCCATTTTGAGGCGAAATTGTTCCTTTGGGGGGGTATTGCAACTTTTGGCCATTTTGCAGCGAAATTGTTCCTTTGGTGGTGTATTGCAACTTTTGGCCATTTTGAAGCGAAAATGTTCCTTTCGGGGGGTAATGCAACTTTTCGGCATTTTGAGGCGAAATTGTTCCTTTGGGGGGGTATTGCAATTTTTTGCCATTTTGAGGCAAAATTGTTCCTTTGGGGGGTATTGCAACTTTTGGCCATTTTGAAGCGAAATTGTTCCTTTGAAGGGGGTATTGCAACTTTTGGCCATTTTGAGGCGAAATTGTTCCTTTGGGGGGTATTGCAACTTTCCGGCATTTTGAGGCAAAATTGTTCCTTTGGGGGGGTATTGCAACTTTTGGTCATTTTGAAGCGAAATTGTTCCTTTGGGGGTGTATTGCAACTTTTGGCCATTTTGAAGCGAAATTGTTCCTTTCGGGGGATAATGCAACTTTTCGGCATTTTGAGGCGAAATTGTTCCTTTGGGGGGTATTGCAATTTTTTGCCATTTTGAGGCGAAATTGTTCCTTTGGGGGGGTATTGCAACTTTTTGCCATTTTGAGGCGAAATTGTTCCTTTGGGGGGGTATTGCAATTTTTTGCCATTTTGAGGCGAAATTGTTCCTTTGGGGGGGTATTGCAACTTTTGGCCATTTTGAAGAGAAATTGTTCCTTTGGGGGGGTATTACAACTTTTTGCCATTTTGAGGCGAAATTGTTCCTTTGGGGGGGTATTGCAACTTTTGGCCATTTTGAAGAAAAATTGTTCCTTTGGGGGGGTATTGCAACTTTTTGCCATTTTGAGGCGAAATTGTTCCTTTGGGGGGGTATTGCAACTTTTGGCCATTTTGAAGCGAAATTGTTCCTTTGGGGGGGTATTGCAACTTTTCAGCATTTTGAAGCGAAATTGTTCCTTTGGGGGGTATTGCAATTTTTTGCCATTTTGAGGCGAAATTGTTCCTTTGGGGGGGTATTGCAACTTTTGGCCATTTTGAAGCGAAATTGTTCCTTTGGGGGGGTATTGCAATTTTTTTCCATTTTGAGGCGAAATTGTTCCTTTGGGGGGTATTGAAACTTTTCGGCATTTTGAGGCGAAATTGTTCCTTTGGGGGGATATTGCAATTTTTTTTCCATTTTGAGGCGAAATTGTTCCTTTGGGGGGGTATTGCAACTTTTGGCCATTTTGAAGCGAAATTGTTCCTTTGGGGGGGTATTGCAACTTTTGGCCATTTTGAAGCGAAATCGTTCCTTTGGGGGTGTATTGCAACTTTTCGGCATTTTGAAGCGAAATTGTTCCTTTGGGGGGTATTGCAACTTTTGGCCATTTTGAAGCGAAATTGTTCCTTTGGGGGGGTATTACAACTTTTGGCCATTTTGAAGCGAAATTGTTCCTTTCGGGGGGTATTGCAACTTTTCGGCATTTTGAGACGAAATTGTTCCTTTGGGGGGGTATTGCAATTTTTTGCCATTTTGAGGCGAAATTGTTCCTTGGGGGGGTATTGCAACTTTTGGCCATTTTGAAGCGAAATTGTTCCTTTGGGGGTGTATTGCAACTTTTGGCCATTTTGAAGCGAAATTGTTCCTTTCGGGGGGTATTGAAACTTTTCGGCATTTTGAGGCGAAATTGTTCCTTTGGGAGGGTATTGCAATTTTTTTTCCATTTTGAGGCGAAATTGTTCCTTTGGGGGGGTATTGCAACTTTTGGCCATTTTGAAGCGAAATTGTTCCTTTGGGGGGGTATTTCAACTTTTGGCCATTTTGAAGCGAAATTGTTCCTTTCGGGGGGTAATGCAACTTTTCGGCATTTTGAGGCGAAATTGTTCCTTTGGGGGGGTATTGCAATTTTTTGCCATTTTGAGGCGAAATTGTTCCTTTGGGGGGGTATTGCAACTTTTGGCCATTTTGAAGCAAAATTGTTCCTTTGGGGGTGTATTGCAACTTTTGGCCATTTTGAAGCGAAATTGTTCCTTTCGGGGGGTATTGAAACTTTTCGGCATTTTGAGGCGAAATTGTTCCTTTGGGAGGGTATTGCAATTTTTTTTCAATTTTGAGGCGAAATTGTTCCTTTCGGGGGGTAATGCAACTTTTCGGCATTTTGAGGCGAAATTGTTCCTTTGGGGGGGTATTGCAATTTTTTGCCATTTTAAGGCGAAATTGTTCCTTTGGGGGGGTATTGCAATTCTTTGCCATTTTGAGGCGAAATTGTTCCTTTGGGGGGGTATTGCAACTTTTGGCCATTTTGAAGCGAAATTGTTCCTTTCGGGGGGTATTGAAACTTTTTGGCATTTTGAGGCGAAATTGTTCCTTTGGGGGGATATTGCAATTTTTTTCCATTTTGAGGCGAAATTGTTCCTTTGGGGGGGTATTGCAACTTTTGGCCATTTTGAAGCGAAATTGTTCCTTGGGGGGGTATTGCAACTTTTCGGCATTTTGAAGCGAAATTGTTCCTTTGGGGGGTATTGCAACTTTTGGCCATTTTGAAGCGAAATTGTTCCTTTGGGGGGTATTGCAATTTTTTGCCATTTTGAGGCGAAATTGTTCCTTTGGGGGGGTATTGCAACTTTTGGCCATTTTGAAGCGAAATTGTTCCTTTGGGGGGGTATTGCAACTTTTGGCCATTTTGAAGCGAAATTGTTCCTTTCGGGGGGTAATGCAACTTTTCGGCATTTTGAGGCGAAATTGTTCCTTTGGGGGGGTATTGCAATTTTTTGCCATTTTGAGGCGAAATTGTTCCTTTGGGGGGGTATTGCAACTTTTGGCCATTTTGAAGCAAAATTGTTCCTTTGGGGGTGTATTGCAACTTTTGGCCATTTTGAAGCGAAATTGTTCCTTTCGGGGGGTATTGAAACTTTTCGGCATTTTGAGGCGAAATTGTTCCTTTGGGAGGGTATTGCAATTTTTTTTCAATTTTGAGGCGAAATTGTTCCTTTCGGGGGGTAATGCAACTTTTCGGCATTTTGAGGCGAAATTGTTCCTTTGGGGGGGTATTGCAATTTTTTGCCATTTTAAGGCGAAATTGTTCCTTTGGGGGGGTATTGCAACTTTTGGCCATTTTGAAGCGAAATTGTTCCTTTGGGGGGGTATTGCAATTCTTTGCCATTTTGAGGCGAAATTGTTCCTTTGGGGGGGTATTGCAACTTTTGGCCATTTTGAAGCGAAATTGTTCCTTTCGGGG
Source organism: Anomaloglossus baeobatrachus (assembly GCF_048569485.1). Lineage (NCBI taxonomy): Eukaryota > Metazoa > Chordata > Amphibia > Anura > Aromobatidae > Anomaloglossus > Anomaloglossus baeobatrachus. The sequence goes on along the minus strand of NC_134356.1, from coordinate 291,043,599 downwards.
GGGTATTGAAACTTTTTGGCATTTTGAGGCGAAATTGTTCCTTTGGGGGGATATTGCAATTTTTTTCCATTTTGAGGCGAAATTGTTCCTTTGGGGGGGTATTGCAAGTTTTGGCCATTTTGAAGCGAAATTGTTCCTTGGGGGGGTATTGCAACTTTTCGGCATTTTGAAGCGAAATTGTTCCTTTGGGGGGTATTGCAACTTTTGGCCATTTTGAAGCGAAATTGTTCCTTTGGGGGGTTATTGCAACTTTTGGCCATTTTGAAGAAAAATTGTTCCTTTCGGGGGATAATGCAACTTTTCGGCATTTTGAGGCAAAATTGTTCCTTTGGGGGGGTATTGCAATTTTTTGCCATTTTGAGGCGAAATTGTTCCTTTTGGGGGGTATTGCAACTTTTGGCCATTTTGAAGCGAAATTGTTCCTTTGGGGGGTATTGCAACTTTTCGGCATTTTGAGACGAAATTGTTCATTTTGGGGGTATTGCAATTTTTTGCCATTTTGAGGCGAAATTGTTCCTTTGGGGGGGTATTGCAACTTTTGGCCATTTTGAAGCGAAATTGTTCCTTTGGGGGTGTATTGCACTTTTTGGCCATTTTGAAGCGAAATTGTTCCTTTCAGGGGATAATGCAACTTTTCGGCATTTTGAGGCGAAATTGTTCCTTTGGGGGGGTAAAGCAATTTTTTTCCATTTTGAAGCGAAATTGTTCCTTTCGGGGGGTAATGCAACTTTTCGGCATTTTGAGGCGAAATTGTTCCTTTGGGGGGGTATTGCAATTTTTTGCCATTTTGAGGCGAAATTGTTCCTTTGGGGGATATTGCAACTTTTGGCCATTTTGAAGCGAAATTGTTCCTTTGGGGGGGTATTGCAACTTTTTGCCATTTTGAGGCGAAATTGTTCCTTTGGGGGGGTATTGCAACTTTTGGCCATTTTGAAGCGAAATTGTTCCTTTGGGGGGGTATTGCAACTTTTCGGCATTTTGAAGCGAAATTGTTCCTTTGGGGGGTATTGCAATTTTTTGCCATTTTGAGGCGAAATTGTTCCTTTGGGGGGGTATTGCAACTTTTGGCCATTTTGAAGCGAAATTGTTCCTTTGGGGGGGTATTGCAATTTTTTGCCATTTTGAGGCGAAATTGTTCCTTTCGGGGGGTATTGAAACTTTTCGGCATTTTGAGGCGAAATTGTTCCTTTGGGGGGATATTGCAATTTTTTTTCCATTTTTAGGCGCAATTGTTCCTTTGGGGGGGTAATGCAACTTTTCGGCATTTTGAAGCGAAATTGTTCCTTTGGGGAGGTATTGCAATTTTTTGCCATTTTGAGGCGAAATTGTTCCTTTGGGGGGGTATTGCAACTTTTCGGCATTTTGAGGCAAAATTGTTCCTTTGGGGGGGTATTGCAACTTTTGGCCATTTTGAAGCGAAATTGTTCCTTTGGGGGGGTATTGCAACTTTTGGCCATTTTGAAGCAAAATCGTTCCTTTGGGGGTGTATTGCAACTTTTCGGCATTTTGAAGCGAAATTGTTCCTTTGCGGGGTATTGCAACTTTTGGCCATTTTGAAGCGAAATTGTTCCTTTGGGGGGGTATTGCAACTTTTGGCCATTTTGAAGCGAAATTGTTCCTTTGGGGGGGTATTGCAACTTTTGGCCATTTTGAAGCGAAATTGTTCCTTTCGGGGGATAATGCAACTTTTCGGCATTTTGAGGCGAAATTGTTCCTTTGGAGGGGTATTGCAATTTTTTGCCATTTTGAGGCGAAATTGTTCCTTTTGGGGGGTATTGCAACTTTTGGCCATTTTGAAGCGAAATTGTTCCTTTGGGGGGGGTATTGCAACTTTTGGCCATTTTGAAGCGAAATTGTTCCTTTCGGGGGGTATTGAAACTTTTCGGCATTTTGAGGCGAAATTGTTCCTTTGGGAGGGTATTGCAATTTTTTTTCCATTTTGAGGCGAAATTGTTCCTTTGGGGGGGTATTGCAACTTTTGGCCATTTTGAAGCGAAATTGTTCCTTTGGGGGGGTATTGCAACTTTTGGTCATTTTGAAGCGAAATTGTTCCTTTCGGGGGGTAATGCAACTTTTCGGCATTTTGAGGCGAAATTGTTCCTTTGGGGGGGTATTGCAATTTTTTGCCATTTTGAGGCGAAATTGTTCCTTTGGGGGGGTATTGCAACTTTTGGCCATTTTGAAGCAAAATTGTTCCTTTGGGGGTGTATTGCAACTTTTGGCCATTTTGAAGCGAAATTGTTCCTTTCGGGGGGTATTGAAACTTTTCGGCATTTTGAGGCGAAATTGTTCCTTTGGGAGGGTATTGCAATTTTTTTTCAATTTTGAGGCGAAATTGTTCCTTTCGGGGGGTAATGCAACTTTTCGGCATTTTGAGGCGAAATTGTTCCTTTGGGGGGGTATTGCAATTTTTTGCCATTTTAAGGCGAAATTGTTCCTTTGGGGGGGTATTGCAACTTTTGGCCATTTTGAAGCGAAATTGTTCCTTTGGGGGGGTATTGCAATTCTTTGCCATTTTGAGGCGAAATTGTTCCTTTGGAAGGGTATTGCAACTTTTGGCCATTTTGAAGCGAAATTGTTCCTTTCGGGGGGTATTGAAACTTTTTGGCATTTTGAGGCGAAATTGTTCCTTTGGGGGATATTGCAATTTTTTTCCATTTTGAGGCGAAATTGTTCCTTTGGGGGGGTATTGCAACTTTTGGCCATTTTGAAGCGAAATTGTTCCTTGGGGGGGTATTGCAACTTTTCGGCATTTTGAAGCGAAATTGTTCCTTTGGGGGGTATTGCAACTTTTGGCCATTTTGAAGCGAAATTGTTCCTTTGGGGGGTATTGCAATTTTTTGCCATTTTGAGGCGAAATTGTTCCTTTGGGGGGGTATTGCAACTTTTGGCCATTTTGAAGCGAAATTGTTCCTTTGGGGGGGTATTGCAACTTTTGGCCATTTTGAAGCGAAATTGTTCCTTTCGGGGGATAATGCAACTTTTCGGCATTTTGAGGCGAAATTGTTCCTTTGGGGGGGTATTGCAATTTTTTGCCTTTTTGAGGCGAAATTGTTCCTTTTGGGGGGTATTGCAACTTTTGGCCATTTTGAAGCGAAATTGTTCCTTTGGGGGGTATTGCAACTTTTCGTCATTTTGAGACGAAATTGTTCATTTTGGGGGTATTGCAATTTTTTGCCATTTTGAGGCGAAATTGTTCCTTTGGGGGGGTATTGCAACTTTTGACCATTTTGAAGCGAAATTGTTCCTTTGGGGGTGTATTGCAACTTTTGGCCATTTTGAAGCGAAATTGTTCCTTTCGGGGGGTAATGCAACTTTTCGGCATTTTGAGGCGAAATTGTTCCTTTGGGGGGGTATTGCAATGTTTTGCCATTTTGAGGCGAAATTGTTCCTTTGGGGGGTATTGCAACTTTTGGCCATTTTGAAGCGAAATTGTTCCTTTGGGGGGGTATTGCAATTCTTTGCCATTTTGAGGCGAAATTGTTCCTTGGGGGGGTATTGCAACTTTTGGCCATTTTGAAGCGAAATTTTTCCTTTCGGGGGGTATTGAAACTTTTCGGCATTTTGAGGCGAAATTGTTCCTTTGGGGGGATATTGCAATTTTTTTTCCATTTTGAGGCGAAATTGTTCCTTTGGGGGGGTATTGCAACTTTTGGCCAGTTTGAAGCGAAATTGTTCCTTTGGGGGGTATTGCAACTTTTCGGCATTTTGAAGCGAAATTGTTCCTTTGGGGGGTATTGCAATTTTTTGCCATTTTGAGGCGAAATTGTTCCTTTGGGGGGGTATTGCAATTTTTCGGCATTTTGAGGCGAAATTGTTCCTTTGGTAGGGTATTGCAATTTTTTGCCATTTTGAGGCGAAATTGTTCCTTTGGGGGGGTATTGCAATTCTTTGCCATTTTGAGGCGAAATTGTTCCTTTGGGGGGGTATTGCAACTTTTGGCCATTTTGAAGCGAAATTGTTCCTTTCGGGGGGTATTGAAACTTTTCGGCATTTTGAGGCGAAATTGTTCCTTTGGGGGGATATTGCAATTTTTTTTTCCATTTTGAGGCGAAATTGTTCCTTTGGGGGGGTATTGCAACTTTTGGCCAGTTTGAAGCGAAATTGTTCCTTTGGGGGGTATTGCAACTTTTCGGCATTTTGAAGCGAAATTGTTCCTTTGGGGGTATTGCAATTTTTCGGCATTTTGAGGCGAAATTGTTCCTTTGGTAGGGTATTGCAATTTTTTGCCATTTTGAGGCGAAATTGTTCCTTTGGGGGGGTATTGCAACTTTTCGGCATTTTGAGGCGAAATTGTTCCTTTGGGGGGTATTGCAATTTTTTGCCATTTTGAGGCGAAATTGTTCCTTTGGGGGGGTATTGCAACTTTTGGCCATTTTGAAGCGAAATTATTCCTTTGGGGGGGTATTGCAACTTTTCAGCATTTTGAGGCGAAATTGTTCCTTTGGGGGGTATTGCAATTTTTTGCCATTTTGAGGCGAAATTGTTCCTTTGGGGGGGTATTGCAACTTTTGGCCATTTTGAAGCGAAATTGTTCCTTTGGGAGGGTATTGCAACTTTTGGCCATTTTGAAGCGAAATTGCTCCTTTGGGGGGGTATTGCAACTTTTGACCATTTTGATGCAAAATTGTTCCTTTGGGGGGTATTGCAACTTTTGGCCATTTTGAAGCGAAATTGTTCCTTTGGGGGGGTATTGCAACTTTTCGGCATTTTGAGGTGAAATTGTTCCTTTGGGGGTATTGCAATTTTTTGCCATTTTGAGGCGAAATTGTTCCTTTTGGGGGGTATTGCAACTTTTGGCCATTTTGAAGCGAAATTGTTCCTTTGGGGGGGGTATTGCAACTTTTGGCCATTTTGAAGCGAAATTGTTCCTTTGGGGGGGTATTGCAACTTTTCGGCATTTTGAGGCGAAATTGTTCCTTTGGGGGGGTATTGCAATTTTTTGCCATTTTGAGGCGAAATTGTTCCTTGGGGGGGTATTGCAACTTTTGGCCATTTTGAAGCGAAATTGTTCCTTTGGGGGGGTATTGAAACTTTTCGGCATTTTGAGGCGAAATTGTTCCTTTGGGAGGGTATTGCAATTTTTTTTCCATTTTGAGGCGAAATTGTTCCTTTGGGGGGGTATTGCAACTTTTGGCCATTTTGAAGCGAAATTGTTCCTTTGGGGGGGTATTGCAACTTTTGGCCATTTTGAAGCGAAATTGTTCCTTTCGGGGGGTAATGCAACTTTTCGGCATTTTGAGGCGAAATTGTTCCTTTGGGGGGGTATTGCAATTTTTTGCCATTTTGAGGCGAAATTGTTCCTTTGGGGGGGTATTGCAACTTTTGGCCATTTTGAAGCGAAATTGTTCCTTTGGGGGTGTATTGCAACTTTTGGCCATTTTGAAGCGAAATTGTTCCTTTCGGGGGGTATTGAAACTTTTCGGCATTTTGAGGCGAAATTGTTCCTTTGGGAGGGTATTGCAATTTTTTTTCCATTTTGAGGCGAAATTGTTCCTTTCGGGGGGTAATGCAACTTTTCGGCATTTTGAGGCGAAATTGTTCCTTTGGGGGGGTATTGCAACTTTTGGCCATTTTGAAGCGAAATTGTTCCTTTCGGGGGGTATTGAAACTTTTCGGCATTTTGAGGCGAAATTGTTCCTTTGGGGGGATATTGCAATTTTTTTCCATTTTGAGGCGAAATTGTTCCTTTGGGGGGTATTGCAACTTTTGGCCATTTTGAAGCGAAATTGTTCCTTGGGGGGTATTGCAACTTTTCGGCATTTTGAAGCGAAATTGTTCCTTTGGGGGGTATTGCCACTTTTGGCCATTTTGAAGCGAAATTGTTCCTTTGGGGGGGTATTGCAACTTTTGGCCATTTTGAAGCGAAATTGTTCCTTTCGGGGGATAATGCAACTTTTCGGCATTTTGAGGCTAAATTGTTCCTTTGGGGGGGTATTGCAATTTTTTGCCATTTTGAGGCGAAATTGTTCCTTTTGGGGGGTATTGCAACTTTTGACCATTTTGAAGCGAAATTGTTCCTTTGGGGGTGTATTGCAACTTTTGGCCATTTTGAAGCGAAATTGTTCCTTTCGGGGGGTAATGCAACTTTTCGGCATTTTGAGGCGAAATTGTTCCTTTGGGGGGGTATTGCAATGTTTTGCCATTTTGAGGCGAAATTGTTCCTTTGGGGGGTATTGCAACTTTTGGCCATTTTGAAGCGAAATTGTTCCTTTGGGGGGGTATTGCAATTCTTTGCCATTTTGAGGCGAAATTGTTCCTTTGGGGGGGTATTGCAACTTTTGGCCATTTTGAAGCGAAATTGTTCCTTTCGGGGGGTATTGAAACTTTTCGGCATTTTGAGGCGAAATTGTTCCTTTGGGGGGATATTGCATTTTTTTTTTCCATTTTGAGGCGAAATTGTTCCTTTGGGGGGCTATTGCAACTTTTGGCCAGTTTGAAGCGAAATTGTTCCTTTGGGGGGTATTGCAACTTTTCGGCATTTGAAGCGAAATTGTTCCTTTGGGGGGTATTGCAATTTTTTGCCATTTTGAGGCGAAATTGTTCCTTTGGTAGGGTATTGCAATTTTTTGCCATTTTGAGGCGAAATTGTTCCTTTGGGGGGTATTGCAATTCTTTGCCATTTTGAGGCGAAATTGTTCCTTTGGGGGGGGTATTGCAACTTTTGGCCATTTTGAAGCGAAATTGTTCCTTTCGGGGGGTATTGAAACTTTTCGGCATTTTGAGGCGAAATTGTTCCTTTGGGGGGATGTTGCAATTTTTTTTTCCATTTTGAGGCGAAATTGTTCCTTTGGGGGGGTATTGCAACTTTTGGCCAGTTTGAAGCGAAATTGTTCCTTTGGGGGGTATTGCAACTTTTCGGCATTTTGAAGCGAAATTGTTCCTTTGGGGGGTATTGCAATTTTTTGCCATTTTGAGGCGAAATTGTTCCTTTTGGGGGGTATTGCAATTTTTCGGCATTTTGAGGCGAAATTGTTCCTTTGGTAGGGTATTGCAATTTTTTGCCATTTTGAGGCGAAATTGTTCCTTTGGGGAGGTATTGCAACTTTTTGCCATTTTGAAGCGAAATTGTTCCTTTGGGGGGGTATTGCAATTTTTGGCCATTTTGAGGCGAAATTGTTCCTTTGGGGGGTAATGCAACTTTCCGGCATTTTGAGGCAAAATTGTTCCTTTGGGGTGGGTATTGCAACTTTTGGCCATTTTGAAGCGAAATTATTCCTTTGGGGGGGTATTGCAACTTTTCGGCATTTTGAGGCAAAATTGTTCCTTTGGGGGGTATTGCAATTTTTTGCCATTTTGAGGCGAAATTGTTCCTTTGGGGGGTATTGCAATTTTTGGCCATTTTGAGGCGAAATTGTTCCTTTGGGGGGTAATGCAACTTTCCGGCATTTTGAGGCAAAATTGTTCCTTTGGGGTGGGTATTGCAACTTTTGGCCATTTTGAAGCGAAATTATTCCTTTGGGGGGGTATTGCAACTTTTCGGCATTTTGAGGCGAAATTGTTCCTTTGGGGGGTATTGCAATTTTTTGCCATTTTGAGGCGAAATTGTTCCTTTGGGGGGGTATTGCAACTTTTGGCCATTTTGAAGCGAAATTGTTCCTTTGGGGGGGTATTGCAACTTTTGGCCATTTTGAAGCGAAATTGTTCCTTTGGGGAGGTATTGCAACTTTTGACCATTTTGATGCAAAATTGTTCCTTTGGGGGGTATTGCAACTTTTGGCCATTTTGAAGCGAAATTGTTCCTTTGGGGGGGTATTGCAACTTTTCGGCATTTTGAGGTGAAATTGTTCCTTTGGGGGTATTGCAATTTTTTGCCATTTTGAGGCGAAATTGTTCCTTTTGGGGGGTATTGCAACTTTTGGCCATTTTGAAGCGAAATTGTTCCTTTGGGGGGGGTATTGCAACTTTTGGCCATTTTGAAGCGAAATTGTTCCTTTGGGGGGGTATTGCAACTTTTCGGCATTTTGAGGCGAAATTGTTCCTTTGGGGGGGTATTGCAATTTTTTGCCATTTTGAGGCGAAATTGTTCCTTGGGGGGGTATTGCAACTTTTGGCCATTTTGAAGCGAAATTGTTCCTTTGGGGGGGTATTGAAACTTTTCGGCATTTTGAGGCGAAATTGTTCCTTTGGGAGGGTATTGCAATTTTTTTTCCATTTTGAGGTGAAATTGTTCCTTTGGGGGGGTATTGCAACTTTTGGCCATTTTGAAGCGAAATTGTTCCTTTGGGGGGGTATTGCAACTTTTGGCCATTTTGAAGCGAAATTGTTCCTTTCGGGGGGTAATGCAACTTTTCGGCATTTTGAGGCGAAATTGTTCCTTTGGGGGGGTATTGCAATTTTTTGCCATTTTGAGGCGAAATTGTTCCTTTGGGGGGGTATTGCAACTTTTGGCCATTTTGAAGCGAAATTGTTCCTTTGGGGGTGTATTGCAACTTTTGGCCATTTTGAAGCGAAATTGTTCCTTTCGGGGGGGTATTGAAACTTTTCGGCATTTTGAGGCGAAATTGTTCCTTTGGGAGGGTATTGCAATTTTTTTTCCATTTTGAGGCGAAATTGTTCCTTTCGGGGGGTAATGCAACTTTTCGGCATTTTGAGGCGAAATTGTTCCTTTGGGGGGTATTGCAACTTTTGGCCATTTTGAAGCGAAATTGTTCCTTTCGGGGGGTATTGAAACTTTTCGGCATTTTGAGGCGAAATTGTTCCTTTGGGGGATTATTGCAATTTTTTTCCATTTTGAGGCGAAATTGTTCCTTTGGGGGGGTATTGCAACTTTTGGCCATTTTGAAGCGAAATTGTTCCTTGGGGGGTATTGCAACTTTTCGGCATTTTGAAGCGAAATTGTTCCTTTGGGGGGTATTGCCACTTTTGGCCATTTTGAAGCGAAATTGTTCCTTTGGGGGGGTATTGCAATTTTTTGCCATTTTGAGGCGAATTTGTTCCTTTGGGGGGGTATTGCAACTTTTGGCCATTTTGAAGCGAAATTGTTCCTTTGGGGGGGTATTGCAACTTTTGGCCATTTTGAAGCGAAATTGTTCCTTTCGGGGGATAATGCAACTTTTCGGCATTTTGAGGCTAAATTGTTCCTTTGGGGGGGTATTGCAATTTTTTGCCATTTTGAGGCGAAATTGTTCCTTTTGGGGGGTATTGCAACTTTTGGCTATTTTGAAGCGAAATTGTTCCTTTGGGGGGGTATTGCAACTTTTGGCCATTTTGAAGCGAAATTGTTCCTTTGGGGGGGTATTGCAACTTTTCGGCATTTTGAGACGAAATTGTTCCTTTGGGGGGTATTGCAATTTTTTGCCATTTTGAGGCGAAATTGTTCCTTTGGGGGGGTATTGCAACTTTTGGCCATTTTGAAGCGAAATTGTTCCTTTGGGGGTGTATTGCAACTTTTGGCCATTTTGAAGCGAAATTGTTCCTTTCGGGGGGTAATGCAACTTTTCGGCATTTTGAGGCGAAATTGTTCCTTTGGGGGGGTATTGCAATTTTTTGCCATTTTGAGGTGAAATTGTTCCTTTGGGGGGGTATTGCAATTTTTGGCCATTTTGAGGCGAAATTGTTCCTTTGGGGGGTAATGCAACTTTCCGGCATTTTGAGGCAAAATTGTTCCTTTGGGGTGGGTATTGCAACTTTTGGCCATTTTGAAGCGAAATTGTTCCTTTGGGGGGGTATTGCAACTTTTGGCCATTTTGAAGCGAAATTGTTCCTTTGGGGGGGTATTGCAACTTTTCGGCATTTTGAGGCGAAATTGTTCCTTTGGGGGGGTATTGCAATTTTTTGCCATTTTGAGGCGAAATTGTTCCTTGGGGGGGTATTGCAACTTTTGGCCATTTTGAAGCAAAATTGTTCCTTTGGGGGTGTATTGCAACTTTTGGCCATTTTGAAACGAAATTGTTCCTTTCGGGGGGTATTGAAACTTTTCGGCATTTTGAGGCGAAATTGTTCCTTTGGGAGGGTATTGCAATTTTTTTTCCATTTTGAGGCGAAATTGTTCCTTTGGGGGGGTATTGCAACTTTTGGCCATTTTGAAGCGAAATTGTTCCTTTGGGGGGTATTGCAATTTTTTGCCATTTTGAGGCGAAATTGTTCCTTTGGGGGGGTATTGCAACTTTTGGCCATTTTGAAGCGAAATTGTTCCTTTGGGGGGTATTGCAACTTTTCGGCATTTTGAGGCAAAATTGTTCCTTTGGGGGAGTATTGCAATTTCTTGCCATTTTGAGGCGAAATTGTTCCTTTGGGGGGGTATTGCAACTTTTGGCCATTTTGAAGCGAAATTGTTCCTTTCGGGGCGTATTGAAACTTTTCGGCATTTTGAGGCGAAATTGTTCCTTTGGGGGGGTATTGCAATTTTTTTTCCATTTTGAGGCGAAATTGTTCCTTTGGGGGGGTATTGCAATTTTTGGCCATTTTGAAGCGAAATTGTTCCTTTGGGGGGTATTGCAACTTTTGGCCATTTTGAAGCGAAATTGTTCCTTTCGGGGGGTATTGCAACTTTTCGGCATTTTGAGGCGAAATTGTTCCTTTGGGGGGGTATTGCAATTTTTTTTCCATTTTGAGGCGAAATTGTTCCTTTGGGGGGGTATTGCAACTTTTGGCCATTTTGAAGCGAAATTGTTCCTTTGGGGGGTATTGCAACTTTTGGCCATTTTGAAGCGAAATTGTTCCTTTCGGGGGGTATTCCACCTTTTCGGCATTTTGAGGCGAAATTGTTCCTTTGGGGGGGTATTGCAATTTCTTGCCATTTTGAGGCAAAATTGTTCCTTTGGGGGGGTATTGCAACTTTTGGCCATTTTGAAGCGAAATTGTTCCTTTCGAAGGGTATTGAAACTTTTCGGCATTTTGAGGCGAAATTGTTCCTTTGGGGGGTATTGCAATTTTTTTTCCATTTTGAAGCGAAATTTTTCCTTTGGGGGGGTATTGCAACTTTTGGCCATTTTGAAGCGAAATTGTTCCTTTGGGGGGTATTGCAATTTTTTGCCATTTTGAGGCGAAATTGTTCCTTTGGAGGGGTATTGCAATATTTTTCCATTTTGAGGCGTAATTGTTCCTTTGGGGTGGTATTGCAACTTTTGGCCATTTTGAAGCGAAATTGTTCCATTCGGGGGGTATTGCAACTTTTCGGCATTTTGAGGCGAAATTGTTCCTTTGGGGGGGTTTTGCAATTTCCTGCCATTTTGAGACAAAATTGTTCCTTTGGGGGGGTATTGCAACTTTTGGCCATTTTGAAGCGAAATTGTTCCTTTCGGAGGGTATTGAAACTTTTCGGCATTTTGAGGCGAAATTGTTCCTTTGGGGTGTATTGCAATTTTTTTTCCATTTTGAAGCGAAATTGATCCTTTGGGGGGTATTGCAACTTTTGGCCATTTTGAAGCGAAATTGTTCCTTTGGGGGGTATGGCAATTTTTTGCCATTTTGAGGCGAAATTGTTCCTTTGGAGGGGTATTGCAAGTTTTGGCCATTTTGAAGCGAAATTGTTCCTTTGGGGGGGTTATTGCAACTTTTCGGCATTTTGAAGCAAAACTGTTCCTTTGGGGGGGTATTGCAATTTTTTTCCATTTTGAGGCGAAATTGTTCCTTTGGTGGGGTATTGCAACCTTTGGCCATTTTGAAGCGAAATTGTTCCTTTGGGTGGTATTGCAACTTTTGGCCATTTTGAAGCGAAATTGTTCCTTTGGGGGGGTATTGCAACTTTTCGGCATTTTGAAGCGAAATTGTTCCTTTGGGGGGTATTGGAATTTTTTTTCCATTTTGAGGCGAAATTGTTCCTTTGGGGGGGGATTGCAACTTTTGGCCATTTTGAAGTGAAATTGTTTCTTTCGGGGGGTATTGCAACTTTTCGGCATTTTGAGGCGAAATTGTTCCTTTGGGGGGGTATTGCAACTTTTGGCCATTTTGAAGCGAAATTGTTCCTTTCGGGGGGTATTGCAATTTTTTTTCATTTTGAGGCGAAATTGTTCGTTTGGGGGGGTATTGCAATTTTTTTTACATTTTGAGGCGAAATTGTTCCTTTGGGGGGGTATTGCAAGTTTTGGCCATTTTGAAGCGAAATTGTTCCTTTGGGGGGGTATTGCAACTTTTCAGCATTTTGAAGCAAAATTGTTCCTTTGGGGGGGTATTGCAATTTTTTTTCCATTTTGAGGCGAAATTGTTCCTTTGGGGGGGTATTGCAACTTTTGGCCATTTTGAAGCGAAATTGTTCCTTTGGGGGGTATTGCAACTTTTGGCCATTTTGAAGCGAAATTGTTCCTTTCGGGGGGTATTGCAACTTTTCGGCATTTTGAGGCGAAATTGTTCCTTTGGGGGGGTATTGCAATTTTTTGCCATTTTGAGGCGAAATTGTTCCTTTGGAGGGGTATTGCAAGTTTTGGCCATTTTGAAGCGAAATTGTTCCTTTGGGGGGGTTATTGCAACTTTTCGGCATTTTGAAGCAAAACTGTTCCTTTGGGGGGGTATTGCAATTTTTTTCCATTTTGAGGCGAAATTGTTCCTTTGGGGGGGTATTGCAACTTTTGGCCATTTTGAAGCGAAATTGTTCCTTTGGGGGGTATTGCAATTTTTTGCCATTTTGAGGCGAAATTGTTCCTTTGGGGGGGTATTGCAACTTTTGGCCATTTTGAAGCGAAATTGTTCCTTTGGGGGGTATTGCAACTTTTCGGCATTTTGAGGCAAAATTGTTCCTTTGGGGGAGTATTGCAATTTCTTGCCATTTTGAGGCGAAATTGTTCCTTTGGGGGGGTATTGCAACTTTTGGCCATTTTGAAGCGAAATTGTTCCTTTCGGGGCGTATTGAAACTTTTCGGCATTTTGAGGCGAAATTGTTCCTTTGGGGGGGTATTGCAATTTTTTTTCCATTTTGAGGCGAAATTGTTCCTTTGGGGGGGTATTGCAAGTTTTCGACATTTTGAGGCGAAATTGTTCCTTTGGGGGGGTATTGCAATTTTTTTTCCATTTAGAGGCGAAATTGTTCCTTTGGGGGGGTATTGCAATTTTTGGCCATTTTGAAGCGAAATTGTTCCTTTGGGGGGTATTGCAACTTTTGGCCATTTTGAAGCGAAATTGTTCCTTTCGGGGGGTATTGCAACTTTTCGGCATTTTGAGGCGAAATTGTTCCTTTGGGGGGTATTGCAATTTTTTTCCATTTTGAGGCGAAACTGTTCCTTTGGGGGGGTATTGCAACTTTTGGCCATTTTGAAGCGAAATTGTTCCTTTGGGGGGTATTGCAACTTTTGGCCATTTTGAAGCGAAATTGTTCCTTTCGGGGGGTATTGCAACTTTTCGGCATTTTGAAGCGAAATTGTTCCTTTCGGAGGGTATTGAAACTTTTCTGCATTTTAAGGCGAAATTGTTCCTTTGGGGGGTATTGCAATTTTTTTTCCATTTTGAAGCGAAATTGTTCCTTTGGGGTGGTATTGCAACTTTTGGCCATTTTGAAGCGAAATTGTTCCTTTGGGGGGTATTGCAACTTTTGGCCATTTTGAAGCGAAATTGTTCCTTTCGGGGGGTATTGCAACTTTTCGGCATTTTGAGGCGAAATTGTTCCTTTGGGGGGGTATTGCAATTTTTTTTCCATTTTAAGGCGAAATTGTTCCTTTGGGGGGGTATTGCAACTTTTGGCCATTTTGAAGCGAAATTGTTCCTTTGGGGGGTATTGCAACTTTTGGCCATTTTGAAGCGAAATTGTTCCTTTCGGGGGGTATTGCAACTTTTCGGCATTTTGAGGCGAAATTGTTCCTTTGGGGGGGTATTGCAATTTCTTGCCATTTTGAGGCAAAATTGTTCCTTTGGGGGGGTATTGCAACTTTTGGCCATTTTGAAGCGAAATTGTTCCTTTCGGAGGGTATTGAAACTTTTCTGCATTTTGAGGCGAAATTGTTCCTTTGGGGGGTATTGCAATTTTTTTTCCATTTTGAAGCAAAATTGTTCCTTTGGGGTGGTATTGCAACTTTTGGCCATTTTGAAGCGAAATTGTTCCTTTGGGGGGTATTGCAATTTTTTGCCATTTTGAGGCGAAATTGTTCCTTTGGGGGGGTATTGCAACTTTTGGCCATTTTGAAGCGAAATTGTTCCTTTGGGTGGTATTGCAATTTTTTGCCATTTTGAGGCGAAATTGTTCCTTTGGAGGGGTATTGCAAGTTTTGGCCATTTTGAAGCGAAATTGTTCTTTTGGGGGGGTTATTGCAACTTTTCGGCATTTTGAAGCAAAATTGTTCCTTTGGGGGGGTATTGCAATTTTTTTCCATTTTGAGGCGAAATTGTTCCTTTGGGGGGGGTATTGCAACTTTTGGCCATTTTGAAGCGAAATTGTTCCTTTGGGGGGTATTGCAATTTTTTGCCATTTTGAGGCGAAATTGTTCCTTTGGGGGGGTATTGCAACTTTTGGCCATTTTGAAGCGAAATTGTTCCTTTGGGGGGTATTGCAACTTTTCGGCATTTTGAGGTAAAATTGTTCCTTTGGGGGAGTATTGCAATTTCTTGCCATTTTGAGGCGAAATTGTTCCTTTGGGGGGGTATTGCAACTTTTGGCCATTTTGAAGCGAAATTGTTCCTTTCGGGGCGTATTGAAACTTTTCGGCATTTTGAGGCGAAATTGTTCCTTTGGGGGGGTATTGCAATTTTTTTTCCATTTTGAGGCGAAATTGTTCCTTTGGGGGGGTATTGCAAGTTTTCGACATTTTGAGGCGAAATTGTTCCTTTGGGGGGGTATTGCAATTTTTTTTCCATTTTGAGGCGAAATTGTTCCTTTGGGGGGGTATTGCAATTTTTGGCCATTTTGAAGCGAAATTGTTCCTTTGGGGGTATTGCAACTTTTGGCCATTTTGAAGCGAAATTGTTCCTTGGGGGGGTATTGCAACTTTTGGCCATTTTGAAGCGAAATTGTTCCTTTGGGGGGGTATTGCAATTTTTTGCCATTTTGAGGCGAAATTGATCCTTTGGGGGGGTATTGCAACTTTTGGCCATTTTGAAGCGAAATTGTCCCTTTGGGGGGGTATTGCAACTTTTGGCCATTTTGAAGCGAAATTGTTCCTTTCGGGGGATAATGCAACTTTTCGGCATTTTGAGGCGAAATTGTTCCTTTGGGGGGGTATTGCAATTTTTTGCCATTTTGAGGCGAAATTGTTCCTTTTGGGGGGTATTGCAACTTTTGGCCATTTTGAAGCGAAATTGTTCCTTTGGGGGGTATTGCAACTTTTTGGCATTTTGAGACAAAATTGTTCATTTTGGGGGTATTGCAATTTTTTGCCATTTTGAGGCGAAATTGTTCCTTTGGGGGGGTATTGCAACTTTTGGCCATTTTGAAGCGAAATTGTTCCTTTGGTGGTGTATTGCAACTTTTGGCCATTTTGAAGCGAAATTGTTCCTTTCGGGGGGTAATGCAACTTTTCGGCATTTTGAGGCGAAATTGTTCCTTTGGGGGGGTATTGCAATTTTTTGCCATTTTGAGGCGAAATTGTTCCTTTGGGGGGTATTGCAACTTTTGGCCATTTTGAAGCGAAATTGTTCCTTTGGGGGGGTATTGCAATTCTTTGCCATTTTGAGGCGAAATTGTTCCTTTGGGGGGTATTGCAACTTTTGGCCATTTTGAAGCGAAATTGTTCCTTTGAAGGGGGTATTGCAACTTTTGGCCATTTTGAGGCGAAATTGTTCCTTTGGGGGGTATTGCAACTTTCCGGCATTTTGAGGCAAAATTGTTCCTTTGGGGGGGTATTGCAACTTTTGGTCATTTTGAAGCGAAATTGTTCCTTTGGGGGTGTATTGCAACTTTTGGCCATTTTGAAGCGAAATTGTTCCTTTCGGGGGATAATGCAACTTTTCGGCATTTTGAGGCGAAATTGTTCCTTTGGGGGGTATTGCAATTTTTTGCCATTTTGAGGCGAAATTGTTCCTTTGGGGGGGATTGCAACTTTTTGCCATTTTGAGGCGAAATTGTTCCTTTGGGGGGGTATTGCAATTTTTTGCCATTTTGAGGCGAAATTGTTCCTTTGGGGGGGTATTGCAACTTTTGGCCATTTTGAAGAGAAATTGTTCCTTTGGGGGGGTATTACAACTTTTTGCCATTTTGAGGCGAAATTGTTCCTTTGGGGGGGTATTGCAACTTTTGGCCATTTTGAAGAGAAATTGTTCCTTTGGGGGGGTATTGCAACTTTTTGCCATTTTGAGGCGAAATTGTTCCTTTGGGGGGGTATTGCAACTTTTGGCCATTTTGAAGCGAAATTGTTCCTTTGGGGGGGTATTGCAACTTTTCAGCATTTTGAAGCGAAATTGTTCCTTTGGGGGGTATTGCAATTTTTTGCCATTTTGAGGCGAAATTGTTCCTTTGGGGGGTATTGCAACTTTTGGCCATTTTGAAGCGAAATTGTTCCTTTCGGGGGTATTGAAACTTTTGGCCATTTTGAAGCGAAATTGTTCCTTTGGGTGGTATTGCAACTTTTGGCCATTTTGAAGCGAAATTGTTCCTTTGGGGGGGTATTGCAACTTTTCGGCATTTTGAAGCGAAATTGTTCCTTTGGGGGGTATTGGAATTTTTTTTCCATTTTGAGGCGAAATTGTTCCTTTGGGGGGGGATTGCAACTTTTGGCCATTTTGAAGCGAAATTGTTCCTTTCGGGGGGTATTGCAATTTTTTTTCATTTTGAGGCGAAATTGTTCGTTTGGGGGGGTATTGCAATTTTTTTTACATTTTGAGGCGAAATTGTTCCTTTGGGGGGGTATTGCAAGTTTTGGCCATTTTGAAGCGAAATTGTTCCTTTGAGGGGGTATTGCAACTTTTCAGCATTTTGAAGCAAAATTGTTCCTTTGGGGGGGTATTGCAATTTTTTTTCCATTTTGAGGCGAAATTGTTCCTTTGGGGGGGTATTGCAACTTTTGGCCATTTTGAAGCGAAATTGTTCCTTTGGGGGGTATTGCAACTTTTGGCCATTTTGAAGCGAAATTGTTCCTTTCGGGGGGTATTGCAACTTTTCGGCATTTTGAGGCGAAATTGTTCCTTTGGGGGGGTATTGCAATTTTTTGCCATTTTGAGGCGAAATTGTTCCTTTGGAGGGGTATTGCAAGTTTTGGCCATTTTGAAGCGAAATTGTTCCTTTGGGGGGGTTATTGCAACTTTTCGGCATTTTGAAGCAAAACTGTTCCTTTGGGGGGGTATTGCAATTTTTTTCCATTTTGAGGCGAAATTGTTCCTTTGGGGGGGTATTGCAACTTTTGGCCATTTTGAAGCGAAATTGTTCCTTTGGGGGGTATTGCAATTTTTTGCCATTTTGAGGCGAAATTGTTCCTTTGGGGGGGTATTGCAACTTTTGGCCATTTTGAAGCGAAATTGTTCCTTTGGGGGGTATTGCAACTTTTCGGCATTTTGAGGCAAAATTGTTCCTTTGGGGGAGTATTGCAATTTCTTGCCATTTTGAGGCGAAATTGTTCCTTTGGGGGGGTATTGCAACTTTTGGCCATTTTGAAGCGAAATTGTTCCTTTGGGGGGTATTGAAACTTTTCGGCACTTTGAGGCGAAATTGTTCCTTTGGGGGGGTATTGCAATTTTTTTTCCATTTTGAGGCGAAATTGTTCCTTTGGGGGGGTATTGCAAGTTTTCGACATTTTGAGGCGAAATTGTTCCTTTGGGGGGGTATTGCAATTTTTTTTCCATTTTGAGGCGAAATTGTTCCTTTGGGGGGTATTGCAACTTTTGGCCATTTTGAAGCGAAATTGTTCCTTTCGGGGGGTATTGCAACTTTTCGGCATTTTGAGGCGAAATTGTTCCTTTGGGGGGGTATTGCAATTTTTTTCCATTTTGAGGCGAAACTGTTCCTTTGGGGGGGTATTGCAACTTTTGGCCATTTTGAAGCGAAATTGTTCCTTTGGGGGGTATTGCAACTTTTGGCCATTTTGAAGCGAAATTGTTCCTTTCGGGGGGTATTGCAACTTTTCGGCATTTTGAAGCGAAATTGTTCCTTTCGGAGGGTATTGAAACTTTTCTGCATTTTAAGGCGAAATTGTTCCTTTGGGGGGTATTGCAATTTTTTTTCCATTTTGAAGCGAAATTGTTCCTTTGGGGTGGTATTGCAACTTTTGGCCATTTTGAAGCGAAATTGTTCCTTTGGGGGGTATTGCAACTTTTGGCCATTTTGAAGCGAAATTGTTCCTTTCGGGGGGTATTGCAACTTTTCGGCATTTTGAGGCGAAATTGTTCCTTTGGGGGGGTATTGCAATTTTTTTTCCATTTTAAGGCGAAATTGTTCCTTTGGGGGGGTATTGCAACTTTTGGCCATTTTGAAGCGAAATTGTTCCTTTGGGGGGTATTGCAACTTTTGGCCATTTTGAAGCGAAATTGTTCCTTTCGGGGGGTATTGCAACTTTTCGGCATTTTGAGGCGAAATTGTTCCTTTGGGGGGGTATTGCAATTTCTTGCCATTTTGAGGCAAAATTGTTCCTTTGGGGGGGTATTGCAACTTTTGGCCATTTTGAAGCGAAATTGTTCCTTTCGGAGGGTATTGAAACTTTTCTGCATTTTGAGGCGAAATTGTTCCTTTGGGGGGGTATTGCAACTTTTGGCCATTTTGAAGCGAAATTGTTCCTTTGAAGGGGGTATTGCAACTTTTGGCCATTTTGAGGCGAAATTGTTCCTTTGGGGGGTATTGCAACTTTCCGGCATTTTGAGGCAAAATTGTTCCTTTGGGGGGGTATTGCAACTTTTGGTCATTTTGAAGCGAAATTGTTCCTTTGGGGGTGTATTGCAACTTTTGGCCATTTTGAAGCGAAATTGTTCCTTTCGGGGGATAATGCAACTTTTCGGCATTTTGAGGCGAAATTGTTCCTTTGGGGGGTATTGCAATTTTTTGCCATTTTGAGGCGAAATTGTTCCTTTGGGGGGGTATTGCAACTTTTTGCCATTTTGAGGCGAAATTGTTCCTTTGGGGGGGTATTGCAATTTTTTGCCATTTTGAGGCGAAATTGTTCCTTTGGGGGGGTATTGCAACTTTTGGCCATTTTGAAGAGAAATTGTTCCTTTGGGGGGGTATTACAACTTTTTGCCATTTTGAGGCGAAATTGTTCCTTTGGGGGGGTATTGCAACTTTTTGCCATTTTGAGGCGAAATTGTTCCTTTGGGGGGGTATTGCAACTTTTGGCCATTTTGAAGCGAAATTGTTCCTTTGGGGGGGTATTGCAACTTTTCAGCATTTTGAAGCGAAATTGTTCCTTTGGGGGGTATTGCAATTTTTTGCCATTTTGAGGCGAAATTGTTCCTTTGGGGGGGTATTGCAACTTTTGGCCATTTTGAAGCGAAATTGTTCCTTTGGGGGGGTATTGCAATTTTTTGCCATTTTGAGGCGAAATTGTTCCTTTCGGGGGGTATTGAAACTTTTCGGCATTTTGAGGCGAAATTGTTCCTTTGGGGGGATATTGCAATTTTCTTTCCATTTTGAGGCGAAATTGTTCCTTTGGGGGGGTATTGCAACTTTTGGCCATTTTGAAGCGAAATTGTTCCTTTGGGGGGGTATTGCAACTTTTGGCCATTTTGAAGCGAAATCGTTCCTTTGGGGGTGTATTGCAACTTTTCGGCATTTTGAAGCGAAATTGTTCCTTTGGGGGGTATTGCAACTTTTGGCCATTTTGAAGCGAAATTGTTCCTTTGGGGGGTATTGCAATTTTTTGCCATTTTGAGGCGAAATTGTTTCTTTTGGGGGGTATTGCAACTTTTGGCCATTTTGAAGCGAAATTGTTCCTTTGGGGGGGTATTACAACTTTTGGCCATTTTGAAGCGAAATTGTTCCTTTCGGGGGGTATTGCAACTTTTCGGCATTTTGAGACGAAATTGTTCCTTTGGGGGGGTATTGCAATTTTTTGCCATTTTGAGGCGAAATTGTTCCTTGGGGGGGGTATTGCAACTTTTGGCCATTTTGAAGCGAAATTGTTCCTTTGGGGGTGTATTGCAACTTTTGGCCATTTTGAAGCGAAATTGTTCCTTTCGGAGGGTATTGAAACTTTTCGGCATTTTGAGGCGAAATTGTTCCTTTGGGAGGGTATTGCAATTTTTTTTCCATTTTGAGGCGAAATTGTTCCTTTGGGGGGGTATTGCAACTTTTGGCCATTTTGAAGCGAAATTGTTCCTTTGGGGGGGTATTGCAACTTTTGGCCATTTTGAAGCGAAATTGTTCCTTTCGGGGGGTAATGCAACTTTTCGGCATTTTGAGGCGAAATTGTTCCTTTGGGGGGGTATTGCAATTTTTTGCCATTTTGAGGCGAAATTGTTCCTTTGGGGGGGTATTGCAACTTTTGGCCATTTTGAAGCAAAATTGTTCCTTTGGGGGTGTATTGCAACTTTTGGCCATTTTGAAGCGAAATTGTTCCTTTCGGGGGGTATTGAAACTTTTCGGCATTTTGAGGCGAAATTGTTCCTTTGGGAGGGTATTGCAATTTTTTTTCAATTTTGAGGCGAAATTGTTCCTTTCGGGGGGCAATGCAACTTTTCGGCATTTTGAGGCGAAATTGTTCCTTTGGGGGGGTATTGCAATTTTTTGCCATTTTAAGGCGAAATTGTTCCTTTGGGGGGGTATTGCAACTTTTGGCCATTTTGAAGCGAAATTGTTCCTTTGGGGGGGTATTGCAATTCTTTGCCATTTTGAGGCGAAATTGTTCCTTTGGGGGGGTATTGCAACTTTTGGCCATTTTGAAGCGAAATTGTTCCTTTCGGGGGGTATTGAAACTTTTTGGCATTTTGAGGCGAAATTGTTCCTTTGGGGGGATATTGCAATTTTTTTCCATTTTGAGGCGAAATTGTTCCTTTGGGGGGTATTGCAACTTTTGGCCATTTTGAAGCGAAATTGTTCCTTGGGGGGGTATTGCAACTTTTCGGCATTTTGAAGCGAAATTGTTCCTTTGGGGGGTATTGCAACTTTTGGCCATTTTGAAGCGAAATTGTTCCTTTGGGGGGGTATTGCAATTTTTTGCCATTTTGAGGCGAAATTGTTCCTTTGGGGGGGTATTGCAACTTTTGGCCATTTTGAAGCGAAATTGTTCCTTTGGGGGGGTATTGCAACTTTTGGCCATTTTGAAGCGAAATTGTTCCTTTCGGGGGGTAATGCAACTTTTCGGCATTTTGAGGCGAAATTGTTCCTTTGGGGGGGTATTGCAATTTTTTGCCATTTTGAGGCGAAATTGTTCCTTTGGGGGGGTATTGCAACTTTTGGCCATTTTGAAGCAAAATTGTTCCTTTGGGGGTGTATTGCAACTTTTGGCCATTTTGAAGCGAAATTGTTCCTTTCGGGGGGTATTGAAACTTTTCGGCATTTTGAGGCGAAATTGTTCCTTTGGGAGGGTATTGCAATTTTTTTTCAATTTTGAGGCGAAATTGTTCCTTTCGGGGGGTAATGCAACTTTTCGGCATTTTGAGGCGAAATTGTTCCTTTGGGGGGGTATTGCAATTTTTTGCCATTTTAAGGCGAAATTGTTCCTTTGGGGGGGTATTGCAACTTTTGGCCATTTTGAAGCGAAATTGTTCCTTTGGGGGGGTATTGCAATTCTTTGCCATTTTGAGGCGAAATTGTTCCTTTGGGGGGGTATTGCAACTTTTGGCCATTTTGAAGCGAAATTGTTCCTTTCGGGGGGTATTGAAACTTTTTGGCATTTTGAGGCGAAATTGTTCCTTTGGGGGGATATTGCAATTTTTTTCCATTTTGAGGCGAAATTGTTCCTTTGGGGGGGTATTGCAACTTTTGGCCATTTTGAAGCGAAATTGTTCCTTGGGGGGGTATTGCAACTTTTCGGCATTTTGAAGCGAAATTGTTCCTTTGGGGGGTATTGCAACTTTTGGCCATTTTGAAGCGAAATTGTTCCTTTGGGGGGGTATTGCAATTTTTTGCCATTTTGAGGCGAAATTGTTCCTTTGGGGGGGTATTGCAACTTTTGGCTATTTTGAAGCGAAATTGTTCCTTTGGGGGGGTATTGCAACTTTTGGCCATTTTGAAGAAAAATTGTTCCTTTCGGGGGATAATGCAACTTTTCGGCATTTTGAGGCAAAATTGTTCCTTTGGGGGGGTATTGCAATTTTTTGCCATTTTGAGGCGAAATTGTTCCTTTTGGGGGGTATTGCAACTTTTGGCCATTTTGAAGCGAAATTGTTCCTTTGGGGGGTATTGCAACTTTTCGGCATTTTGAGACGAAATTGTTCATTTTGGGGGTATTGCAATTTTTTGCCATTTTGAGGCGAAATTGTTCCTTTGGGGGGGTATTGCAACTTTTGGCCATTTTGAAGCGAAATTGTTCCTTTGGGGGGGTATTGCAACTTTTGGCCATTTTGAAGCAAAATCGTTCCTTTGGGGGTGTATTGCAACTTTTCGGCATTTTGAAGCGAAATTGTTCCTTTGCGGGGTATTGCAACTTTTGGCCATTTTGAAGCGAAATTGTTCCTTTGGGGGGGTATTGCAACTTTTGGCCATTTTGAAGCGAAATTGTTCCTTTGGGGGGGTATTGCAACTTTTGGCCATTTTGAAGCGAAATTGTTCCTTTCGGGGGATAATGCAACTTTTCGGCATTTTGAGGCGAAATTGTTCCTTTGGGGGGGTATTGCAATTTTTTGCCATTTTGAGGCGAAATTGTTCCTTTTGGGGGGTATTGCAACTTTTGGCCATTTTGAAGCGAAATTGTTCCTTTGGGGGGGGTATTGCAACTTTTGGCCATTTTGAAGCGAAATTGTTCCTTTCGGGGGGTATTGAAACTTTTCGGCATTTTGAGGCGAAATTGTTCCTTTGGGAGGGTATTGCAATTTTTTTTCCATTTTGAGGCGAAATTGTTCCTTTGGGGGGGTATTGCAACTTTTGGCCATTTTGAAGCGAAATTGTTCCTTTGGGGGGGTATTGCAACTTTTGGTCATTTTGAAGCGAAATTGTTCCTTTCGGGGGGTAATGCAACTTTTCGGCATTTTGAGGCGAAATTGTTCCTTTGGGGGGGTATTGCAATTTTTTGCCATTTTGAGGCGAAATTGTTCCTTTGGGGGGGTATTGCAACTTTTGGCCATTTTGAAGCAAAATTGTTCCTTTGGGGGTGTATTGCAACTTTTGGCCATTTTGAAGCGAAATTGTTCCTTTCGGGGGGTATTGAAACTTTTCGGCATTTTGAGGCGAAATTGTTCCTTTGGGAGGGTATTGCAATTTTTTTTCAATTTTGAGGCGAAAGTGTTCCTTTCGGGGGGTAATGCAACTTTTCGGCATTTTGAGGCGAAATTGTTCCTTTGGGGGGGTATTGCAATTTTTTGCCATTTTAAGGCGAAATTGTTCCTTTGGGGGGGTATTGCAACTTTTGGCCATTTTGAAGCGAAATTGTTCCTTTGGGGGGGTATTGCAATTCTTTGCCATTTTGAGGCGAAATTGTTCCTTTGGGGGGGTATTGCAACTTTTGGCCATTTTGAAGCGAAATTGTTCCTTTCGGGGGGTATTGAAACTTTTTGGCATTTTGAGGCGAAATTGTTCCTTTGGGGGGATATTGCAATTTTTTTCCATTTTGAGGCGAAATTGTTCCTTTGGGGGGGTATTGCAACTTTTGGCCATTTTGAAGCGAAATTGTTCCTTGGGGGGGTATTGCAACTTTTCGGCATTTTGAAGCGAAATTGTTCCTTTGGGGGGTATTGCAACTTTTGGCCATTTTGAAGCGAAATTGTTCCTTTGGGGGGGTATTGCAATTTTTTGCCATTTTGAGGCGAAATTGTTCCTTTGGGGGGGTATTGCAACTTTTGGCCATTTTGAAGCGAAATTGTTCCTTTGGGGGGGTATTGCAACTTTTGGCCATTTTGAAGCGAAATTGTTCCTTTCGGGGGGTAATGCAACTTTTCGGCATTTTGAGGCGAAATTGTTCCTTTGGGGGGGTATTGCAATTTTTTGCCATTTTGAGGCGAAATTGTTCCTTTGGGGGGGTATTGCAACTTTTGGCCATTTTGAAGCAAAATTGTTCCTTTGGGGGTGTATTGCAACTTTTGGCCATTTTGAAGCGAAATTGTTCCTTTCGGGGGGTATTGAAACTTTTCGGCATTTTGAGGCGAAATTGTTCCTTTGGGAGGGTATTGCAATTTTTTTTCAATTTTGAGGCGAAATTGTTCCTTTCGGGGGGTAATGCAACTTTTCGGCATTTTGAGGCGAAATTGTTCCTTTGGGGGGGTATTGCAATTTTTTGCCATTTTAAGGCGAAATTGTTCCTTTGGGGGGGTATTGCAACTTTTGGCCATTTTGAAGCGAAATTGTTCCTTTGGGGGGGTATTGCAATTCTTTGCCATTTTGAGGCGAAATTGTTCCTTTGGGGGGGTATTGCAACTTTTGGCCATTTTGAAGCGAAATTGTTCCTTTCGGGGGGTATTGAAACTTTTTGGCATTTTGAGGCGAAATTGTTCCTTTGGGGGGATATTGCAATTTTTTCCCATTTTGAGGCGAAATTGTTCCTTTGGGGGGGTATTGCAACTTTTGGCCATTTTGAAGCGAAATTGTTCCTTGGGGGGGTATTGCAACTTTTCGGCATTTTGAAGCGAAATTGTTCCTTTGGGGGGTATTGCAACTTTTGGCCATTTTGAAGCGAAATTGTTCCTTTGGGGGGGTATTGCAATTTTTTGCCATTTTGAGGCGAAATTGTTCCTTTGGGGGGGTATTGCAACTTTTGGCCATTTTGAAGCGAAATTGTTCCTTTGGGGGGGTATTGCAACTTTTGGCCATTTTGAAGAAAAATTGTTCCTTTCGGGGGATAATGCAACTTTTCGGCATTTTGAGGCAAAATTGTTCCTTTGGGGGGGTATTGCAATTTTTTGCCATTTTGAGGCGAAATTGTTCCTTTTGGGGGGTATTGCAACTTTTGGCCATTTTGAAGCGAAATTGTTCCTTTGGGGGGTATTGCAACTTTTCGGCATTTTGAGACGAAATTGTTCATTTTGGGGGTATTGCAATTTTTTGCCATTTTGAGGCGAAATTGTTCCTTTGGGGGGGTATTGCAACTTTTGGCCATTTTGAAGCGAAATTGTTCCTTTGGGGGTGTATTGCAACTTTTGGCCATTTTGAAGCGAAATTGTTCCTTTGGGGGGGTATTGCAATTTTTTTCCATTTTGAAGCGAAATTGTTCCTTTCGGGGGGTAATGCAACTTTTCGGCATTTTGAGGCGAAATTGTTCCTTTGGGGGGGTATTGCAATTTTTTGCCATTTTGAGGCGAAATTGTTCCTTTGGGGGATATTGCAACTTTTGGCCATTTTGAAGCGAAATTGTTCCTTTGGGGGGGTATTGCAACTTTTTGCCATTTTGAGGCGAAATTGTTCCTTTGGGGGGGTATTGCAACTTTTGGCCATTTTGAAGCGAAATTGTTCCTTTGGGGGGGTATTGCAACTTTTCGGCATTTTGAAGCGAAATTGTTCCTTTGGGGGGTATTGCAATTTTTTGCCATTTTGAGGCGAAATTGTTCCTTTGGGGGGGTATTGCAACTTTTGGCCATTTTGAAGCGAAATTGTTCCTTTGGGGGGGTATTGCAATTTTTTGCCATTTTGAGGCGAAATTGTTCCTTTCGGGGGGTATTGAAACTTTTCGGCATTTTGAGGCGAAATTGTTCCTTTGGGGGGATATTGCAACTTTTTTTCCATTTTTAGGCGAAATTGTTCCTTTGGGGGGGTAATGCAACTTTTCGGCATTTTGAAGCGAAATTGTTCCTTTGGGGAGGTATTGCAATTTTTTGCCATTTTGAGGCGAAATTGTTCCTTTGGGGGGGTATTGCAACTTTTCGGCATTTTGAGGCAAAATTGTTCCTTTGGGGGGGTATTGCAACTTTTGGCCATTTTGAAGCGAAATTGTTCCTTTGGGGGGGTATTGCAACTTTTGGCCATTTTGAAGCAAAATCGTTCCTTTGGGGGTGTATTGCAACTTTTCGGCATTTTGAAGCGAAATTGTTCCTTTGCGGGGTATTGCAACTTTTGGCCATTTTGAAGCGAAATTGTTCCTTTGGGGGGGTATTGCAACTTTTGGCCATTTTGAAGCGAAATTGTTCCTTTGGGGGGATATTGCAATTTTTTTTCCATTTTTAGGCGAAATTGTTCCTTTGGGGGGGTAATGCAACTTTTCGGCATTTTGAAGCGAAATTGTTCCTTTGGGGAGGTATTGCAATTTTTTGCCATTTTGAGGCGAAATTGTTCCTTTGGGGGGGTATTGCAACTTTTCGGCATTTTGAGGCAAAATTGTTCCTTTGGGGGGGTATTGCAACTTTTGGCCATTTTGAAGCGAAATTGTTCCTTTGGGGGGGTATTGCAACTTTTGGCCATTTTGAAGCAAAATCGTTCCTTTGGGGGTGTATTGCAACTTTTCGGCATTTTGAAGCGAAATTGTTCCTTTGCGGGGTATTGCAACTTTTGGCCATTTTGAAGCGAAATTGTTCCTTTGGGGGGGTATTGCAACTTTTCGGCATTTTGAGGCGAAATTGTTCCTTTGGGGGGGTATTGCAATTTTTTGCCATTTTGAGGCGAAATTGTTCCTTTTGGGGGGTATTGCAACTTTTGGCCATTTTGAAGCGAAATTGTTCCTTTGGGGGGGGTATTGCAACTTTTGGCCATTTTGAAGCGAAATTGTTCCTTTCGGGGGGTATTGAAACTTTTCGGCATTTTGAGGCGAAATTGTTCCTTTGGGAGGGTATTGCAATTTTTTTTCCATTTTGAGGCGAAATTGGTCCTTTGGGGGGGTATTGCAACTTTTGGACATTTTGAAGCGAAATTGTTCCTTTGGGGGGGTATTGCAACTTTTGGTCATTTTGAAGCGAAATTGTTCCTTTCGGGGGGTAATGCAACTTTTCGGCATTTTGAGGCGAAATTGTTCCTTTGGGGGGGTATTGCAATTTTTTGCCATTTTGAGGCGAAATTGTTCCTTTGGGGGGGTATTGCAACTTTTGGCCATTTTGAAGCAAAATTGTTCCTTTGGGGGTGTATTGCAACTTTTGGCCATTTTGAAGCGAAATTGTTCCTTTCGGGGGGTATTGAAACTTTTCGGCATTTTGAGGCGAAATTGTTCCTTTGGGAGGGTATTGCAATTTTTTTTCAATTTTGAGGCGAAATTGTTCCTTTCGGGGGGTAATGCAACTTTTCGGCATTTTGAGGCGAAATTGTTCCTTTGGGGGGGTATTGCAATTTTTTGCCATTTTAAGGCGAAATTGTTCCTTTGGGGGGGTATTGCAACTTTTGGCCATTTTGAAGCGAAATTGTTCCTTTGGGGGGGTATTGCAATTCTTTGCCATTTTGAGGCGAAATTGTTCCTTTGGGGGGGTATTGCAACTTTTGGCCATTTTGAAGCGAAATTGTTCCTTTCGGGGGGTATTGAAACTTTTTGGCATTTTGAGGCGAAATTGTTCCTTTGGGGGATATTGCAATTTTTTTCCATTTTGAGGCGAAATTGTTCCTTTGGGGGGGTATTGCAACTTTTGGCCATTTTGAAGCGAAATTGTTCCTTGGGGGGGTATTGCAACTTTTCGGCATTTTGAGGCGAAATTGTTCCTTTGGGGGGGGTATTGCAATTTTTTGCCATTTTGAGGCGAAATTGTTCCTTTTGGGGGGTATTGCAACTTTTGGCCATTTTGAAGCGAAATTGTTCCTTTGGGGGGTATTGCAACTTTTCGTCATTTTGAGACGAAATTGTTCATTTTGGGGGTATTGCAATTTTTTGCCATTTTGAGGCGAAATTGTTCCTTTGGGGGGGTATTGCAACTTTTGGCCATTTTGAAGCGAAATTGTTCCTTTGGGGGTGTATTGCAACTTTTGGCCATTTTGAAGCGAAATTGTTCCTTTCGGGGGGTAATGCAACTTTTCGGCATTTTGAGGCGAAATTGTTCCTTTGGGGGGGTATTGCAATGTTTTGCCATTTTGAGGCGAAATTGTTCCTTTGGGGGGTATTGCAACTTTTGGCCATTTTGAAGCGAAATTGTTCCTTTGGGGGGGTATTGCAATTCTTTGCCATTTTGAGGCGAAATTGTTCCTTTGGGGGGGTATTGCAACTTTTGGCCATTTTGAAGCGAAATTGTTCCTTTCGGGGGGTATTGAAACTTTTCGGCATTTTGAGGCGAAATTGTTCCTTTGGGGGGATATTGCAATTTTTTTTTCCATTTTGAGGCGAAATTGTTCCTTTGGGGGGGTATTGCAACTTTTGGCCAGTTTGAAGCGAAATTGTTCCTTTGGGGGGTATTGCAACTTTTCGGCATTTTGAAGCGAAATTGTTCCTTTGGGGGGTATTGCAATTTTTTGCCATTTTGAGGCGAAATTGTTCCTTTGGGGGGTATTGCAATTTTTCGGCATTTTGAGGCGAAATTGTTCCTTTGGTAGGGTATTGCAATTTTTTGCCATTTTGAGGCGAAATTGTTCCTTTGGGGGGGTATTGCAATTCTTTGCCATTTTGAGGCGAAATTGTTCCTTTGGGGGGTATTGCAACTTTTGGCCATTTTGAAGCGAAATTGTTCCTTTCGGGGGGTATTGAAACTTTTCGGCATTTTGAGGCGAAATTGTTCCTTTGGGGGGATATTGCAATTTTTTTTTCCATTTTGAGGCGAAATTGTTCCTTTGGGGGGGTAATGCAACTTTTCGGCATTTTGAAGCGAAATTGTTCCTTTGGGGAGGTATTGCAATTTTTTGCCATTTTGAGGCGAAATTGTTCCTTTGGGGGGGTATTGCAACTTTTCGGCATTTTGAGGCAAAATTGTTCCTTTGGGGGGGTATTGCAACTTTTGGCCATTTTGAAGCGAAATTGTTCCTTTGGGGGGGTATTGCAACTTTTGGCCATTTTGAAGCAAAATCGTTCCTTTGGGGGTGTATTGCAACTTTTCGGCATTTTGAAGCGAAATTGTTCCTTTGCGGGGTATTGCAACTTTTGGCCATTTTGAAGCGAAATTGTTCCTTTGGGGGGGTATTGCAACTTTTGGCCATTTTGAAGCGAAATTGTTCCTTTGGGGGGGTATTGCAACTTTTGGCCATTTTGAAGCGAAATTGTTCCTTTCGGGGGATAATGCAACTTTTCGGCATTTTGAGGCGAAATTGTTCCTTTGGGGGGGTATTGCAATTTTTTGCCATTTTGAGGCGAAATTGTTCCTTTTGGGGGGTATTGCAACTTTTGGCCATTTTGAAGCGAAATTGTTCCTTTGGGGGGGGTATTGCAACTTTTGGCCATTTTGAAGCGAAATTGTTCCTTTCGGGGGGTATTGAAACTTTTCGGCATTTTGAGGCGAAATTGTTCCTTTGGGAGGGTATTGCAATTTTTTTTCCATTTTGAGGCGAAATTGTTCCTTTGGGGGGGTATTGCAACTTTTGGCCATTTTGAAGCGAAATTGTTCCTTTGGGGGGGTATTGCAACTTTTGGTCATTTTGAAGCGAAATTGTTCCTTTCGGGGGGTAATGCAACTTTTCGGCATTTTGAGGCGAAATTGTTCCTTTGGGGGGGTATTGCAATTTTTTGCCATTTTGAGGCGAAATTGTTCCTTTGGGGGTGTATTGCAACTTTTGGCCATTTTGAAGCGAAATTGTTCCTTTCGGGGGGTATTGAAACTTTTCGGCATTTTGAGGCGAAATTGTTCCTTTGGGAGGGTATTGCAATTTTTTTTCAATTTTGAGGCGAAATTGTTCCTTTCGGGGGGTAATGCAACTTTTCGGCATTTTGAGGCGAAATTGTTCCTTTGGGGGGGTATTGCAATTTTTTGCCATTTTAAGGCGAAATTGTTCCTTTGGGGGGGTATTGCAACTTTTGGCCATTTTGAAGCGAAATTGTTCCTTTGGGGGGGTATTTCAATTCTTTGCCATTTTGAGGCGAAATTGTTCCTTTGGGGGGGTATTGCAACTTTTGGCCATTTTGAAGCGAAATTGTTCCTTTCGGGGGGTATTGAAACTTTTTGGCATTTTGAGGCGAAATTGTTCCTTTGGGGGATATTGCAATTTTTTTCCATTTTGAGGCGAAATTGTTCCTTTGGGGGGGTATTGCAACTTTTGGCCATTTTGAAGCGAAATTGTTCCTTGGGGGGGTATTGCAACTTTTCGGCATTTTGAGGCGAAATTGTTCCTTTGGGGGGGGTATTGCAATTTTTTGCCATTTTGAGGCGAAATTGTTCCTTTTGGGGGGTATTGCAACTTTTGGCCATTTTGAAGCGAAATTGTTCCTTTGGGGGGTATTGCAACTTTTCGTCATTTTGAGACGAAATTGTTCATTTTGGGGGTATTGCAATTTTTTGCCATTTTGAGGCGAAATTGTTCCTTTGGGGGGGTATTGCAACTTTTGGCCATTTTGAAGCGAAATTGTTCCTTTGGGGGTGTATTGCAACTTTTGGCCATTTTGAAGCGAAATTGTTCCTTTCGGGGGGTAATGCAACTTTTCGGCATTTTGAGGCGAAATTGTTCCTTTGGGGGGGTATTGCAATGTTTTGCCATTTTGAGGCGAAATTGTTCCTTTGGGGGGTATTGCAACTTTTGGCCATTTTGAAGCGAAATTGTTCCTTTGGGGGGGTATTGCAATTCTTTGCCATTTTGAGGCGAAATTGTTCCTTTGGGGGGGTATTGCAACTTTTGGCCATTTTGAAGCGAAATTGTTCCTTTCGGGGGGTATTGAAACTTTTCGGCATTTTGAGGCGAAATTGTTCCTTTGGGGGGATATTGCAATTTTTTTTTCCATTTTGAGGCGAAATTGTTCCTTTGGGGGGGTATTGCAACTTTTGGCCAGTTTGAAGCGAAATTGTTCCTTTGGGGGGTATTGCAACTTTTCGGCATTTTGAAGCGAAATTGTTCCTTTGGGGGGTATTGCAATTTTTTGCCATTTTGAGGCGAAATTGTTCCTTTGGGGGGGTATTGCAATTTTTCGGCATTTTGAGGCGAAATTGTTCCTTTGGTAGGGTATTGCAATTTTTTGCCATTTTGAGGCGAAATTGTTCCTTTGGGGGGGTATTGCAATTCTTTGCCATTTTGAGGCGAAATTGTTCCTTTGGGGGGTATTGCAACTTTTGGCCATTTTGAAGCGAAATTGTTCCTTTCGGGGGGTATTGAAACTTTTCGGCATTTTGAGGCGAAATTGTTCCTTTGGGGGGATATTGCAATTTTTTTTTCCATTTTGAGGCGAAATTGTTCCTTTGGGGGGGTATTGCAACTTTTGGCCAGTTTGAAGCGAAATTGTTCCTTTGGGGGGTATTGCAACTTTTCGGCATTTTGAAGCGAAATTGTTCCTTTGGGGGTATTGCAATTTTTTGCCATTTTGAGGCGAAATTGTTCCTTTTGGGGGGTATTGCAATTTTTCGGCATTTTGAGGCGAAATTGTTCCTTTGGTAGGGTATTGCAATTTTTTGCCATTTTGAGGCGAAATTGTTCCTTTGGGGGGGTATTGCAACTTTTTGCCATTTTGAAGCGAAATTGTTCCTTTGGGGGGGTATTGCAATTTTTGGCCATTTTGAGGCGAAATTGTTCCTTTGGGGGGTAATGCAACTTTCCGGCATTTTGAGGCAAAATTGTTCCTTTGGGGTGGGTATTGCAACTTTTGGCCATTTTGAAGCGAAATTATTCCTTTGGGGGGGTATTGCAACTTTTCGGCATTTTGAGGCAAAATTGTTCCTTTGGGGGGTATTGCAATTTTTTGCCATTTTGAGGCGAAATTGTTCCTTTGGGGGGGTATTGCAATTTTTGGCCATTTTGAGGCGAAATTGTTCCTTTGGGGGGTAATGCAACTTTCCGGCATTTTGAGGCAAAATTGTTCCTTTGGGGTGGGTATTGCAACTTTTGGCCATTTTGAAGCGAAATTATTCCTTTGGGGGGGTATTGCAACTTTTCGGCATTTTGAGGCGAAATTGTTCCTTTGGGGGGTATTGCAATTTTTTGCCATTTTGAGGAGAAATTGTTCCTTTGGGGGGGTATTGCAACTTTTGGCCATTTTGAAGCGAAATTGTTCCTTTGGGGGGGTATTGCAACTTTTGGCCATTTTGAAGCGAAATTGTTCCTTTGGGGAGGTATTGCAACTTTTGACCATTTTGATGCAAAATTGTTCCTTTGGGGGGTATTGCAACTTTTGGCCATTTTGAAGCGAAATTGTTCCTTTGGGGGGTATTGCAACTTTTCGGCATTTTGAGGTGAAATTGTTCCTTTGGGGGTATTGCAATTTTTTGCCATTTTGAGGCGAAATTGTTCCTTTTGGGGGGTATTGCAACTTTTGGCCATTTTGAAGCGAAATTGTTCCTTTGGGGGGGGTATTGCAACTTTTGGCCATTTTGAAGCGAAATTGTTCCTTTGGGGGGGTATTGCAACTTTTCGGCATTTTGAGGCGAAATTGTTCCTTTGGGGGGGTATTGCAATTTTTTGCCATTTTGAGGCGAAATTGTTCCTTGGGGGGGTATTGCAACTTTTGGCCATTTTGAAGCGAAATTGTTCCTTTGGGGGGGTATTGAAACTTTTCGGCATTTTGAGGCGAAATTGTGCCTTTGGGAGGGTATTGCAATTTTTTTTCCATTTTGAGGCGAAATTGTTCCTTTGGGGGGGTATTGCAACTTTTGGCCATTTTGAAGCGAAATTGTTCCTTTGGGGGGGTATTGCAACTTTTGGCCATTTTGAAGCGAAATTGTTCCTTTCGGGGGGTAATGCAACTTTTCGGCATTTTGAGGCGAAATTGTTCCTTTGGGGGGGTATTGCAATTTTTTGCCATTTTGAGGCGAAATTGTTCCTTTGGGGGGGTATTGCAACTTTTGGCCATTTTGAAGCGAAATTGTTCCTTTGGGGGTGTATTGCAACTTTTGGCCATTTTGAAGCGAAATTGTTCCTTTCGGGGGGTATTGAAACTTTTCGGCATTTTGAGGCGAAATTGTTCCTTTGGGAGGGTATTGCAATTTTTTTTCCATTTTGAGGCGAAATTGTTCCTTTCGGGGGGTAATGCAACTTTTCGGCATTTTGAGGCGAAATTGTTCCTTTGGGGGGGTATTGCAACTTTTGGCCATTTTGAAGCGAAATTGTTCCTTTCGGGGGGTATTGAAACTTTTCGGCATTTTGAGGTGAAATTGTTCCTTTGGTAGGGTTTTGCAATTTTTTGCCATTTTGAGGCGAAATTGTTCCTTTGGGGGGGGTATTGCAACTTTTGGCCATTTTGAAGCGAAATTGTTCCTTTGGGGGGGTATTTCAACTTTTGGCCATTTTGAAGCGAAATTGTTCCTTGGGGGGGTATCGCAACTTTTCGGCATTTTGAGGCAAAATTGTTCCTTTGGGGGGTATTGCAATTTTTTGCCATTTTGAGGTGAAATTGTTCCTTTGGGGGGGTATTGCAATTTTTGGCCATTTTGAGGCGAAATTGTTCCTTTGGGGGGTAATGCAACTTTCCGGCATTTTGAGGCGAAATTGTTCCTTTGGGGGGGTATTTCAATTTTTTGCCATTTTGAGGCGAAATTGTTCCTTGGGGGGGTATTGCAACTTTTGGCCATTTTGAAGCAAAATTGTTCCTTTGGGGGTGTATTGCAACTTTTGGCCATTTTGAAACGAAATTGTTCCTTTCGGGGGGTATTGAAACTTTTCGGCATTTTGAGGCGAAATTGTTCCTTTGGGAGGGTATTGCAATTTTTTTTCCATTTTGAGGCGAAATTGTTCCTTTGGGGGGGTATTGCAACTTTTGGCCATTTTGAAGCGAAATTGTTCCTTTGGGGGTGTATTGCAACTTTTGGCCATTTTGAAGCGAAATTGTTCCTTTCGGGGGGTAATGCATCTTTTCGGCATTTTGAGGCGAAATTGTTCCTTTGGGGGGGTATTGCAATTTTTTGCCATTTTGAGGCGAAATTGTTCCTTTGGGGGGGTATTGCAACTTTTGGCCATTTTGAAGCGAAATTGTTCCTTTGGGGGGGTATTGCAATTCTTTGCCATTTTGAGGCGAAATTGTTCCTTTGGGGGGGTATTGCAACTTTTCGGCATTTTGAAGCGAAATTGTTAATTTGGGGGGTATTGCAATTTTTGGCCATTTTGAGGCGAAATTGTTCCTTTGGGGGGGTATTGCAATTTTTCGGCATTTTGAGGCGAAATTGTTCCTTTGGTAGGGTATTGCAATTTTTTGCCATTTTGAGGCGAAATTGTTCCTTTGGGGGGTATTGCAACTTTTGGCCATTTTGAAGCGAAATTGTTCCTTTGGGGGGGTATTGCAACTTTTGGCCATTTTGAAGCGAAATTGTTCCTTGGGGGGGTATCGCAACTTTTCGGCATTTTGAGGCAAAATTGTTCCTTTGGGGAGTATTGCAATTTTTGGCCATTTTGAGGCGAAATTGTTCCTTTGGGGGGTAATGCAACTTTCTGGCATTTTGAGGCAAAATTGTTCCTTTGGGGTGGGTATTGCAACTTTTGGCCATTTTGAAGCGAAATTGTTCCTTTGGGGGGTATTGAAACTTTTGGCCATTTTGAAGCGAAATTGTTCCTTTGGGGGGGTATTGCAACTTTTCGGCATTTTGAGGCGAAATTGTTCCTTTGGGGGGGTATTGCAATTTTTTGCCATTTTGAGGCGAAATTGTTCCTTTGGGGGGGTATTGCAACTTTTGGCCATTTTGAAGCGAAATTGTTCCTTTCGGGGGGTAATGCAACTTTTCGGCATTTTGAGGCGAAATTGTTCCTTTGGGGGGGTATTGCAATTTTTTGCCATTTTGAGGCGAAATTGTTCCTTTGGGGGGGTATTGCAACTTTTGGCCATTTTGAAGCGAAATTGTTCCTTTGGGGGTGTATTGCAACTTTTGGCCATTTTGAAGCGAAATTGTTCCTTTCGGGGGGTATTGAAACTTTTCGGCATTTTGAGGTGAAATTGTTCCTTTGGGAGGGTATTGCAATTTTTTTTCCATTTTGAGGCGAAATTGTTCCTTTCGGGGGGTAATGCAACTTTTCGGCATTTTGAGGCGAAATTGTTCCTTTGGGGGGGTATTGCAATTTTTTGCCATTTTAAGGCGAAATTGTTCCTTTGGGGGGGTATTGCAACTTTTGGCCATTTTGAAGCGAAATTGTTCCTTTGGGGGGGTATTGCAATTCTTTGCCATTTTGAGGCGAAATTGTTCCTTTGGGGGGGTATTGCAACTTTTGGCCATTTTGAAGCGAAATTGTTCCTTTCGGGGGGTATTGAAACTTTTCGGCATTTTGAGGCGAAATTGTTCCTTTGGGGGGATATTGCAATTTTTTTCCATTTTGAGGCGAAATTGTTCCTTTGGGGGGGTATTGCAACTTTTGGCCATTTTGAAGCGAAATTGTTCCTTGGGGGGGTATTGCAACTTTTCGGCATTTTGAAGCGAAATTGTTCCTTTGGGGGGTATTGCAACTTTTGGCCATTTTGAAGCGAAATTGTTCCTTTCGGGGGATAATGCAACTTTTCGGCATTTTGAGGCGAAATTGTTCCTTTGGGGGGTATTGCAACTTTTGGCCATTTTGAAGCGAAATTGTTCCTTTGGGGGGGTATTGCAACTTTTGGCCATTTTGAAGCGAAATTGTTCCTTGGGGGGGTATCGCAACTTTTCGGCATTTTGAGGCAAAATTGTTCCTTTGGGGAGTATTGCAATTTTTGGCCATTTTGAGGCGAAATTGTTCCTTTGGGGGGTAATGCAACTTTCCGGCATTTTGAGGCAAAATTGTTCCTTTGGGGTGGGTATTGCAACTTTTGGCCATTTTGAAGCGAAATTGTTCCTTTGGGGGGGTATTGAAACTTTTGGCCATTTTGAAGCGAAATTGTTCCTTTGGGGGGGTATTGCAACTTTTCGGCATTTTGAGGCGAAATTGTTCCTTTGGGGGGGTATTGCAATTTTTTGCCATTTTGAGGCGAAATTGTTCCTTTGGGGGGGTATTGCAACTTTTGGCCATTTTGAAGCGAAATTGTTCCTTTCGGGGGGTAATGCAACTTTTCGGCATTTTGAGGCGAAATTGTTCCTTTGGGGGGGTATTGCAATTTTTTGCCATTTTGAGGCGAAATTGTTCCTTTGGGGGGGTATTGCAACTTTTGGCCATTTTGAAGCGAAATTGTTCCTTTGGGGGTGTATTGCAACTTTTGGCCATTTTGAAGCGAAATTGTTCCTTTCGGGGGGTATTGAAACTTTTCGGCATTTTGAGGTGAAATTGTTCCTTTGGGAGGGTATTGCAATTTTTTTTCCATTTTGAGGCGAAATTGTTCCTTTCGGGGGGGTAATGCAACTTTTCGGCATTTTGAGGCGAAATTGTTCCTTTGGGGGGGTATTGCAATTTTTTGCCATTTTAAGGCGAAATTGTTCCTTTGGGGGGGTATTGCAACTTTTGGCCATTTTGAAGCGAAATTGTTCCTTTGGGGGGGTATTGCAATTCTTTGCCATTTTGAGGCGAAATTGTTCCTTTGGGGGGGTATTGCAACTTTTGGCCATTTTGAAGCGAAATTGTTCCTTTGGGGGGGTATTGCAACTTTTGGCCATTTTGAAGCGAAATTGTTCCTTTGGGGGGTATTGCAACTTTTCGGCATTTTGAGACGAAATTGTTCCTTTGGGGGGTATTGCAATTTTTTGCCATTTTGAGGCGAAATTGTTCCTTTGGGGGGGTATTGCAACTTTTGACCATTTTGAAGCGAAATTGTTCCTTTGGGGGTGTATTGCAACTTTTGGCCATTTTGAAGCGAAATTGTTCCTTTCGGGGGGTAATGCAACTTTTCGGCATTTTAAGGCGAAATTGTTCCTTTGGGGGGGTATTGCAATTTTTTGCCATTTTGAGGCGAAATTGTTCCTTTGAGGGGGTATTGCAACTTTTGGCCATTTTGAAGCGAAATTGTTCCTTTGGGGGTATTGCAATTCTTTGCCATTTTGAGGCGAAATTGTTCCTTTGGGGTGGTATTGCAACTTTTGGCCATTTTGAAGCGAAATTGTTCCTTTCGGGGGGTATTGAAACTTTTCGGCATTTTGAGGCGAAATTGTTCCTTTGGGGGGATATTGCAATTATTTTTTTCCACTTTGAGGCGAAATTGTTCCTTTGGTAGGGTATTGCAATTTTTTGCCATTTTGAGGCGAAATTGTTCCTTTGGGGGGTATTGCAACTTTTGGCCATTTTGAAGCGAAATTGTTCCTTTGGGGGGGTATTGCAACTTTTGGCCATTTTGAAGCGAAATTGTTCCTTGGGGGGGTATCGCAACTTTTCGGCATTTTGAGGCAAAATTGTTCCTTTGGGGAGTATTGCAATTTTTGGCCATTTTGAGGCGAAATTGTTCCTTTGGGGGGTAATGCAACTTTCCGGCATTTTGAGGCAAAATTGTTCCTTTGGGGTGGGTATTGCAACTTTTGGCCATTTTGAAGCGAAATTGTTCCTTTGGGGGGGTATTGAAACTTTTGGCCATTTTGAAGCGAAATTGTTCCTTTGGGGGGGTATTGCAACTTTTCGGCATTTTGAGGCGAAATTGTTCCTTTGGGGGGGTATTGCAATTTTTTGCCATTTTGAGGCGAAATTGTTCCTTTGGGGGGGTATTGCAACTTTTGGCCATTTTGAAGCGAAATTGTTCCTTTCGGGGGGTAATGCAACTTTTCGGCATTTTGAGGCGAAATTGTTCCTTTGGGGGGGTATTGCAATTTTTTGCCATTTTGAGGCGAAATTGTTCCTTTGGGGGGGTATTGCAACTTTTGGCCATTTTGAAGCGAAATTGTTCCTTTGGGGGTGTATTGCAACTTTTGGCCATTTTGAAGCGAAATTGTTCCTTTCGGGGGGTATTGAAACTTTTCGGCATTTTGAGGTGAAATTGTTCCTTTGGGAGGGTATTGCAATTTTTTTTCCATTTTGAGGCGAAATTGTTCCTTTCCGGGGGGTAATGCAACTTTTCGGCATTTTGAGGCGAAATTGTTCCTTTGGGGGGGTATTGCAATTTTTTGCCATTTTAAGGCGAAATTGTTCCTTTGGGGGGGTATTGCAACTTTTGGCCATTTTGAAGCGAAATTGTTCCTTTGGGGGGGTATTGCAATTCTTTGCCATTTTGAGGCGAAATTGTTCCTTTGGGGGGGTATTGCAACTTTTGGCCATTTTGAAGCGAAATTGTTCCTTTCGGTGGGTATTGAAACTTTTCGGCATTTTGAGGCGAAATTGTTCCTTTGGGGGGATATTGCAATTTTTTTCCATTTTGAGGCGAAATTGTTCCTTTGGGGGGGTATTGCAACTTTTGGCCATTTTGAAGCGAAATTGTTCCTTGGGGGGTATTGCAACTTTTCGGCATTTTGAAGCGAAATTGTTCCTTTGGGGGGTATTGCAACTTTTGGCCATTTTGAAGCGAAATTGTTCCTTTGGGGGGGTATTGCAATTTTTTGCCATTTTGAGGCGAAATTGTTCCTTTGGGGGGGTATTGCAACTTTTCGGCATTTTGAGACGAAATTGTTCCTTTGGGGGGTATTGCAATTTTTTGCCATTTTGAGGCGAAATTGTTCCTTTGGGGGGGTATTGCAACTTTTGACCATTTTGAAGCGAAATTGTTCCTTTGGGGGTGTATTGCAACTTTTGGCCATTTTGAAGCGAAATTGTTCCTTTCGGGGGGTAATGCAACTTTTCGGCATTTTGAGGCGAAATTGTTCCTTTGGGGGGGTATTGCAATTTTTTGCCATTTTGAGGCGAAATTGTTCCTTTGGGGGGGTATTGCAACTTTTGGCCATTTTGAAGCGAAATTGTTCCTTTGGGGGTATTGCAATTCTTTGCCATTTTGAGGCGAAATTGTTCCTTTGGGGTGGTATTGCAACTTTTGGCCATTTTGAAGCGAAATTGTTCCTTTCGGGGGGTATTGAAACTTTTCGGCATTTTGAGGCGAAATTGTTCCTTTGGGGGGATATTGCAATTATTTTTTTCCATTTTGAGGCGAAATTGTTCCTTTGGGGGGGTATTGCAACTTTTGGCCAGTTTGAAGCAAAATTGTTCCTTTGGGGGGTATTGCAACTTTTCGGCATTTTGAAGCGAAATTGTTCCTTTGGGGGGTATTGCAATTTTTTGCCATTTTGAGGCGAAATTGTTCCTTTGGGGGGGTATTGCAATTTTTGGCCATTTTGAGGCGAATTTGTTCCTTTGGGGGGTAATGCAACTTTCCGGCATTTTGAGGCAAAATTGTTCCTTTGGGGTGGGTATTGCAACTTTTGGCCATTTTGAAGCGAAATTATTCCTTTGGGGGGGTATTGCAACTTTTCGGCATTTTGAGGCGAAATTGTTCCTTTGAAGGGTATTGCAATTTTTTGCCATTTTGAGGCGAAATTGTTCCTTTGGGGGGGTATTGCAACTTTTGGCCATTTTGAAGCGAAATTGTTCCTTTGGGGGGGTATTGCAACTTTTGGCCATTTTGAAGCGAAATTGTTCCTTTGGGGGGGTATTGCAACTTTTGACCGATTTGATGCGAAATTGTTCCTTTGGGGGGGTATTCCAACTTTTGGCCATTTTGAAGCGAAATTGTTCCTTTGGGGGGGTATTGCAACTTTTCGGCATTTTGAGGGGAAATTGTTCCTTTGGGGGGTATTGCAACTGTTGGCCATTTTGAAGCGAAATTGTTCCTTTCGGGCGGTATTGAAAGTTTTCGGCATTTTGAGGCGAAATTGTTCCTTGGGGGGGTATTGCAATTTTTTTTCCATTTTAAGGCGAAATTGTTCCTTTGGGAGGGTATTGCAACATTTGGCCATTTTGAAGCGAAATTGTTCCTTTGGGGGGGTATTGCAACTTTTCGGCATTTTGAAGCGAAATTGTTCCTTTGGGGGGGTATTGCAATTTTTTTCCATTTTGAGGCGAAATTGTTCCTTTGGGGGGGTATTGCAACTTTTGGCCATTTTAAAGCGAAATTGTTCCTTTCGGGGGGGTATTGCAACTTTTCGGCATTTTGAGGCGAAATTGTTCCTTTGGGGGGTATTGCAACTTTTGGCCATTTTGAAGCGAAATTGTTCCTTTGGGGGGTATTGCAATTTTTTGCCATTTTGAGGCGAAATTGTTCCTTTGGGGGGGTATTGCAACTGTTGGCCATTTTGAAGCGAAATTGTTCCTTTCGGGGGGTATTGAAACTTTTCGGCATTTTGAGGCGAAATTGTTCCTTTGGGGGGGTATTGCAACTTTTGGCCATTTTAAAGCGAAATTGTTCCTTTCGGGGGGTATTGCAACTTTTCGGCATTTTGAGGCGAAATTGTTCCTTTGGGGGTATTGCAATTTTTTGCCGTTTTGAGGCGAAATTGTTCCTTTGGGAAGGTATTGCAACTTTTGGCCATTTTGAAGCGAAATTGTTCCTTTCGGGGGGTATTGCAACTTTTCGGCATTTTGAGGCGAAATTGTTCCTTTGGGGGGGTATTGCAATTTTTTTTCCATTTTGAGGCGAAATTGCTCCTTTGGGGTGTATTGCAACTTTTGGCCATTTTGAAGCGAAATTGTTCCTTTGGGGGGTATTGCAATTTTTTGCCATTTTGAGGCGAAATTGTTCCTTTGGGGGGGTATTGCAACTGTTGGCCATTTTGAAGCGAAATTGTTCCTTTCGGGGGGTATTGAAACTTTTCGGC
Source organism: Anomaloglossus baeobatrachus (assembly GCF_048569485.1). Taxonomy (NCBI): domain Eukaryota; kingdom Metazoa; phylum Chordata; class Amphibia; order Anura; family Aromobatidae; genus Anomaloglossus; species Anomaloglossus baeobatrachus. Next base: position 291,003,162 of record NC_134356.1, on the reverse strand, counting down.
ATTTTGAGGCGAAATTGTTCCTTTGGGGGGGTATTGCAATTTTTTTTCCATTTTAAGGCGAAATTGTTCCTTTGGGAGGGTATTGCAACTTTTGGCCATTTTGAGGCGAAATTGTTCCTTTGGGGGGGTATTGCAACTTTTGGCCATTTTGAAGCGAAATTGTTCCTTTGGGGGGGTATTGCAACTTTTGGCCATTTTGAAGCGAAATTGTTCTTTTCGGGGGATAATGCAACTTTTCGGCATTTTGAGGCGAAATTGTTCCTTTGGGGGGGTATTGCAATTTTTTTTCCATTTTGAGGCGAAATTGCTCCTTTGGGGTGTATTGCAACTTTTGGCCATTTTGAAGCGAAATTGTTCCTTTGGGGGGTATTGCAATTTTTTGCCATTTTGAGGCGAAATTGTTCCTTTGGGGGGGTATTGCAACTGTTGGCCATTTTGAAGCGAAATTGTTCCTTTCGGGGGGTATTGAAACTTTTCGGCATTTTGAGGCGAAATTGTTCCTTTGGGAAGGTATTGCAACTTTTGGCCATTTTGAAGCGAAATTGTTCCTTTCGGGGGGTATTGCAACTTTTCGGCATTTTGAGGCGAAATTGTTCCTTTGGGGGGGTATTGCAATTTTTTTTCCATTTTGAGGCGAAATTGCTCCTTTGGGGTGTATTGCAACTTTTGGCCATTTTGAAGCGAAATTGTTCCTTTGGGGGGTATTGCAATTTTTTGCCATTTTGAGGCGAAATTGTTCCTTTGGGGGGGTATTGCAACTGTTGGCCATTTTGAAGCGAAATTGTTCCTTTCGGGGGGTATTGAAACTTTTCGGCATTTTGAGGCGAAATTGTTCCTTTGGGGGGGTATTGCAATTTTTTTTCCATTTTAAGGCGAAATTGTTCCTTTGGGAGGGTATTGCAACTTTTGGCCATTTTGAGGCGAAATTGTTCCTTTGGGGGGGTATTGCAACTTTTCGGCATTTTGAGGTGAATTTGTTCCTTTGGGGGGTATTGCAACTTTTGGCCATTTTGAAGCGAAATTGTTCCTTTAGGGGGTATTGCAATTTTTTGCCATTTTGAGGCGAAATTGTTCCTTTGGGGGGGTATTGCAACTGTTGGCCATTTTGAAGCGAAATTGTTCCTTTCGGGGGGTATTGAAACTTTTCGGCATTTTGAGGCGAAATTGTTCCTTTGGGGGGGTATTGCAATTTTTTTTCCATTTTAAGGCGAAATTGTTCCTTTGGGAGGGTATTGCAACTTTTGGCCATTTTGAGGCGAAATTGTTCCTTTGGGGGGGTATTGCAACTTTTGGCCATTTTGAAGCGAAATTGTTCCTTTGGGGGGGTATTGCAACTTTTGGCCATTTTGAAGCGAAATTGTTCTTTTCGGGGGATAATGCAACTTTTCGGCATTTTGAGGCGAAATTGTTCCTTTGGGGGGGTATTGCAATTTTTTGCCATTTTGAGGCGAAATTGTTCCTTTTGGGGGGTATTGCAACTTTTGGCCATTTTGAAGCGAAATTGTTCCTTTGGGGGGGTATTGCAACTTTTGGCCATTTTGAAGCGAAATTGTTCCTTTGGGGGGTATTGCAACTTTTCGGCATTTTGAGGCGAAATTGTTCCTTTGGGGGGGTATTGCAATTTTTTGCCATTTTGAGGCGAAATTGTTCCTTTGGGGGAGTATTGCAACTTTTGGCCATTTTGAAGCAAAATTGTTCCTTTGGGGGTGTATTGCAACTTTTGGCCATTTTGAAGCGAAATTGTTCCTTTCGGGGGGTATTGAAACTTTTCGGCATTTTGAGGCGAAATTGTTCCTTTGGGAGGGTATTGCAATTTTTTTTCCATTTTGAGGCGAAATTGTTCCTTTGGGGGGGTATTGCAATTTTTGAGGCGAAATTGTTCCTTTGGGGGGTAATGCAACTTTCCGGCATTTTGAGGCAAAATTGTTCCTTTGGGGTGGGTATTGCAACTTTTGGCCATTTTGAAGCGAAATTATTCCTTTGGGGGGGTATTGCAATTTTTTGCCATTTTGAGGCGAAATTGTTCCTTTGGGGGGGTATTGCAACTTTTGGCCATTTTGAAGCGAAATTGTTCCTTTGGGGGTATTGCAATTCTTTGCCATTTTGAGGCGAAATTGTTCCTTTGGGGTGGTATTGCAACTTTTGGCCATTTTGAAGCGAAATTGTTCCTTTCGGGGGGTATTGAAACTTTTCGGCATTTTGAGGCGAAATTGTTCCTTTGGGGGGATATTGCAATTATTTTTTTCCATTTTGAGGCGAAATTGTTCCTTTGGGGGGGTATTGCAACTTTTGGCCAGTTTGAAGCAAAATTGTTCCTTTGGGGGGTATTGCAACTTTTCGGCATTTTGAAGGGAAATTGTTCCTTTGGGGGGTATTGCAATTTTTTGCCATTTTGAGGCGAAATTGTTCCTTTGGGGGGGTATTGCAATTTTTCGGCATTTTGAGGCGAAATTGTTCCTTTGGTAGGGTATTGCAATTTTTGCCATTTTGAGGCGAAATTGTTCCTTTGGGGGGTATTGCAACTTTTGGCCATTTTGAAGCGAAATTGTTCCTTTGGGGGGGTATTGCAACTTTTGGCCATTTTGAAGCGAAATTGTTCCTTGGGGGGGTATTGCAACTTTTCTGCATTTTGAGGCAAAATTGTTCCTTTGGGGGGTATTGCAATTTTTTGCCATTTTGAGGTGAAATTGTTCCTTTGGGGGGGTATTGCAATTTTTGGCCATTTTGAGGCGAAATTGTTCCTTTGGGGGGTAATGCAACTTTCCGGCATTTTGAGGCAAAATTGTTCCTTTGGGGTGGGTATTGCAACTTTTGGCCATTTTGAAGCGAAATTATTCCTTTGGGGGGTATTGCAACTTTTCGGCATTTTGAGGCGAAATTGTTCCTTTGAAGGGTATTGCAATTTTTTGCCATTTTGAGGCGAAATTGTTCCTTTGGGGGGGTATTGCAACTTTTGGCCATTTTGAAGCGAAATTGTTCCTTTGGGGGGGTATTGCAACTTTTGGCCATTTTGAAGCGAAATTGTTCCTTTGGGGGGGTATTGCAACTTTTGACCGATTTGATGCGAAATTGTTCCTTTGGGGGGGTATTGCAACTTTTGGCCATTTTGAAGCGAAATTGTTCCTTTGGGGGGGTATTGCAACTTTTCGGCATTTTGAGGGGAAATTGTTCCTTTGGGGGGTATTGCAACTGTTGGCCATTTTGAAGCGAAATTGTTCCTTTCGGGAGGTATTGAAACTTTTCGGCATTTTGAGGCGAAATTGTTCCTTTGGGGGGGTATTGCAATTTTTTTTCCATTTTAAGGCGAAATTGTTCCTTTGGGAGGGTATTGCAACATTTGGCCATTTTGAAGCGAAATTGTTCCTTTGGGGGGGTATTGCAACTTTTCGGCATTTTGAAGCGAAATTGTTCCTTTGGGGGGGTATTGCAATTTTTTTCCATTTTGAGGCGAAATTGTTCCTTTGGGGGGGTATTGCAACTTTTGGCCATTTTAAAGCGAAATTGTTCCTTTCGGGGGGTATTGCAACTTTTCGGCATTTTGAGGCGAAATTGTTCCTTTGGGGGGTATTGCAACTTTTGGCCATTTTGAAGCGAAATTGTTCCTTTGGGGGGTATTGCAATTTTTTGCCATTTTGAGGCGAAATTGTTCCTTTGGGGGGGTATTGCAACTGTTGGCCATTTTGAAGCGAAATTGTTCCTTTCGGGGGGTATTGAAACTTTTCGGCATTTTGAGGCGAAATTGTTCCTTTGGGGGGGTATTGCAACTTTTGGCCATTTTAAAGCGAAATTGTTCCTTTCGGGGGGTATTGCAACTTTTCGGCATTTTGAGGCGAAATTGTTCCTTTGGGGGTATTGCAATTTTTTGCCGTTTTGAGGCGAAATTGTTCCTTTGGGAAGGTATTGCAACTTTTGGCCATTTTGAAGCGAAATTGTTCCTTTCGGGGGGTATTGCAACTTTTCGGCATTTTGAGGCGAAATTGTTCCTTTGGGGGGGTATTGCAATTTTTTTTCCATTTTGAGGCGAAATTGCTCCTTTGGGGTGTATTGCAACTTTTGGCCATTTTGAAGCGAAATTGTTCCTTTGGGGGGGTATTGCAACTTTTCGGCATTTTGAGGTGAATTTGTTCCTTTGGGGGGTATTGCAACTTTTGGCCATTTTGAAGCGAAATTGTTCCTTTAGGGGGTATTGCAATTTTTTGCCATTTTGAGGCGAAATTGTTCCTTTGGGGGGGTATTGCAACTGTTGGCCATTTTGAAGCGAAATTGTTCCTTTCGGGGGGTATTGAAACTTTTCGGCATTTTGAGGCGAAATTGTTCCTTTGGGGGGGTATTGCAATTTTTTTTCCATTTTAAGGCGAAATTGTTCCTTTGGGAGGGTATTGCAACTTTTGGCCATTTTGAGGCGAAATTGTTCCTTTGGGGGGGTATTGCAACTTTTGGCCATTTTGAAGCGAAATTGTTCCTTTGGGGGGGTATTGCAACTTTTGGCCATTTTGAAGCGAAATTGTTCCTTTCGGGGGATAATGCAACTTTTCGGCATTTTGAGGCGAAATTGTTCCTTTGGGGGGGTATTGCAATTTTTTGCCATTTTGAGGCGAAATTGTTCCTTTTGGGGGGTATTGCAACTTTTGGCCATTTTGAAGCGAAATTGTTCCTTTGGGGGGGTATTGCAACTTTTGGCCATTTTGAAGCGAAATTGTTCCTTTGGGGGGTATTGCAACTTTTCGGCATTTTGAGGCGAAATTGTTCCTTTGGGGGGGTATTGCAATTTTTTGCCATTTTGAGGCGAAATTGTTCCTTTGGGGGAGTATTGCAACTTTTGGCCATTTTGAAGCGAAATTGTTCCTTTGGGGGTGTATTGCAACTTTTGGCCATTTTGAAGCGAAATTGTTCCTTTCGGGGGGTATTGAAACTTTTCGGCATTTTGAGGCGAAATTGTTCCTTTGGGAGGGTATTGCAATTTTTTTTCCATTTTGAGGCGAAATTGTTCCTTTGGGGGGGTATTGCAATTTTTGAGGCGAAATTGTTCCTTTGGGGGGTAATGCAACTTTCCGGCATTTTGAGGCAAAATTGTTCCTTTGGGGTGGGTATTGCAACTTTTGGCCATTTTCAAGCGAAATTATTCCTTTGGGGGGGTATTGCAACTTTTCGGCATTTTGAGGCGAAATTGTTCCTTTGGGGGGGTATTGCAATTTTTTTCCATTTTGAGGCAAAATTGTTCCTTTGGGGGGGTATTGCAACTTTTGGCCATTTTGAAGCGAAATTGTTCCTTTGTGGGGTTATTGCAACTTTTGACCATTTTGAAGCGAAATTGTTCCTTTGGGGGGGTATTGCAACTTTTGGCCATTTTGAAGCGAAATTGTTCCTTTGGGGGGGTATTGCAACTTTTCGGCATTTTGAGGTGAAATTGTTCCTTTGGGGGGTATTGCAACTTTTGGCCATTTTGAAGCGAAATTGTTCCTTTGGGGGGGTATTGCAATTTTTTGCCATTTTGAGGCGAAATTGTTCCTTTGGGGGGGTTTTGCAACTGTTGGCTATTTTGAAGCGAAATTGTTCCTTTCGGGGGGTATTGAAACTTTTCGGCATTTTGAGGCGAAATTGTTCCTTTGGGGGGGTATTTCAATTTTTTTTCCATTTTAAGGCGAAATTGTTCCTTTGGAAGGGTATTGCAACTTTTGGCCATTTTGAAGCGAAATTGTTCCTTTGGGGGGGTATTGCAATTTTTTTCCATTTTGAGGCGAAATTGTTCCTTTGGGGGGGTATTGCAACTTTTGGCCATTTTAAAGCGAAATTGTTCCTTTCGGGGGGTATTGCAACTTTTCGGCATTTTGAGGCGAAATTGTTCCTTTGGGGGTATTGCAATTTTTTGCCATTTTGAGGCGAAATTGTTCCTTTGGGAAGGTATTGCAACTTTTGGCCATTTTAAAGCGAAATTGTTCCTTTCGGGGGGTATTGCAACTTTTCGGCATTTTGAGGCGAAATTGTTCCTTTGGGGGGGTATTGCAATTTTTTTTCCATTTTGAGGCGAAATTGTTCCTTTGGGGGGATATTGCAATTTTTTTTCCATTTTGAGGCGAAATTGTTCCTTTGCTGGGGTATTGCAACTTTTGGCCATTTTGAAGCGAAATTGTTCCTTTGGGGGGTATTGCAACTTTTCGGCATTTTGAAGCGAAATTGTTCCTTTGGGGGGTATTGCAATTTTTTGCCATTTTGAGGCGAAATTGTTCCTTTGGGGGGGTATTGCAATTTTTCGGCATTTTGAGGCAAAATTGTTCCTTTGGTAGGGTATTGCAATTTTTTGCCATTTTGAGGCGAAATTGTTCCTTTGGGGGGGTATTGCAACTTTTGGCCATTTTGAAGCGAAATTGTTCCTTTGGGGGGTATTGCAACTTTTGGCCATTTTGAAGCGAAATTGATCCTTGGGGGGGTATTGCAACTTTTCGGCATTTTGAGGCAAAATTGTTCCTTTGGGGGGTATTGCAATTTTTTGCCATTTTGAGGCGAAATTGTTCGTTTGGGGGGGTATTGCAATTTTTGGCCATTTTGAGGCGAAATTGTGCCTTTGGGGGGTAATGCAACTTTCCGGCATTTTGAGGCAAAATTGTTCCTTTGGGGTGGGTATTGCAACTTTTGGCCATTTTGAAGCGAAATTATTCCTTTGGGGGGTATTGCAACTTTTCGGCATTTTGAGGCGAAATTGTTCCTTTGGGGGGTATTGCAATTTTTTGCCATTTTGAGGCGAAATTGTTCCTTTGGGGGGTATTGCAACTTTTGGCCATTTTGAAGCGAAATTGTTCCTTTGGGGGGATATTGCAACTTTTGGCCATTTTGAAGCGAAATTGTTCCTTTGGGGGGTATTGCAACTTTTGACCATTTTGAAGCGAAATTGTTCCTTTGGGGGGGTATTGCAGCTTTTGGCCATTTTGAAGCGAAATTGTTCCTTTGGGGGGTATTGCAACTTTTCGGCATTTTGAGGTGAAATTGTTCCTTTGGGGGGGTATTGCAATTTTTTGCCATTTTGAGGCGAAATTCTTCCTTTGGGGGGGTATTGCAACTGTTGGCCATTTTGAAGCGAAATTGTTCCTTTCGGGGGGTATTGAAACTTTTCGGCATTTTGAGGCGAAATTGTTCCTTTGGGGGGGTATTGCAATTTTTTTTCCATTTTAAGGCGAAATTGTTCCTTTGGGAGGGTATTGCAACTTTTGGCCATTTTGAAGCGAAATTGTTTCTTTGGGGGGGTATTGCAACTTTTCGGCATTTTGAAGCGAAATTGTTCCTTTGGGGGGGTATTGCAATTTTTTTCCATTTTGAGGCGAAATTGTTCCTTTGGGGGGGTATTGCAACTTTTGGCCATTTTAAAGCGAAATTGTTCCTTTCGGGGGGTATTGCAACTTTTCGGCATTTTGAGGCGAAATTGTTCCTTTGGGGGTATTGCAATTTTTTGCCATTTTGAGGCGAAATTGTTCCTTTGGGAAGGTATTGCAACTTTTGGCCATTTTGAAGCGAAATTGTTCCTTTCGGGGGGTATTGCAACTTTTCGGCATTTTGAGGCGAAATTGTTCCTTTGGGGGGGTATTGCAATTTTTTTTCCATTTTGAGGCGAAATTGTTCCTTTGGGGTGTATTGCAACTTTTGGCCATTTTGAAGCGAAATTGTTCCTTTGGGGGGGTATTGCAACTTTTCGGCATTTTGAGGTGAAATTGTTCCTTTGAGGGGTATTGCAACTTTTGGCCATTTTGAAGCGAAATTGTTCCTTTGGGGGGGTATTGCAATTTTTTGCCATTTTGAGGCGAAATTGTTCCTTTGGGGGGGAATTGCAACTGTTGGCCATTTTGAAGCGAAATTGTTCCTTTCGGGGGGTATTGAAACTTTTCGGCATTTTGAGGCGAAATTGTTCCTTTGGGGGGGTATTGCAATTTTTTTTCCATTTTAAGGCGAAATTGTTCCTTTTGGGGGGTATTGCAACTTTTGGCCATTTTGAAGCGAAATTGTTCCTTTGGGGGGGTATTGCAACTTTTGGTCATTTTGAAGCGAAATTGTTCCTTTGGGGGGGTATTGCAATTTTTGGCCATTTTGAGGCGAAATTGTTCCTTTGGGGGGGTATTGCAACTTTTGGCCATTTTGAAGCGAAATTGTTCCTTTGGGGGTGTATTGCAACTTTTGGCCATTTTGAAGCGAAATTGTTCCTTTCGGGGGTTATTGAAACTTTTCAGCATTTTGAGGCGAAATTGTTCCTTTGGGAGGGTATTGCAATTTTTTTTCCATTTTAAGGCGAAATTGTTCCTTTGGGGGGTATTGCAACTTTTGGCCATTTTGAGGCGAAATTGTTCCTTTGGGGGGGTATTGCAACTTTTGGCCATTTTGAAGCGAAATTGTTCCTTTGGGGGGTATTGCAACTTTTGGCCATTTTGAAGCGAAATTGTTCCTTTCGGGGGGTAATGCAACTTTTCGGCATTTTGAGGCGAAATTGTTCCTTTGGGGGGGTATTGCAACTTTTGGCCATTTTGAAGCGAAATTGTTCCTTTCGGGGGGTAATGCAACTTTCCGGCATTTTGAGGCAAAATTGTTCCTTTGGGGTGAGTATTGCAACTTTTGGCCATTTTGAAGCGAAATTATTCCTTTGGGGGGGTATTGCAACTTTTCGGCATTTTGATGCGAAATTGTTCCTTTGGGGGGGGTATTGCAATTTTTTGCCATTTTGAGGCGAAATTGTTCCTTTGGGGGGGTATTGCAACTTTTGACCATTTTGAAGCGAAATTGTTCCTTTGGGGGGGTATTGCAACTTTTGACCATTTTGAAGCGAAATTGTTCCTTTGGGGGGTATTGTAACTTTTGGCCATTTTGAAGCGAAATTGTTCCTTTGGGGGGGTATTGAAACTTTTCGGCATTTTGAGGCGAAATTGTTCCTTTGTGGAGGTATTGCAATTTTTTTTCCATTTTAAGGCGAAATTGTTCCTTTGGGAGGGTATTGCAACTTTTGGCCATTTTGAAGCGAAATTGTTCCTTTCGGGGGGTATTGCAACTTTTCGGCATTTTGAGGCGAAATTGTTCCTTTGGGGGGGTATTGCAATTTTTTTTCCATTTTGAGGCGAAATTGTTCCTTTGGGGTGTATTGCAACTTTTGGCCATTTTGAAGCGAAATTGTTCCTTTGGGGGGTATTGCAATTTTTTGCCATTTTGAGGCGAAATTGTTCCTTTGGGGGGGTATTGCAACTGTTGGCCATTTTGAAGCGAAATTGTTCCTTTCGGGGGGTATTGAAACTTTTCGGCATTTTGAGGCGAAATTGTTCCTTTGGGGGGTATTGCAACTTTTGGCCATTTTGAAGCGAATTTGTTCCTTTGGGGGGTATTGCAATTTTTTGCCATTTTGAGGCGAAATTGTTCCTTTGGGAGGGTATTGCAATTTTTTTGCCATTTTGAGGAGAAATTGTTCCTTTGGGGGGGTATTGCAACTTTTGGCCATTTTGAAGCGAAATTGTTCCTTTAGGGGGGTATTGCAATTTTTTGCCATTTTGAGGCGAAATTGTTCCTTTGGGGGGGTATTGCAACTTTTGGCCATTTTGAAGCAAAATTGTTCCTTTGGGGGGGTATTGCAATTGTTTTCCATTTTGAGGCGAAATTGTTCCTTTGGGGGGGTATTGCAACTTTTCGGCATTTTGAAGCAAAATTGTTCCTTTGGGGGTATTGCAATTTTTTTCCATTTTGAGGCGAAATTGTTCCTTTCGGGGGGTATTGCAACTTTTCGGCATTTTGAGGCGAAATGGTTCCTTTGAGGGGGTATTGCAACTTTTGGCCATTTTAAAGCGAAATTGTTCCTTTGGGGGGGTATTGCAACTTTTAACCATTTTGAAGCGAAATTGTTCCTTTCGGGGGGTATTGAAACTTTTCGACATTTTGAGGCAAAATTGTTCCTTTAGGGGGTATTGCATTTTTTTCCATTTTGAGGCGAAATTGTTCCTTTGGGGGGGTATTGCAACTTTTGGCCATTTTGAAGCAAAATTGTTCCTTTGGGGGGGTATTGCAATTGTTTTCCATTTTGAGGCGAAATTGTTCCTTTGGGGGGGTATTGCAACTTTTCGGCATTTTGAAGCAAAAATGTTCCTTTGGGGGTGTGGAGACACGGGGCTCAGTGGGCGCTCTCCTCCACTAAAACCCGCCGCCTTTAGAAAGACAGCGGGACTCAGGGCTCATCCCAACTGAACGCCGGCCTCCTTAACCGTGGGTGTAACACTACTCAGACAACACAGGGTGAGGGAACCACAATAATTAGACTTTATTGGATCCCCAAACAATTAACAGCACATAACACATAACCAGCAAAACACACAAATGTAACAGGCAACAGAGTCTCACCCTTCCGCTGGCTCACCAGGGATTTAGAATGTCCATGCCCCACAGGTTCCAAGCTGTCTGAGGTCTGCAAAGTCTGTAACAGGTGACTGAACTGTCCCAACCTGCGTGTCCTTCTTAGGTAGTCCTGGGTTGATGTTACAATCCTGGCAGCAGGAGTCGAAATCCCTAGGCTGTGGATATGGTCTCCAATCGGATCCGGAGTCCCTAGATTGAAGCCATAAGATGTCCTGATCCTCCAGTCAGCTTCAAAGAGCTTAAACTGAATCCATCAACCATCAACAACCCTGGTGGCTTAAAGAAGTCCCTTTTATAGCCACAGCCTTCCACTTAGATACACTGTGTCCTCATCGATTGGTTGGACAAGATTGCTTCTCCCATTGGAGGAATTTCAAGCTGCATGGACAATGTTCATTTAAATGATATGGGTAGAAAGCCTGAGGGTGTACATGTAAACTGTGAGTCACCGTCTAGACAATGGCTACTAAGGTAATTACATTATCAATACACAACTACAATACGTCTAGCTTTCAGTGGCCAACACAAGTACATTGAGTCAACAAGAGTCTTGTAAAAACAATGAGGGACTTCTCCCCCGTCTATAGACAATCTATCATGCTGTCTGGCTGGATTTTAAGAAACTTTAACCCATGTCGTCACAGGGGGTATTGCAATTTTTTTCCATTTTGAGGCGAAATTGTGACTTTGGGGGTATTGCAACTTTTCGGCATTTTGAAGCGAAATTGTTCCTTTGGGGGGGTATTGCAACTTTTAAACATTTTGAAGCGAAATTGTTCCTTTCGGGGGGTATTGAAACTTTTCGGCATTTTGAGGCGAAATTGTTCCTTTAGGGGGTATTGCAATTTTTTTCCATTTTGAGGCGAAATTGTTCCTTTGGGGGGGTATTGCAACTTTTCGGCAATTTGAAGCGAAATTGTTCCTTTGGGGGGGTATTGCATTTTTTTCCATTTTGAGGCGAAATTGTTCATTTGGGGGGGTATTGCAACTTTTGGCTATTTTGAAGCGAAATTGTTCCTTTCGGTGGGTATTGCAACTTTTCGGCATTTTGAGGCGAAATTGTTCCTTTGGGGGTATTGCAATTTCTTGCCATTTTGAGGCGAAATTGTTCCTTTGGGGGGGTATTGCAACTTTTGGCCATTTTGAAGCGAAATTGTTCCTTTCGGGGGGTATTTAAACTTTTCAGCATTTTGAGGCGAAATTGTTCCTTTGGGGGGGTATTGCAATTTTTTTCCATTTTGAGGCGAAATTGTTCCTTTGGGGGGGTATTGCAACTTTTGGCCATTTTGAAGCGAAATTGTTCCTTTGGGGGGTATTGCAACTTTTCGACATTTTGAGGCGAAATTGTTCCTTTGGGGGAGTATTGCAATTTTTTTCCATTTTGAGGCGAAATTTTTCCTTGGGGGGGTATTGCAACTTTTATCCATTTTGAAGCGAAATTGTTCCTTTCAGTGGGTATTGCAACTTTTCGGCATTTTGAGGCGAAATTGTTGCTTTGAGGGGGTATTGCATCTTTTGGCCATTTTGAAGCGAAATTGTTCTTTTCGAGGGGTATTGCAACTTTTCGGCATTTTGAGGTGAAATTGTTCCTTTGGGGGGTATTGCAATTTTTTTTCCAATTTGAGGCGAAATTGTTCCTTTGGGGGGGTATTGCGACTTTTGGCCATTTTGAAGCGATATTGTACCTTTGGGGGGGTATTGCAACTTTTCGGCATTTTGAAGCGAAATTGTTCCTTTGGGGGGTATAGCAACTTTTAACCATTTTGAAGCGAAATTGTTCCTTTCGGGGGGTATTGAAACTTTTCGGCATTTTGAGGCGAAATTGTTCCTTTAGGGGGTATTGCAATTTTTTTGCCATTTTGAGGCGAAATTGTTCCTTTGGGGGGGTATTGCAACTTTTCGGCAATTTGAAGCGAAATTGTTCCTTTGGGGGGTATTGCATTTTTTTCCATTTTGAGGCGAAATTGTTCATTTGGGGGGGTATTGCAACTTTTGGCCATTTTGAAGCGAAATTGTTCCTTTCGGTGGGTATTGCAACTTTTCGGCATTTGAGGCGAAATTGTTCCTTTGGGGGTATTGCAATTTCTTGCCATTTTGAGGCGAAATTGTTCCTTTGGGGGGATATTGCAACTTTTGGCCATTTTGAAGCGAAATTGTACCTTTCGGGGGGTATTTAAACTTTTCAGCATTTTGAGGCGAAATTGTTCCTTTGGGGGGGTATTGCAATTTTTTTCCATTTTGAGGCGAAATTTTTCCTTTCGGGGGGTATTGAAACTTTTCGGCATTTTGAGGCGAAATTGTTCCTTTAGGGGGTATTGCAATTTTTTTCCATTTTGAGGCGAAATTGTTCCTTTGGGGGGGTATTGCAACTTTTCGGCAATTTGAAGCGAAATTGTTCCTTTCGGGGGGTATTTAAACTTTTCAGCATTTTGAGGCGAAATTGTTCCTTTGGGGGGGTATTGCAATTTTTTTCCATTTTGAGGCGAAATTGTTCCTTTGGGGGGGTATTGCAACTTTTGGCCATTTTGAAGCGAAATTGTTCCTTTGGGGGGTATTGCAACTTTTCGACATTTTGAGGCGAAATTGTTCCTTTGGGGGAGTATTGCAATTTTTTTCCATTTTGAGGCGAAATTTTTCCTTGGGGGGGTATTGCAACTTTTATCCATTTTGAAGCGAAATTGTTCCTTTCAGTGGGTATTGCAACTTTTCGGCATTTTGAGGCGAAATTGTTGCTTTGAGGGGGTATTGCATCTTTTGGCCATTTTGAAGCGAAATTGTTCTTTTCGAGGGGTATTGCAACTTTTCGGCATTTTGAGGTGAAATTGTTCCTTTGGGGGGTATTGCAATTTTTTTTCCAATTTGAGGCGAAATTGTTCCTTTGGGGGGGTATTGTGACTTTTGGCCATTTTGAAGCGAAATTGTACCTTTGGGGGGGTATTGCAACTTTTCGGCATTTTGAAGCGAAATTGTTCCTTTGGGGGGTATAGCAACTTTTAACCATTTTGAAGCGAAATTGTTCCTTTCGGGGGGTATTGAAACTTTTCGGCATTTTGAGGCGAAATTGTTCCTTTAGGGGGTATTGCAATTTTTTGCCATTTTGAGGCGAAATTGTTCCTTTGGGGGGGTATTGCAACTTTTCGGCAATTTGAAGCGAAATTGTTCCTTTGGGGGGGTATTGCATTTTTTTCCATTTTGAGGCGAAATTGTTCATTTGGGGGGGTATTGCAACTTTTGGCCATTTTGAAGCGAAATTGTTCCTTTCGGTGGGTATTGCAACTTTTCGGCATTTTGAGGCGAAATTGTTCCTTTGGGGGTATTGCAATTTCTTGCCATTTTGAGGCGAAATTGTTCCTTTGGGGGGATATTGCAACTTTTGGCCATTTTGAAGCGAAATTGTACCTTTCGGGGGGTATTTAAACTTTTCAGCATTTTGAGGCGAAATTGTTCCTTTGGGGGGGTATTGCAATTTTTTTCCATTTTGAGGCGAAATTGTTCCTTTGGGGGGGTATTGCAACTTTTGGCCATTTTGAAGCGAAATTGTTCCTTTGGGGGGTATTGCAACTTTTCGACCTTTTGAGGCGAAATTGTTCCTTTGGGGGAGTATTGCAATTTTTTTCCATTTTGAGGCGAAATTTTTCCTTGGGGGGGTATTGCAACTTTTGTCCATTTTGAAGCGAAATTGTTCCTTTCAGTGGGTATTGCAACTTTTCGGCATTTTGAGGCGAAATTGTTGCTTTGAGGGGGTATTGCATCTTTTGGCCATTTTGAAGCGAAATTGTTCTTTTCGAGGGGTATTGCAACTTTTCGGCATTTTGAGGTGAAATTGTTCCTTTGGGGGGTATTGCAATTTTTTTTCCAATTTGAGGCGAAATTGTTCCTTTGGGGGGGTATTGCAATTTTTTTCCATTTTGAGGCGAAATTGTTCCTTTGGGGGGTTTTGCAACTGTTGGCCATTTTGAAGCGAAATTGTTCCTTTCGGGGGGTATTGAAACTTTTCGGCATTTTGAGGCGAAATTGTTCCTTTGGGGGGGTATTGCAATTTTTTTCCATTTTAAGGCGAAATTGTTCCTTTGGGAGGGTATTGCAACTTTTCGGCATTTTGAAGCGAAATTGTTCCTTTGGGGGGGTATTGCAATTTTTTTCCATTTTGAGGCGAAATTGTTCCTTTGGGGGGGTATTGCAACTTTTGGCCATTTTAAAGCGAAATTTTTCCTTTCGGGGGGTATTGCAACTTTTCGGCATTTTGAGGCGAAATTGTTCCTTTGGGGTATTGCAATTTTTTGCCATTTTGAGGCGAAATTGTTCCTTTGGGATGGTATTGCAACTTTTGGCCATTTTGAAGCGAAATTGTTCCTTTCGGGGGGTATTGCAACTTTTTGGCATTTTGAGGCGAAATTGTTCCTTTGGAGGGGTATTGCAATTTTTTTTCCATTTTGAGGCGAAATTGTTCCTTTGGGGTGTATTGCAACTTTTGGCTATTTTGAAGCGAAATTGTTCCTTTGGGGGGGTATTGCAACTTTTTGCCATTTTGAGGCGAAATTGTTCCTTTGGGGGGGTATTGCAACTTTTGGCCATTTTGAAGCGAAATTGTTCCTTTCGGGGGGTATTGAAACTTTTCGGCATTTTGAGGCGAAATTGTTCCTTTGGGGGGATATTGCAATTTTTTTTCCATTTTGAGGCGAAATTGTTCCTTTGGGGGGGTATTGCAACTTTTGCCCATTTTGAAGCGAAATTGTTCCTTTGGGGGGGTATTGCAACTTTTCGGCATTTTGAAGCGAAATTGTTCCTTTGGGGAGGTATTGCAATTTTTTGCCATTTTGAGGCGAAATTGTTCCTTTGGGGGGGTATTGCAACTTTTCGGCATTTTGAGGCAAAATTGTTCCTTTGGGGGGGTATTGCAACTTTTGGCCATTTTGAAGCGAAATTGTTCCTTTGGGGGGGTATTGCAACTTTTGGCCATTTTGAAGCGAAATTGTTCCTTTGGGGGTGTATTGCAACTTTTGGCCATTTTGAAGCGAAATTGTTCCTTTCGGGGGGTATTGAAACTTTTCAGCATTTTGAGGCGAAATTGTTCCTTTGGGAGGGTATTGCAATTTTTTTTCCATTTTGAGGTGAAATTGTTCCTTTCGGGGGGTAATGCAACTTTTCGGCATTTTGAGGCGAAATTGTTCCTTTGGGGGGGTATTGCAATTTTTTGCCATTTTAAGGCGAAATTGTTCCTTTGGGGGGTATTGCAACTTTTGGCCATTTTGAAGCGAAATTGTTCCTTTGGGGGGGTATTGCAATTCTTTGCCATTTTGAGGCGAAATTGTTCCTTTGGGGGGGTATTGCAACTTTTGGCCATTTTGAAGCGAAATTGTTCCTTTCGGGGGGTATTGAAACTTTTCGGCATTTTGAGGCGAAATTGTTCCTTTGGGGGGATATTGCAATTTTTTTTCCATTTTGAGGCGAAATTGTTCCTTTGGGGGGGTATTGCAACTTTTGGCCATTTTGAAGCAAAATTGTTCCTTGGGGGGGTATTGCAACTTTTCGGCATTTTGAAGCGAAATTGTTCCTTTGGGGGGTATTGCAACTTTTGGCCATTTTGAAGCGAAATTGTTCCTTTGGGGGGGTATTGCAATTTTTTGCCATTTTGAGGCGAAATTGTTCCTTTGGGGGGGTATTGGAACTTTTGGCCATTTTGAAGCGAAATTGTTCCTTGGGGGGGTATTGCAACTTTTCGGCATTTTGAAGCGAAATTGTTCCTTTGGGGGGTATTGCAACTTTTGGCCATTTTGAAGCGAAATTGTTCCTTTGGGGGGTATTGCAATTTTTTGCCATTTTGAGGCGAAATTGTTCCTTTGGGGGGGTATTGCAACTTTTGGCCATTTTGAAGCGAAATTGTTCCTTTGGGGGGGTATTGCAACTTTTGGCCATTTTGAAGCGAAATTGTTTCTTTGGGGGGGTATTGCAACTTTTCGGCATTTTGAAGCGAAATTGTTCCTTTGGGGGGTATTGCAATTTTTTTCCATTTTGAGGCGAAATTGTTCCTTTGGGGGGGTATTGCAACTTTTGGCCATTTTAAAGCGAAATTGTTCCTTTGGGGGTATTGCAATTTTTTGCCATTTTGAGGCGAAATTGTTCCTTTGGGAAGGTATTGCAACTTTTGGCCATTTTGAAGCGAAATTGTTCCTTTCGGGGGGTATTGCAACTTTTCGGCATTTTGAGGCGAAATTGTTCCTTTGGGGGGGTATTGCAATTTTTTTTCCATTTTGAGGCGAAATTGTTCCTTTGGGGTGTATTGCGACTTTTGGCCATTTTGAAGCGAAATTGTTCCTTTGGGGGGGAATTGCAACTTTTCGGCATTTTGAGGTGAAATTGTTCCTTTGAGGGGTATTGCAACTTTTAGCCATTTTGAAGCGAAATTGTTCCTTTGGGGGGGTATTGCAATTTTTTGCCATTTTGAGGCGAAATTGTTCCTTTGGGGGGGAATTGCAACTGTTGGCCATTTTGAAGCGAAATTGTTCCTTTCGGGGGGTATTGAAACTTTTCGGCATTTTGAGGCGAAATTGTTCCTTTGGGGGGGTATTGCAATTTTTTTTCCATTTTAAGGCAAAATTGTTCCTTTTGGGGGGTATTGCAACTTTTGGCCATTTTGAAGCGAAATTGTTCCTTTTGGGGGGGTATTGCAACTTTTGGCCATTTTGAAGCGAAATTGTTCCTTTGGGGGGGTATTGCAATTTTTGGCCATTTTGAGGCGAAATTGTTCCTTTGGGGGGGTATTGCAACTTTTGGCCATTTTGAAGCGAAATTGTTCCTTTGGGGGTGTATTGCAACTTTTGGCCATTTTGAAGCGAAATTGTTCCTTTCGGGGGTTATTGAAACTTTTCGGCATTTTGAGGCGAAATTGTTCCTTTGGGAGGGTATTGCAATTTTTTTTCCATTTTAAGGCGAAATTGTTCCTTTGGGGGGTATTGCAACTTTTGGCCATTTTGAGGCGAAATTGTTCCTTTGGGGGGGTATTGCAACTTTTGGCCATTTTGAAGCGAAATTGTTCCTTGGGGGGGTATTGCACCTTTTCGGCATTTTGAAGCGAAATTGTTCCTTTGGGGGGTATTGCAACTTTTGGCCATTTTGAAGCGAAATTGTTGCTTTGGGGGGTATTGCAATTTTTTGCCATTTTGAGGCGAAATTGTTCCTTTGGGGGGGTATTGCAACTTTTGGCCATTTTGAAGCGAAATTGTTCCTTTGGGGGGGTATTGCAACTTTTGGCCATTTTGAAGCGAAATTGTTTCTTTGGGGGGGTATTGCAACTTTTCGGCATTTTGAAGCGAAATTGTTCCTTTGGGGGGTATTGCAATTTTTTTCCATTTTGAGGCGAAATTGTTCCTTTGGGGGGGTATTGCAACTTTTGGCCATTTTAAAGCGAAATTGTTCCTTTCGGGGGGTATTGCAACTTTTCGGCATTTTGAGGCGAAATTGTTCCTTTGGGGGTATTGCAATTTTTTGCCATTTTGAGGCGAAATTGTTCCTTTGGGAAGGTATTGCAACTTTTGGCCATTTTGAAGCGAAATTGTTCCTTTCGGGGGGTATTGCAACTTTTCGGCATTTTGAGGCGAAATTGTTCCTTTGGGGGGGTATTGCAATTTTTTTTCCATTTTGAGGCGAAATTGTTCCTTTGGGGTGTATTGCAACTTTTGGCCATTTTGAAGCGAAATTGTTCCTTTGGGGGGGTATTGCAACTTTTCGGCATTTTGAGGTGAAATTGTTCCTTTGAGGGGTATTGCAACTTTTAGCCATTTTGAAGCGAAATTGTTCCTTTGGGGGGTATTGCAATTTTTTGCCATTTTGAGGCGAAATTGTTCCTTTGGGGGGGAATTGCAACTGTTGGCCATTTTGAAGCGAAATTGTTCCTTTCGGGGGGTATTGAAACTTTTCGGCATTTTGAGGCGAAATTGTTCCTTTTGGGGGGTATTGCAACTTTTGGCCATTTTGAAGCGAAATTGTTCCTTTGGGGGGGTATTGCAACTTTTGGCCATTTTGAAGCGAAATTGTTCCTTTGGGGGGGTATTGCAATTTTTGGCCATTTTGAGGCGAAATTGTTCCTTTGGATGGTATTGCAACTTTTGGCCATTTTGAAGCGAAATTGTTCCTTTCGGGGGTTATTGAAACTTTTCAGCATTTTGAGGCGAAATTGTTCCTTTGGGAGGGTATTGCAATTTTTTTTCCATTTTAAGGCGAAATTGTTCCTTTGGGGGGTATTGCAACTTTTGGCCATTTTGAGGCGAAATTGTTCCTTTGGGGGGGTATTACAACTTTTGGCCATTTTGAAGCGAAATTGTTCCTTTGGGGGGGTATTGCAACTTTTGGCCATTTTGAAGCGAAATTGTTCCTTTTGGGGGGTAATGCAACTTTTCGGCATTTTGAGGCGAAATTGTTCCTTTGGGGGGTATTGCAATTTTTGGCCATTTTGAGGCGAAATTGTTCCTTTGGGGGGTAATGCAACTTTCCGGCATTTTGAGGCAAAATTGTTCCTTTGGGGTGAGTATTGCAACTTTTGGCCATTTTGAAGCGAAATTATTCCTTTGGGGGGGTATTGCAACTTTTCGGCATTTTGATGCGAAATTGTTCCTTTGGGGGGGTATTGCAATTTTTTGCCATTTTGAGGCGAAATTGTTCCTTTGGGGGGGTATTGCAACTTTTGGCCGTTTTGAAGCGAAATTGTTCCTTTGGGGGGGTATTGCAATTTTTTTCCATTTTGAGGCGAAATTGTTCCTTTGGGGGGGTATTGCAACTGTTGGCCATTTTGAAGCGAAATTGTTCCTTTCGGGGGGTATTGAAACTTTTCGGCATTTTGAGGCGAAATTGTTCCTTTGGGGGGTATTGCAATTTTTTTTCCATTTTAAGGCGAAATTGTTCCTTTGGGAGGGTATTGCAACTTTTGGCCATTTTGAAGCGAAATTGTTCCTTTGGGGGGTATTGCAACTTTTCGGCATTTTGAAGCGAAATTGTTCCTTTGGGGGGGTATTGCAATTTTTTTCCATTTTGAGGCGAAATTGTTCCTTTGGGGGGGTATTGCAACTTTTGGCCATTTTAAAGCGAAATTGTTCCTTTCGGGGGGTATTGCAACTTTTCGGCATTTTGAGGCGAAATTGTTCCTTTGGGGTATTGCAATTTTTTGCCATTTTGAGGCGAAATTGTTCCTTTGGGATGGTATTGCAACTTTTGGCCATTTTGAAGCGAAATTGTTCCTTTCGGGGGGTATTGCAACTTTTCGGCATTTTGAGGCGAAATTGTTCCTTTGGAGGGGTATTGCAATTTTTTTTCCATTTTGAGGCGAAATTGTTCCTTTGGGGTGTATTGCAACTTTTTGCCATTTTGAGGCGAAATTGTTCCTTTGGGGGGGTATTGCAACTTTTGGCCATTTTGAAGCGAAATTGTTCCTTTGGGGGGGTATTGCAACTTTTCGGCATTTTGAAGCGAAATTGTTCCTTTGGGGAGGTATTGCAATTTTTTGCCATTTTGAGGCGAAATTGTTCCTTTGGGGGGGTATTGCAACTTTTCGGCATTTTGAGGCAAAATTGTTCCTTTGGGGGGGTATTGCAACTTTTGGCCATTTTGAAGCGAAATTGTTCCTTTGGGGGGGTATTGCAACTTTTGGCCATTTTGAAGCGAAATTGTTCCTTTGGGGGGGTATTGCAACTTTTCGGCATTTTGAGGCGAAATTGTTCCTTTGGGGGGTATTGCAATTTTTTGCCATTTTGAGGCGAAATTGTTACTTGGGGGGGTATTGCAACTTTTGGCCATTTTGAAGCGAAATTGTTCCTTTGGGGGTGTATTGCAACTTTTGGCCATTTTGAAGCGAAATTGTTCCTTTCGGGGGGTATTGAAACTTTTCGGCATTTTGAGGCGAAATTGTTCCTTTGGGAGGGTATTGCAATTTTTTTTCCATTTTGAGGCGAAATTGTTCCTTTGGGGGGGTATTGCAACTTTTGGCCATTTTGAAGCGAAATTGTTCCTTTGGGGGGGTATTGCAACTTTTGGCCATTTTGAAGCGAAATTGTTCCTTTCGGGGGGTAATGCAACTTTTCGGCATTTTGAGGCGAAATTGTTCCTTTGGGGGGGTATTGCAATTTTTTGCCATTTTGAGGCGAAATTGTTCCTTTGGGGGGTATTGCAACTTTTGGCCATTTTGAAGCGAAATTGTTCCTTTGGGGGTGTATTGCAACTTTTGGCCATTTTGAAGCGAAATTGTTCCTTTCGGGGGGTATTGAAACTTTTCAGCATTTTGAGGCGAAATTGTTCCTTTGGGAGGGTATTGCAATTTTTTTTCCATTTTGAGGTGAAATTGTTCCTTTCGGGGGGTAATGCAACTTTTCGGCATTTTGAGGCGAAATTGTTCCTTTGGGGGGGTATTGCAATTTTTTGCCATTTTAAGGCGAAATTGTTCCTTTGGGGGGTATTGCAACTTTTGGCCATTTTGAAGCGAAATTGTTCCTTTGGGGGGGTATTGCAATTCTTTGCCATTTTGAGGCGAAATTGTTCCTTTGGGGGGGTATTGCAACTTTTGGCCATTTTGAAGCGAAATTGTTCCTTTCGGGGGGTATTGAAACTTTTCGGCATTTTGAGGCGAAATTGTTCCTTTGGGGGGATATTGCAATTTTTTTTCCATTTTGAGGCGAAATTGTTCCTTTGGGGGGGTATTGCAACTTTTGGCCATTTTGAAGCGAAATAGTTCCTTGGGGGGGTATTGCAACTTTTCGGCATTTTGAAGCGAAATTGTTCCTTTGGGGGGTATTGCAACTTTTGGCCATTTTGAAGCGAAATTGTTCCTTTGGGGGGGTATTGCAATTTTTTGCCATTTTGAGGCGAAATTGTTCCTTTGGGGGGGTATTGCAACTTTTGGCCATTTTGAAGCGAAATTGTTCCTTTGGGGGGGTATTGCAACTTTTGGCCATTTTGAAGCGAAATTGTTCCTTTCGGGGGATAATGCAACTTTTCGGCATTTTGAGGCGAAATTGTTCCTTTGGGGGGGGTATTGCAATTTTTTGCCATTTTGAGGCGAAATTGTTCCTTTTGGGGGGTATTGAAACTTTTGGCCATTTTGAAGCGAAATTGTTCCTTTGGGGGGGGTATTGCAACTTTTGGCCATTTTGAAGCGAAATTGTTCCTTTGGGGGGTATTGCAACTTTTCGGCATTTTGAGACGAAATTGTTCCTTTGGGGGGTATTGCAATTTTTTGCCATTTTGAGGCGAAATTGTTCCTTTGGGGGTGTATTGCAACTTTTGGCCATTTTGAAGCGAAATTGTTCCTTTCGGGGGGTATTGAAACTTTTCGGCATTTTGAGGCGAAATTGTTCCTTTGGGAGGGTATTGCAATTTTTTTTCCATTTTGAGGCGAAATTGTTCCTTTGGGGGGGTATTGCAACTTTTGGCCATTTTGAAGCGAAATTGTTCCTTTGGGGGGGTATTGCAACTTTTGGCCATTTTGAAGCGAAATTGTTCCTTTCGGGGGGTAATGCAACTTTTCGGCATTTTGAGGCGAAATTGTTCCTTTGGGGGGGTATTGCAATTTTTTGCCATTTTGAGGCGAAATTGTTCCTTTGGGGGGTATTGCAACTTTTGGCCATTTTGAAGCGAAATTGTTCCTTTGGGGGTGTATTGCAACTTTTGGCCATTTTGAAGCGAAATTGTTCCTTTCGGGGGGTATTGAAACTTTTCAGCATTTTGAGGCGAAATTGTTCCTTTGGGAGGGTATTGCAATTTTTTTTCCATTTTGAGGTGAAATTGTTCCTTTCGGGGGGTAATGCAACTTTTCGGCATTTTGAGGCGAAATTGTTCCTTTGGGGGGGTATTGCAATTTTTTGCCATTTTAAGGCGAAATTGTTCCTTTGGGGGGTATTGCAACTTTTGGCCATTTTGAAGCGAAATTGTTCCTTTGGGGGGGTATTGCAATTCTTTGCCATTTTGAGGCGAAATTGTTCCTTTGGGGGGGTATTGCAACTTTTGGCCATTTTGAAGCGAAATTGTTCCTTTCGGGGGGTATTGAAACTTTTCGGCATTTTGAGGCGAAATTGTTCCTTTGGGGGGATATTGCAATTTTTTTTCCATTTTGAGGCGAAATTGTTCCTTTGGGGGGGTATTGCAACTTTTGGCCATTTTGAAGCGAAATAGTTCCTTGGGGGGGTATTGCAACTTTTCGGCATTTTGAAGCGAAATTGTTCCTTTGGGGGGTATTGCAACTTTTGGCCATTTTGAAGCGAAATTGTTCCTTTGGGGGGGTATTGCAATTTTTTGCCATTTTGAGGCGAAATTGTTCCTTTGGGGGGGTATTGCAACTTTTGGCCATTTTGAAGCGAAATTGTTCCTTTGGGGGGGTATTGCAACTTTTGGCCATTTTGAAGCGAAATTGTTCCTTTCGGGGGATAATGCAACTTTTCGGCATTTTGAGGCGAAATTGTTCCTTTGGGGGGGTATTGCAATTTTTTGCCATTTTGAGGCGAAATTGTTCCTTTTGGGGGGTATTGAAACTTTTGGCCATTTTGAAGCGAAATTGTTCCTTTGGGGGGGGTATTGCAACTTTTGGCCATTTTGAAGCGAAATTGTTCCTTTGGGGGGTATTGCAACTTTTCGGCATTTTGAGACGAAATTGTTCCTTTGGGGGGTATTGCAATTTTTTGCCATTTTGAGGCGAAATTGTTCCTTTGGGGGGGTATTGCAACTTTTGGCCATTTTGAAGCGAAATTGTTCCTTTCGGGGGGTAATGCAACTTTTTGGCATTTTGAGGCGAAATTGTTCCTTTTGGGGGTATTGCAATTTTTTGCCATTTTGAGGCGAAATTGTTCCTTTGGGGGGGTATTGCAACTTTTGGCCATTTTGAAGCGAAATTGTTCCTTTGGGGGGTATTGCAACTTTTCGGCATTTTGAAGCGAAATTGTTCCTTTGGGGGGTATTGCAATTTTTTGCCATTTTGAGGCGAAATTGTTCCTTTGGGGTATTGCAATTTTTTGCCATTTTGAGGCGAAATTGTTCCTTTGGGATGGTGTTGCAACTTTTGGCCATTTTGAAGCGAAATTGTTCCTTTCGGGGGGTATTGCAACTTTTCGGCATTTTGAGGCGAAATTGTTCCTTTGGGGGGGTATTGCAATTTTTTTTCCATTTTGAGGCGAAATTGTTCCTTTGGGGTGTATTGCAACTTTTGGCTATTTTGAAGCGAAATTGTTCCTTTCGGGGGGTAATGCAACTTTTCGGCATTTTGAGGCGAAATTGTTCCTTTGGGGGTATTGCAATTTTTTGCCATTTTGAGGCGAAATTGTTCCTTTGGGGGGGTATTGCAACTTTTGGCCATTTTGAAGCGAAATTGTTCCTTTGGGGGGTATTGCAATTCTTTGCCATTTTGAGGCGAAATTGTTCCTTTGGGGGGTATTGCAACTTTTGGCCATTTTGAAGCGAAATTGTTCCTTTCAGGGGGTATTGAAACTTTTCGGCATTTTGAGGCGAAATTGTTCCTTTGGGGGGATATTGCAATTTTTTTTCCATTTTGAGGCGAAATTGTTCCTTTGGGGGGGTATTGCAACTTTTGGCCATTTTGAAGCGAAATTGTTCCTTTGGGGGGGTATTGCAACTTTTCGGCATTTTGAAGCGAAATTGTTCCTTTGGGGAGTATTGCAATTTTTTGCCATTTTGAGGCGAAATTGTTCCTTTGGGGGGGTATTGCAACTTTTGGCCATTTTGAAGCGAAATTGTTCCTTTGGGGGGTATTGCAATTTTTTGCCATTTTGAGGCGAAATTGTTCCTTTCGGGGGGTATTGAAACTTTTCGGCATTTTGAGGCGAAATTGTTCCTTTGGGGGGATATTGCAATTTTTTTTCCATTTTGAGGCGAAATTGTTCCTTTGGGGGGGTATTGCAACTTTTCGGCATTTTGAAGCGAAATTGTTCCTTTGGGGAGGTATTGCAATTTTTTGCCATTTTGAGGCGAAATTGTTCCTTTGGGGGGTATTGCAACTTTTCGGCATTTTGAGGCAAAATTGTTCCTTTGGGGGGGTATTGCAACTTTTGGCCATTTTGAAGCGAAATTGTTCCTTTGGGGAGGTATTGCAATTTTTTGTCATTTTGAGGTGAAATTGTTCCTTTTGGGGGGTATTGCAACTTTTGGCCATATTGAAGCGAAATTGTTCCTTTGGGGGGGGGTATTGCAACTTTTGGCCATTTTAAAGCGAAATTGTTCCTTTGGGGGGGTATTGCAACTTTTCGGCATTTTGAGGCGAAATTGTTCCTTTGGTGTGGTATTGCAATTTTTTGCCATTTTGAGGCGAAATTGTTCCTTTGGGGGGGTATTGCAACTTTTGGCCATTTTGAAGCGAAATTGTTCCTTTGGGGGGGTAATGCAACTTTTCGGCATTTTGAAGCGAAATTGTTCCTTTCGGGGGGTATTGAAACTTTTCGGCATTTTGAGGCGAAATTGTTCCTTTGGGAGGGTATTGCAATTTTTTTTCCATTTTGAGGCGAAATTGTTCCTTTTGGGGGGTATTGCAACTTTTGGCCATTTTGAAGCGAAATTGTTCCTTTGGGGGGGTATTGCAACTTTTGGCCATTTTGAAGCGAAATTGTTCCTTTCGGGGGGTAATGCAACTTTTCGGCATTTTGAGGCGAAATTGTTCCTTTGGGGGGGGTATTGCAATTTTTTGCCATTTTGAGGCGAAATTGTTCCTTTGGGGGGGTATTGCAACTTTTGGCCATTTTGAAGCGAAATTGTTCCTTTGGGGGTGTATTGCAACTTTTGGCCATTTTGAAGCGAAATTGTTCCTTTCGGGGGGTATTGAAACTTTTCGGCATTTTGAGGCGAAATTGTTCCTTTGGGAGGGTATTGCAATTTTTTTTCCATTTTGAGGTGAAATTGTTCCTTTCGGGGGGTAATGCAACTTTTCGGCATTTTGAGGCGAAATTGTTCCTTTGGGGGGTATTGCAATTTTTTGCCATTTTAAGGCGAAATTGTTCCTTTGGGGGGGTATTGCAACTTTTGGCCATTTTGAAGCGAAATTGTTCCTTTGGGGGGGTAATGCAACTTTTCGGCATTTTGAAGCGAAATTGTTCCTTTCGGGGGGTATTGAAACTTTTCGGCATTTTGAGGCGAAATTGTTCCTTTGGGAGGGTATTGCAATTTTTTTTCCATTTTGAGGCGAAATTGTTCCTTTGGGGGGGTATTGCAACTTTTGGCCATTTTGAAGCGAAATTGTTCCTTTGGGGGGTATTGCAACTTTTGGCCATTTTGAAGCGAAATTGTTCCTTTCGGGGGGTAATGCAACTTTTCGGCATTTTGAGGCGAAATTGTTCCTTTGGGGGGGTATTGCAATTTTTTGCCATTTTGAGGCGAAATTGTTCCTTTGGGGGGGTATTGCAACTTTTGGCCATTTTGAAGCGAAATTGTTCCTTTGGGGGTGTATTGCAACTTTTGGCCATTTTGAAGCGAAATTGTTCCTTTCGGGGGGTATTGAAACTTTTCGGCATTTTGAGGCGAAATTGTTCCTTTGGGAGGGTATTGCAATTTTTTTTCCATTTTGAGGTGAAATTGTTCCTTTCGGGGGGTAATGCAACTTTTCGGCATTTTGAGGCGAAATTGTTCCTTTGGGGGGTATTGCAATTTTTTGCCATTTTAAGGCGAAATTGTTCCTTTGGGGGGGTATTGCAACTTTTGGCCATTTTGAAGCGAAATTGTTCCTTTGGGGGGGTATTGCAATTCTTTGCCATTTTGAGGCGAAATTGTTCCTTTGGGGGGGTATTGCAACTTTTGGCCATTTTGAAGCGAAATTGTTCCTTTCGGGGGGTATTGAAACTTTTCGGCATTTTGAGGCGAAATTGTTCCTTTGGGGGGATATTGCAATTTTTTTTCCATTTTGAGGCGAAATTGTTCCTTTGGGGGGGTATTGCAATTTTTTGCCATTTTGAGGCGAAATTGTTCCTTTGTGGGGTATTGCAACTTTTCGGCATTTTGAGGCAAAATTGTTCCTTTGGGGGGGTATTGCAACTTTTGGCCATTTTGAAGCGAAATTGTTCCTTTCGGGAGGTATTGCAATTTTTTGCCATTTTGAGGCGAAATTGTTCCTTTTGGGGGGTATTGCAACTTTTGGCCATATTGAAGCGAAATTGTTCCTTTGGGGGGGGTATTGCAACTTTTGGCCATTTTAAAGCGAAATTGTTCCTTTGGGGGGGTATTGCAACTTTTCGGCATTTTGAGGCGAAATTGTTCCTTTGGTGTGGTATTGCAATTTTTTGCCATTTTGAGGCGAAATTGTTCCTTGGGGGGGTATTGCAACTTTTGGCCATTTTGAAGCGAAATTGTTCCTTTGGGGGGGGTAATGCAACTTTTCGGCATTTTGAAGCGAAATTGTTCCTTTCGGGGGGTATTGAAACTTTTCGGCATTTTGAGGCGAAATTGTTCCTTTGGGAGGGTATTGCAATTTTTTTTCCATTTTGAGGCGAAATTGTTCCTTTGGGGGGGTATTGCAACTTTTGGCCATTTTGAAGCGAAATTGTTCCTTTGGGGGGGTATTGCAACTTTTGGCCATTTTGAAGCGAAATTGTTCCTTTCGGGGGGTAATGCAACTTTTCGGCATTTTGAGGCGAAATTGTTCCTTTGGGGGGGTATTGCAATTTTTTGCCATTTTGAGGCGAAATTGTTCCTTTGGGGGGGTATTGCAACTTTTGGCCATTTTGAAGCGAAATTGTTCCTTTGGGGGTGTATTGCAACTTTTGGCCATTTTGAAGCGAAATTGTTCCTTTCGGGGGGTATTGAAACTTTTCGGCATTTTGAGGCGAAATTGTTCCTTTGGGAGGGTATTGCAATTTTTTTTCCATTTTGAGGTGAAATTGTTCCTTTCGGGGGGTAATGCAACTTTTCGGCATTTTGAGGCGAAATTGTTCCTTTGGGGGGGTATTGCAATTTTTTGCCATTTTAAGGCGAAATTGTTCCTTTGGGGGGGTATTGCAACTTTTGGCCATTTTGAAGCGAAATTGTTCCTTTGGGGGGGTATTGCAATTCTTTGCCATTTTGAGGCGAAATTGTTCCTTTGGGGGGGTATTGCAACTTTTGGCCATTTTGAAGCGAAATTGTTCCTTTCGGGGGGTATTGAAACTTTTCGGCATTTTGAGGCGAAATTGTTCCTTTGGGGGGATATTGCAATTTTTTTTCCATTTTGAGGCGAAATTGTTTCTTTGGGGGGGTATTGCAACTTTTGGCCATTTTGAAGCGAAATTGTTCCTTGGGGGGGTATTGCAACTTTTCGGCATTTTGAAGCGAAATTGTTCCTTTGGGGGGTATTGCAACTTTTGGCCATTTTGAAGCGAATTTGTTCCTTTGGGGGGTATTGCAATTTTTTGCCATTTTGAGGCGAAATTGTTCCTTTGGGGGGGTATTGCAACTTTTGGCCATTTTGAAGCGAAATTGTTCCTTTGGGGGGGTATTGCAACTTTTGGCCATTTTGAAGCGAAATTGTTCCTTTCGGGGGATAATGCAACTTTTCGGCATTTTGAGGCCAAATTGTTCCTTTGGGGGGGTATTGCAATTTTTTGCCATTTTGAGGCGAAATTGTTCCTTTTGGGGGGTATTGAAACTTTTGGCCATTTTGAAGCGAAATTGTTCCTTTGGGGGGGTATTGCAACTTTTGGCCATTTTGAAGCGAAATTGTTCCTTTGGGGGGGTAATGCAACTTTTCGGCATTTTGAAGCGAAATTGTTCCTTTCGGGGGGTATTGAAACTTTTCGGCATTTTGAGGCAAAATTGTTCCTTTGGGGTGAGTATTGCAACTTTTGGCCATTTTGAAGCGAAATTATTCCTTTGGGGGGGTATTGCAACTTTTCGGCATTTTGATGCGAAATTGTTCCTTTGGGGGGGTATTGCAATTTTTTGCCATTTTGAGGCGAAATTGTTCCTTTGGGGGGGTATTGCAACTTTTGGCCGTTTTGAAGCGAAATTGTTCCTTTGGGGGGGTATTGCAATTTTTTTCCATTTTGAGGCGAAATTGTTCCTTTGGGGGGGTATTGCAACTGTTGGCCATTTTGAAGCGAAATTGTTCCTTTCGGGGGGTATTGAAACTTTTCGGCATTTTGAGGCGAAATTGTTCCTTTGGGGGGTATTGCAATTTTTTTTCCATTTTAAGGCGAAATTGTTCCTTTGGGAGGGTATTGCAACTTTTGGCCATTTTGAAGCGAAATTGTTCCTTTGGGGGGTATTGCAACTTTTCGGCATTTTGAAGCGAAATTGTTCCTTTGGGGGGGTATTGCAATTTTTTTCCATTTTGAGGCGAAATTGTTCCTTTGGGGGGGTATTGCAACTTTTGGCCATTTTAAAGCGAAATTGTTCCTTTCGGGGGGTATTGCAACTTTTCGGCATTTTGAGGCGAAATTGTTCCTTTGGGGTATTGCAATTTTTTTTCCATTTTGAGGCGAAATTGTTCCTTTGGGGTGTATTGCAACTTTTTGCCATTTTGAGGCGAAATTGTTCCTTTGGGGGGGTATTGCAACTTTTGGCCATTTTGAAGCGAAATTGTTCCTTTGGGGGGGTATTGCAACTTTTCGGCATTTTGAAGCGAAATTGTTCCTTTGGGGAGGTATTGCAATTTTTTGCCATTTTGAGGCGAAATTGTTCCTTTGGGGGGGTATTGCAACTTTTCGGCATTTTGAGGCAAAATTGTTCCTTTGGGGGGGTATTGCAACTTTTGGCCATTTTGAAGCGAAATTGTTCCTTTGGGGGGGTATTGCAACTTTTGGCCATTTTGAAGCGAAATTGTTCCTTTGGGGGGGTATTGCAACTTTTCGGCATTTTGAGGCGAAATTGTTCCTTTGGGGGGGTATTGCAATTTTTTGCCATTTTGAGGCGAAATTGTTCCTTGGGGGGGTATTGCAACTTTTGGCCATTTTGAAGCGAAATTGTTCCTTTGGGGGTGTATTGCAACTTTTGGCCATTTTGAAGCGAAATTGTTCCTTTCGGGGGGTATTGAAACTTTTCGGCATTTTGAGGCGAAATTGTTCCTTTGGGAGGGTATTGCAATTTTTTTTCCATTTTGAGGCGAAATTGTTCCTTTGGGGGGGTATTGCAACTTTTGGCCTTTTTGAAGCGAAATTGTTCCTTTGGGGGGGTATTGCAACTTTTGGCCATTTTGAAGCGAAATTGTTCCTTTCGGGGGGTAATGCAACTTTTCGGCATTTTGAGGCGAAATTGTTCCTTTGGGGGGGTATTGCAATTTTTTGCCATTTTGAGGCGAAATTGTTCCTTTGGGGGGTATTGCAACTTTTGGCCATTTTGAAGCGAAATTGTTCCTTTGGGGGTGTATTGCAACTTTTGGCCATTTTGAAGCGAAATTGTTCCTTTCGGGGGGTATTGAAACTTTTCAGCATTTTGAGGCGAAATTGTTCCTTTGGGAGGGTATTGCAATTTTTTTTCCATTTTGAGGTGAAATTGTTCCTTTCGGGGGGTAATGCAACTTTTCGGCATTTTGAGGCGAAATTGTTCCTTTGGGGGGGTATTGCAATTTTTTGCCATTTTAAGGCGAAATTGTTCCTTTGGGGGGTATTGCAACTTTTGGCCATTTTGAAGCGAAATTGTTCCTTTGGGGGGGTATTGCAATTCTTTGCCATTTTGAGGCGAAATTGTTCCTTTGGGGGGGTATTGCAACTTTTGGCCATTTTGAAGCGAAATTGTTCCTTTCGGGGGGTATTGAAACTTTTCGGCATTTTGAGGCGAAATTGTTCCTTTGGGGGGATATTGCAATTTTTTTTCCATTTTGAGGCGAAATTGTTCCTTTGGGGGGGGTATTGCAATTTTTTGCCATTTTGAGGCGAAATTGTTCCTTTTGGGGGGTATTGAAACTTTTGGCCATTTTGAAGCGAAATTGTTCCTTTGGGGGGGGGTATTGCAACTTTTGGCCATTTTGAAGCGAAATTGTTCCTTTGGGGGTGTATTGCAACTTTTGGCCATTTTGAAGCGAAATTGTTCCTTTCGGGAGGTATTGAAACTTTTCGGCATTTTGAGGCGAAATTGTTCCTTTGGGAGGGTATTGCAATTTTTTTTCCATTTTGAGGTGAAATTGTTCCTTTCGGGGGGTAATGCAACTTTTCGGCATTTTGAGGCGAAATTGTTCCTTTGGGGGGGTATTGCAATTTTTTGCCATTTTAAGGCGAAATTGTTCCTTTGGGGGGGTATTGCAACTTTTGGCCATTTTGAAGCGAAATTGTTCCTTTGGGGGGGTATTGCAATTCTTTGCCATTTTGAGGCGAAATTGTTCCTTTGGGGGGGTATTGCAACTTTTGGCCATTTTGAAGCGAAATTGTTCCTTTCGGGGGGTATTGAAACTTTTCGGCATTTTGAGGCGAAATTGTTCCTTTGGGGGGATATTGCAATTTTTTTTCCATTTTGAGGCGAAATTGTTTCTTTGGGGGGGTATTGCAACTTTTGGCCATTTTGAAGCGAAATTGTTCCTTGGGGGGGTATTGCAACTTTTCGGCATTTTGAAGCGAAATTGTTCCTTTGGGGGGTATTGCAACTTTTGGCCATTTTGAAGCGAAATTGTTCCTTTGGGGGGTATTGCAATTTTTTGCCATTTTGAGGCGAAATTGTTCCTTTGGGGGGGTATTGCAATTTTTTGCCATTTTGAGGCGAAATTGTTCCTTTTGGGGGGTATTGAAACTTTTGGCCATTTTGAAGCGAAATTGTTCCTTTGGGGGGGGGTATTGCAACTTTTGGCCATTTTGAAGCGAAATTGTTCCTTTGGGGGGGTAATGCAACTTTTCGGCATTTTGAAGCGAAATTGTTCCTTTCGGGGGGTATTGAAACTTTTCGGCATTTTGAGGCAAAATTGTTCCTTTGGGGTGAGTATTGCAACTTTTGGCCATTTTGAAGCGAAATTATTCCTTTGGGGGGGTATTGCAACTTTTCGGCATTTTGATGCGAAATTGTTCCTTTGGGGGGGTATTGCAATTTTTTGCCATTTTGAGGCGAAATTGTTCCTTTGGGGGGGTATTGCAACTTTTGGCCGTTTTGAAGCGAAATTGTTCCTTTGGGGGGGTATTGCA
Source organism: Anomaloglossus baeobatrachus (assembly GCF_048569485.1). Taxonomy (NCBI): domain Eukaryota; kingdom Metazoa; phylum Chordata; class Amphibia; order Anura; family Aromobatidae; genus Anomaloglossus; species Anomaloglossus baeobatrachus. Next base: position 290,971,747 of record NC_134356.1, on the reverse strand, counting down.
ATTTTTTTCCATTTTGAGGCGAAATTGTTCCTTTGGGGGGGTATTGCAACTGTTGGCCATTTTGAAGCGAAATTGTTCCTTTCGGGGGGTATTGAAACTTTTCGGCATTTTGAGGCGAAATTGTTCCTTTGGGGGGTATTGCAATTTTTTTTCCATTTTAAGGCGAAATTGTTCCTTTGGGAGGGTATTGCAACTTTTGGCCATTTTGAAGCGAAATTGTTCCTTTGGGGGGTATTGCAACTTTTCGGCATTTTGAAGCGAAATTGTTCCTTTGGGGGGGTATTGCAATTTTTTTCCATTTTGAGGCGAAATTGTTCCTTTGGGGGGGTATTGCAACTTTTGGCCATTTTAAAGCGAAATTGTTCCTTTCGGGGGGTATTGCAACTTTTCGGCATTTTGAGGCGAAATTGTTCCTTTGGGGTATTGCAATTTTTTGCCATTTTGAGGCGAAATTGTTCCTTTGGGATGGTATTGCAACTTTTGGCCATTTTGAAGCGAAATTGTTCCTTTCGGGGGGTATTGCAACTTTTCGGCATTTTGAGGCGAAATTGTTCCTTTGGAGGGGTATTGCAATTTTTTTTCCATTTTGAGGCGAAATTGTTCCTTTGGGGTGTATTGCAACTTTTTGCCATTTTGAGGCGAAATTGTTCCTTTGGGGGGGTATTGCAACTTTTGGCCATTTTGAAGCGAAATTGTTCCTTTGGGGGGGTATTGCAACTTTTCGGCATTTTGAAGCGAAATTGTTCCTTTGGGGAGGTATTGCAATTTTTTGCCATTTTGAGGCGAAATTGTTCCTTTGGGGGGGTATTGCAACTTTTCGGCATTTTGAGGCAAAATTGTTCCTTTGGGGGGGTATTGCAACTTTTGGCCATTTTGAAGCGAAATTGTTCCTTTGGGGGGGTATTGCAACTTTTGGCCATTTTGAAGCGAAATTGTTCCTTTCGGGGGGTAATGCAACTTTTCGGCATTTTGAGGCGAAATTGTTCCTTTGGGGGTGTATTGCAACTTTTGGCCATTTTGAAGCGAAATTGTTCCTTTCGGGGGGTATTGAAACTTTTCAGTATTTTGAGGCGAAATTGTTCCTTTGGGAGGGTATTGCAATTTTTTTTCCATTTTGAGGTGAAATTGTTCCTTTCGGGGGGTAATGCAACTTTTCGGCATTTTGAGGCGAAATTGTTCCTTTGGGGGGGTATTGCAATTTTTTGCCATTTTAAGGCGAAATTGTTCCTTTGGGGGGTATTGCAACTTTTGGCCATTTTGAAGCGAAATTGTTCCTTTGGGGGGGTATTGCAATTCTTTGCCATTTTGAGGCGAAATTGTTCCTTTGGGGGGGTATTGCAACTTTTGGCCATTTTGAAGCGAAATTGTTCCTTTCGGGGGGTATTGAAACTTTTCGGCATTTTGAGGCGAAATTGTTCCTTTGGGGGGATATTGCAATTTTTTTTCCATTTTGAGGCGAAATTGTTCCTTTGGGGGGGGTATTGCAATTTTTTGCCATTTTGAGGCGAAATTGTTCCTTTTGGGGGGTATTGAAACTTTTGGCCATTTTGAAGCGAAATTGTTCCTTTGGGGGGGGGTATTGCAACTTTTGGCCATTTTGAAGCGAAATTGTTCCTTTGGGGGGTATTGCAACTTTTCGGCATTTTGAGACGAAATTGTTCCTTTGGGGGGTATTGCAATTTTTTGCCATTTTGAGGCGAAATTGTTCCTTTGGGGGGGTATTGCAACTTTTGGCCATTTTGAAGCGAAATTGTTCTTTTGGGGGTGTATTGCAACTTTTGGCCATTTTGAAGCGAAATTGTTCCTTTCGGGGGGTAATGCAACTTTTTGGCATTTTGAGGCGAAATTGTTCCTTTTGGGGGTATTGCAATTTTTTGCCATTTTGAGGCGAAATTGTTCCTTTGGGGGGTATTGCAACTTTTGGCCATTTTGAAGCGAAATTGTTCCTTTGGGGGGTATTGCAATTCTTTTCCATTTTGAGGCGAAATTGTTCCTTTGGGGGGTATTGCAACTTTTGGCCATTTTGAAGCGAAATTGTTCCTTTCGGGGGGTATTGAAACTTTTCGGCATTTTGAGGCGAAATTGTTCCTTTGGGGGGATATTGCAATTTTTTTTTCCATTTTGAGGCGAAATTGTTCCTTTGGGGGGGTATTGCAACTTTTGGCCAGTTTGAAGCGAAATTGTACCTTTGGGGGGTATTGCAACTTTTCGGCATTTTGAAGCGAAATTGTTCCTTTGGGGGGTATTGCAATTTTTTGCCATTTTGAGGCGAAATTGTTCCTTTGGGGTATTGCAATTTTTTGCCATTTTGAGGCGAAATTGTTCCTTTGGGATGGTGTTGCAACTTTTGGCCATTTTGAAGCGAAATTGTTCCTTTCGGGGGGTATTGCAACTTTTCGGCATTTTGAGGCGAAATTGTTCCTTTGGGGGGGTATTGCAATTTTTTTTCCATTTTGAGGCGAAATTGTTCCTTTGGGGTGTATTGCAACTTTTGGCTATTTTGAAGCGAAATTGTTCCTTTCGGGGGGTAATGCAACTTTTCGGCATTTTGAGGCGAAATTGTTCCTTTGGGGGTATTGCAATTTTTTGCCATTTTGAGGCGAAATTGTTCCTTTGGGGGGGTATTGAAACTTTTGGCCATTTTGAAGCGAAATTGTTCCTTTGGGGGGTATTGCAATTCTTTGCCATTTTGAGGCGAAATTGTTCCTTTGGGGGATATTGCAACTTTTGGCCATTTTGAAGCGAAATTGTTCCTTTCGGGGGGTATTGAAACTTTTCGGCATTTTGAGGCGAAATTGTTCCTTTGGGGGGATATTGCAATTTTTTTTCCATTTTGAGGCGAAATTGTTCCTTTGGGGGGGTATTGCAACTTTTGGCCATTTTGAAGCGAAATTGTTCCTTTGGGGGGGTATTGCAACTTTTCGGCATTTTGAAGCGAAATTGTTCCTTTGGGGGGTATTGCAATTTTTTGCCATTTTGAGGCGAAATTGTTCCTTTGGGGGGGTATTGCAACTTTTGGCCATTTTGAAGCGAAATTGTTCCTTTGGGGGGTATTGCAATTTTTTGCCATTTTGAGGCGAAATTGTTCCTTTCGTTGGGTATTGAAACTTTTCGGCATTTTGAGGCGAAATTGTTCCTTTGGGGGGATATTGCAATTTTTTTTCCATTTTGAGGCGAAATTGTTCCTTTGGGGGGGTATTGCAACTTTTGGCTATTTTGAAGCGAAATTGTTCCTTTGGGGGGTGTAATGCAACTTTTCGGCATTTTGAAGCGAAATTGTTCCTTTGGGGAGGTATTGCAATTTTTTGCCATTTTGAGGCGAAATTGTTCCTTTGGGGGGTATTGCAACTTTTCGGCATTTTGAGGCAAAATTGTTCCTTTGGGGGGGTATTGCAACTTTTGGCCATTTTGAAGCGAAATTGTTCCTTTGGGGAGGTATTGCAATTTTTTGTCATTTTGAGGTGAAATTGTTCCTTTTGGGGGGTATTGCAACTTTTGGCCATATTGAAGCGAAATTGTTCCTTTGGGGTAGGTATTGCAACTTTTGGCCATTTTAAAGCGAAATTGTTCCTTTGGGGGGGTATTGCAACTTTTCGGCATTTTGAGGCGAAATTGTTCCTTTGGTGTGGTATTGCAATTTTTTGCCATTTTGAGGCGAAATTGTTCCTTTGGGGGGGTATTGCAACTTTTGGCCATTTTGAAGCGAAATTGTTCCTTTGGGGGGGTAATGCAACTTTTCGGCATTTTGAAGCGAAATTGTTCCTTTCGGGGGGTATTGAAACTTTTCGGCATTTTGAGGCGAAATTGTTCCTTTGGGAGGGTATTGCAATTTTTTTTCCATTTTGAGGCGAAATTGTTCCTTTTGGGGGGTATTGCAACTTTTGGCCATTTTGAAGCGAAATTGTTCCTTTGGGGGGGTATTGCAACTTTTGGCCATTTTGAAGCGAAATTGTTCCTTTCGGGGGGTAATGCAACTTTTCGGCATTTTGAGGCGAAATTGTTCCTTTGGGGGGGTATTGCAATTTTTTGCCATTTTGAGGCGAAATTGTTCCTTTGGGGGGGTATTGCAACTTTTGGCCATTTTGAAGCGAAATTGTTCCTTTGGGGGTGTATTGCAACTTTTGGCCATTTTGAAGCGAAATTGTTCCTTTCGGGGGGTATTGAAACTTTTCGGCATTTTGAGGCGAAATTGTTCCTTTGGGAGGGTATTGCAATTTTTTTTCCATTTTGAGGTGAAATTGTTCCTTTCGGGGGGTAATGCAACTTTTCGGCATTTTGAGGCGAAATTGTTCCTTTGGGGGGTATTGCAATTTTTTGCCATTTTAAGGCGAAATTGTTCCTTTGGGGGGGTATTGCAACTTTTGGCCATTTTGAAGCGAAATTGTTCCTTTGGGGGGGTATTGCAATTCTTTGCCATTTTGAGGCGAAATTGTTCCTTTGGGGGGGTATTGCAACTTTTGGCCATTTTGAAGCGAAATTGTTCCTTTCGGGGGGTATTGAAACTTTTCGGCATTTTGAGGCGAAATTGTTCCTTTGGGGGGATATTGCAATTTTTTTTCCATTTTGAGGCGAAATTGTTCCTTTGGGTGGGTATTGCAACTTTTGGCCATTTTGAAGCGAAATTGTTCCTTGGGGGGGTATTGCAACTTTTCGGCATTTTGAAGCGAAATTGTTCCTTTGGGGGGTATTGCAACTTTTGGCCATTTTGAAGCGAAATTGTTCCTTTGGGGGGTTATTGCAATTTTTTGCCATTTTGAGGCGAAATTGTTCCTTTGGGGGGGTATTGCAACTTTTGGCCATTTTGAAGCGAAATTGTTCCTTTGGGGGGGTATTGCAACTTTTGGCCATTTTGAAGCGAAATTGTTCCTTTCGGGGGATAATGCAACTTTTCGGCATTTTGAGGCGAAATTGTTCCTTTGGGGGGGTATTGCAATTTTTTGCCATTTTGAGGCGAAATTGTTCCTTTTGGGGGGTATTGAAACTTTTGGCCATTTTGAAGCGAAATTGTTCCTTTGGGGGGGGTATTGCAACTTTTGGCCATTTTGAAGCGAAATTGTTCCTTTGGGGGGGTAATGCAACTTTTCGGCATTTTGAAGCGAAATTGTTCCTTTCGGGGGGTATTGAAACTTTTCGGCATTTTGAGGCGAAATTGTTCCTTTGGGAGGGTATTGCAATTTTTTTTCCATTTTGAGGCGAAATTGTTCCTTTGGGGGGGTATTGCAACTTTTGGCCATTTTGAAGCGAAATTGTTCCTTTGGGGGGTATTGCAACTTTTGGCCATTTTGAAGCGAAATTGTTCCTTTCGGGGGGTAATGCAACTTTTCGGCATTTTGAGGCGAAATTGTTCTTTTGGGGGGGTATTGCAATTTTTTGCCATTTTGAGGCGAAATTGTTCCTTTGGGGGGGTATTGCAACTTTTGGCCATTTTGAAGCGAAATTGTTCCTTTGGGGGTGTATTGCAACTTTTGGCCATTTTGAAGCGAAATTGTTCCTTTCGGGGGGTATTGAAACTTTTCGGCATTTTGAGGCGAAATTGTTCCTTTGGGAGGGTATTGCAATTTTTTTTCCATTTTGAGGTGAAATTGTTCCTTTCGGGGGGTAATGCAACTTTTCGGCATTTTGAGGCGAAATTGTTCCTTTGGGGGGGTATTGCAATTTTTTGCCATTTTAAGGCGAAATTGTTCCTTTGGGGGGGTATTGCAACTTTTGGCCATTTTGAAGCGAAATTGTTCCTTTGGGGGGGTATTGCAATTCTTTGCCATTTTGAGGCGAAATTGTTCCTTTGGGGGGGTATTGCAACTTTTGGCCATTTTGAAGCGAAATTGTTCCTTTCGGGGGGTATTGAAACTTTTCGGCATTTTGAGGCGAAATTGTTCCTTTGGGGGGATATTGCAATTTTTTTTCCATTTTGAGGCGAAATTGTTCCTTTGGGGGGGTATTGCAATTTTTTGCCATTTTGAGGCGAAATTGTTCCTTTGGGGGGTATTGCAACTTTTCGGCATTTTGAGGCAAAATTGTTCCTTTGGGGGGGTATTGCAACTTTTGGCCATTTTGAAGCGAAATTGTTCCTTTCGGGAGGTATTGCAATTTTTTGCCATTTTGAGGCGAAATTGTTCCTTTTGAGGGGTATTGCAACTTTTGGCCATATTGAAGCGAAATTGTTCCTTTGGGGGGGTATTGCAACTTTTGGCCATTTTAAAGCGAAATTGTTCCTTTGGGGGGGTATTGCAACTTTTCGGCATTTTGAGGCGAAATTGTTCCTTTGGTGTGGTATTGCAATTTTTTGCCATTTTGAGGCGAAATTGTTCCTTGGGGGGGTATTGCAACTTTTGGCCATTTTGAAGCGAAATTGTTCCTTTGGGGGGGTAATGCAACTTTTCGGCATTTTGAAGCGAAATTGTTCCTTTCGGGGGGTATTGAAACTTTTCGGCATTTTGAGGCGAAATTGTTCCTTTGGGAGGGTATTGCAATTTTTTTTCCATTTTGAGGCGAAATTGTTCCTTTGGGGGGGTATTGCAACTTTTGGTCATTTTGAAGCGAAATTGTTCCTTTGGGGGGGTATTGCAACTTTTGGCCATTTTGAAGCGAAATTGTTCCTTTCGGGGGGTAATGCAACTTTTCGGCATTTTGAGGCGAAATTGTTCCTTTGGGGGGGTATTGCAATTTTTTGCCATTTTGAGGCGAAATTGTTCCTTTGGGGGGGTATTGCAACTTTTGGCCATTTTGAAGCGAAATTGTTCCTTTGGGGGTGTATTGCAACTTTTGGCCATTTTGAAGCGAAATTGTTCCTTTCGGGGGGTATTGAAACTTTTCGGCATTTTGAGGCGAAATTGTTCCTTTGGGAGGGTATTGCAATTTTTTTTCCATTTTGAGGTGAAATTGTTCCTTTCGGGGGGTAATGCAACTTTTCGGCATTTTGAGGCGAAATTGTTCCTTTGGGGGGGTATTGCAATTTTTTGCCATTTTAAGGCGAAATTGTTCCTTTGGGGGGGTATTGCAACTTTTGGCCATTTTGAAGCGAAATTGTTCCTTTGGGGGGGTATTGCAATTCTTTGCCATTTTGAGGCGAAATTGTTCCTTTGGGGGGGTATTGCAACTTTTGGCCATTTTGAAGCGAAATTGTTCCTTTCGGGGGGTATTGAAACTTTTCGGCATTTTGAGGCGAAATTGTTCCTTTGGGGGGATATTGCAATTTTTTTTCCATTTTGAGGCGAAATTGTTTCTTTGGGGGGGTATTGCAACTTTTGGCCATTTTGAAGCGAAATTGTTCCTTGGGGGGGTATTGCAACTTTTCGGCATTTTGAAGCGAAATTGTTCCTTTGGGGGGTATTGCAACTTTTGGCCATTTTGAAGCGAAATTGTTCCTTTGGGGGGGTATTGCAATTTTTTGCCATTTTGAGGCGAAATTGTTCCTTTGGGGGGGTATTGCAACTTTTGGCCATTTTGAAGCGAAATTGTTCCTTTGGGGGGGTATTGCAACTTTTGGCCATTTTGAAGCGAAATTGTTCCTTTCGGGGGATAATGCAACTTTTCGGCATTTTGAGGCGAAATTGTTCCTTTGGGGGGGTATTGCAATTTTTTGCCATTTTGAGGCGAAATTGTTCCTTTTGGGGGGTATTGAAACTTTTGGCCATTTTGAAGCGAAATTGTTCCTTTGGGGGGGGTATTGCAACTTTTGGCCATTTTGAAGCGAAATTGTTCCTTTGGGGGGGTAATGCAACTTTTCGGCATTTTGAAGCGAAATTGTTCCTTTCGGGGGGTATTGAAACTTTTCGGCATTTTGAGGCGAAATTGTTCCTTTGGGAGGGTATTGCAATTTTTTTTCCATTTTGAGGCGAAATTGTTCCTTTGGGGGGGTATTGCAACTTTTGGCCATTTTGAAGCGAAATTGTTCCTTTGGGGGGGTATTGCAACTTTTGGCCATTTTGAAGCGAAATTGTTCCTTTCGGGGGGTAATGCAACTTTTCGGCATTTTGAGGCGAAATTGTTCCTTTGGGGGGGTATTGCAATTTTTTGCCATTTTGAGGCGAAATTGTTCCTTTGGGGGGGTATTGCAACTTTTGGCCATTTTGAAGCGAAATTGTTCCTTTGGGGGTGTATTGCAACTTTTGGCCATTTTGAAGCGAAATTGTTCCTTTCGGGGGGTATTGAAACTTTTCGGCATTTTGAGGCGAAATTGTTCCTTTGGGAGGGTATTGCAATTTTTTTTCCATTTTGAGGTGATATTGTTCCTTTCAGGGGGTAATGCAACTTTTCGGCATTTTGAGGCGAAATTGTTCCTTTGGGGGGGTATTGCAATTTTTTGCCATTTTAAGGCGAAATTGTTCCTTTGGGGGGGTATTGCAACTTTTGGCCATTTTGAAGCGAAATTGTTCCTTTGGGGGGGTATTGCAATTCTTTGCCATTTTGAGGCGAAATTGTTCCTTTGGGGGGGGTATTGCAACTTTTGGCCATTTTGAAGCGAAATTGTTCCTTTCGGGGGGTATTGAAACTTTTCGGCATTTTGAGGCGAAATTGTTCCTTTGGGGGGATATTGCAATTTTTTTTCCATTTTGAGGCGAAATTGTTCCTTTGGGGGGGTATTGCAACTTTTGGCCATTTTGAAGCGAAATTGTTCCTTGGGGGGGTATTGCAACTTTTCGGCATTTTGAAGCGAAATTGTTCCTTTGGGGGGTATTGCAACTTTTGGCCATTTTGAAGCGAAATTGTTCCTTTGGGGGGGTATTGCAATTTTTTGGCATTTTGAGGCAAAATTGTTCCTTTGGGGGGGTATTGCAACTTTTGGCCATTTTGAAGCGAAATTGTTCCTTTCGGGAGGTATTGCAATTTTTTGCCATTTTGAGGCGAAATTGTTCCTTTTGAGGGGTATTGCAACTTTTGGCCATATTGAAGCGAAATTGTTCCTTTGGGGGGGGTATTGCAACTTTTGGCCATTTTAAAGCGAAATTGTTCCTTTGGGGGGGTATTGCAACTTTTCGGCATTTTGAGGCGAAATTGTTCCTTTGGTGTGGTATTGCAATTTTTTGCCATTTTGAGGCGAAATTGTTCCTTGGGGGGGTATTGCAACTTTTGGCCATTTTGAAGCGAAATTGTTCCTTTGGGGGGGTAATGCAACTTTTCGGCATTTTGAAGCGAAATTGTTCCTTTCGGGGGGTATTGAAACTTTTCGGCATTTTGAGGCGAAATTGTTCCTTTGGGAGGGTATTGCAATTTTTTTTCCATTTTGAGGCGAAATTGTTCCTTTGGGGGGGTATTGCAACTTTTGGTCATTTTGAAGCGAAATTGTTCCTTTGGGGGGGTATTGCAACTTTTGGCCATTTTGAAGCGAAATTGTTCCTTTCGGGGGGTAATGCAACTTTTCGGCATTTTGAGGCGAAATTGTTCCTTTGGGGGGGTATTGCAATTTTTTGCCATTTTGAGGCGAAATTGTTCCTTTGGGGGGGTATTGCAACTTTTGGCCATTTTGAAGCGAAATTGTTCCTTTGGGGGTGTATTGCAACTTTTGGCCATTTTGAAGCGAAATTGTTCCTTTCGGGGGGTATTGAAACTTTTCGGCATTTTGAGGCGAAATTGTTCCTTTGGGAGGGTATTGCAATTTTTTTTCCATTTTGAGGTGAAATTGTTCCTTTCGGGGGGTAATGCAACTTTTCGGCATTTTGAGGCGAAATTGTTCCTTTGGGGGGGTATTGCAATTTTTTGCCATTTTAAGGCGAAATTGTTCCTTTGGGGGGGTATTGCAACTTTTGGCCATTTTGAAGCGAAATTGTTCCTTTGGGGGGGTATTGCAATTCTTTGCCATTTTGAGGCGAAATTGTTCCTTTGGGGGGGTATTGCAACTTTTGGCCATTTTGAAGCGAAATTGTTCCTTTCGGGGGGTATTGAAACTTTTCGGCATTTTGAGGCGAAATTGTTCCTTTGGGGGGATATTGCAATTTTTTTTCCATTTTGAGGCGAAATTGTTTCTTTGGGGGGGTATTGCAACTTTTGGCCATTTTGAAGCGAAATTGTTCCTTGGGGGGGTATTGCAACTTTTCGGCATTTTGAAGCGAAATTGTTCCTTTGGGGGGTATTGCAACTTTTGGCCATTTTGAAGTGAAATTGTTCCTTTGGGGGGGTATTGCAACTTTTGGCCATTTTGAAGCGAAATTGTTCCTTTCGGGGGATAATGCAACTTTTCGGCATTTTGAGGCGAAATTGTTCCTTTGGGGGGGTATTGCAATTTTTTGCCATTTTGAGGCGAAATTGTTCCTTTTGGGGGGTATTGAAACTTTTGGCCATTTTGAAGCGAAATTGTTCCTTTGGGGGGGGTATTGCAACTTTTGGCCATTTTGAAGCGAAATTGTTCCTTTGGGGGGGTAATGCAACTTTTCGGCATTTTGAAGCGAAATTGTTCCTTTCGGGGGGTATTGAAACTTTTCGGCATTTTGAGGCGAAATTGTTCCTTTGGGAGGGTATTGCAATTTTTTTTCCATTTTGAGGCGAAATTGTTCCTTTGGGGGGGTATTGCAACTTTTGGCCATTTTGAAGCGAAATTGTTCCTTTGGGGGGGTATTGCAACTTTTGGCCATTTTGAAGCGAAATTGTTCCTTTCGGGGGGTAATGCAACTTTTCGGCATTTTGAGGCGAAATTGTTCCTTTGGGGGGGTATTGCAATTTTTTGCCATTTTGAGGCGAAATTGTTCCTTTGGGGGGGTATTGCAACTTTTGGCCATTTTGAAGCGAAATTGTTCCTTTGGGGGTGTATTGCAACTTTTGGCCATTTTGAAGCGAAATTGTTCCTTTCGGGGGGTATTGAAACTTTTCGGCATTTTGAGGCGAAATTGTTCCTTTGGGAGGGTATTGCAATTTTTTTTCCATTTTGAGGTGATATTGTTCCTTTCGGGGGGTAATGCAACTTTTCGGCATTTTGAGGCGAAATTGTTCCTTTGGGGGGGTATTGCAATTTTTTGCCATTTTAAGGCGAAATTGTTCCTTTGGGGGGGTATTGCAACTTTTGGCCATTTTGAAGCGAAATTGTTCCTTTGGGGGGGTATTGCAATTCTTTGCCATTTTGAGGCGAAATTGTTCCTTTGGGGGGGTATTGCAACTTTTGGCCATTTTGAAGCGAAATTGTTCCTTTCGGGGGGTATTGAAACTTTTCGGCATTTTGAGGCGAAATTGTTCCTTTGGGGGGGTATTGCAACTTTTGGCCATTTTGAAGCGAAATTGTTCCTTTGGGGGGGTATTGCAACTTTTGGCCATTTTGAAGCGAAATTGTTCCTTTCGGGGGGTATTGAAACTTTTCGGCATTTTGAGGCGAAATTGTTCCTTTGGGGGGATATTGCAATTTTTTTTCCATTTTGAGGCGAAATTGTTCCTTTGGGGGGGTATTGCAACTTTTGGCCATTTTGAAGCGAAATTGTTCCTTGGGGGGGTATTGCAACTTTTCGGCATTTTGAAGCGAAATTGTTCCTTTGGGGGGTATTGCAACTTTTGGCCATTTTGAAGCGAAATTGTTCCTTTGGGGGGGTATTGCAATTTTTTGCCATTTTGAGGCGAAATTGTTCCTTTGGGGGGGTATTGCAACTTTTGGCCATTTTGAAGCGAAATTGTTCCTTTGGGGGGGTATTGCAACTTTTGGCCATTTTGAAGCGAAATTGTTCCTTTCGGGGGATAATGCAACTTTTCGGCATTTTGAGGCGAAATTGTTCCTTTGGGGGGGTATTGCAATTTTTTGCCATTTTGAGGCGAAATTGTTCCTTTTGGGGGGTATTGAAACTTTTGGCCATTTTGAAGCGAAATTGTTCCTTTGGGGGGGGGGGTATTGCAACTTTTGGCCATTTTGAAGCGAAATTGTTCCTTTGGGGGGTATTGCAACTTTTCGGCATTTTCAGACGAAATTGTTCCTTTGGGGGGTATTGCAATTTTTTGCCATTTTGAGGCGAAATTGTTCCTTTGGGGGGGTATTGCAACTTTTGGCCATTTTGAAGCGAAATTGTTCCTTTGGGGGTGTATTGCAACTTTTGGCCATTTTGAAGCGAAATTGTTCCTTTCGGGGGGTAATGCAACTTTTCGGCATTTTGAGGCGAAATTGTTCCTTTGGGGGGGTATTGCAATTTTTTGCCATTTTGAGGCGAAATTGTTCCTTTGGGGGGGTATTGCAACTTTTGGCCATTTTGAAGCGAAATTGTTCCTTTTGGGGGTATTGCAATTCTTTGCCATTTTGAGGCGAAATTGTTCCTTTGGGGGGGTATTGCAACTTTTGGCCATTTTGAAGCGAAATTGTTCCTTTCGGGGGGTATTGAAACTTTTCGGCATTTTGAGGCGAAATTGTTCCTTTGGGGGGATATTGCAATTTTTTTTTCCATTTTGAGGCGAAATTGTTCCTTTGGGGGGGTATTGCAACTTTTGGCCAGTTTGAAGCGAAATTGTTCCTTTGGGGGGTATTGCAACTTTTCGGCATTTTGAAGCGAAATTGTTCCTTTGGGGGGTATTGCAATTTTTTGCCATTTTGAGGCGAAATTGTTCCTTTGGGGGGGTATTACAATTTTTCGGCATTTTGAGGCGAAATTGTTCCTTTGGTAGGGTATTGCAATTTTTTGCCATTTTGAGGCGAAATTGTTCCTTTGGGGGGGTATTGCAACTTTTGGCCATTTTGAAGCGAAATTGTTCCTTTGGGGGGGTATTGCAACTTTTGGCCATTTTGAAGCGAAATTGTTCCTTTGGGGGGGTATTGCAATTTTTTGCCATTTTGAGGCGAAATTGTTCCTTTGGGGGGGTATTGCAACTTTTGGCCATTTTGAAGTGAAATTTTTCCTTTCGGGGGGTATTGAAACTTTTGGGCATTTTGAGAAGAAATTGTTCCTTTGGGGGGTATTGCAATTTTTTTTCCATTTTGAGGCGAAATTGTTCCTTTGGGGGGTATTGCAACTTTTCGGCATTTTGAGACGAAATTGTTCCTTTGGGGGGTATTGCAATTTTTTGCCATTTTGAGGCGAAATTGTTCCTTTGGGGGGGTATTGCAACTTTTGGCCATTTTGAAACGAAATTGTTCCTTTGGGGGTGTATTGCAACTTTTGGCCATTTTGAAGCGAAATTGTTCCTTTCGGGGGGTAATGCAACTTTTCGGCATTTTGAGGCGAAATTGTTCCTTTGGGGGGGTATTGCAATTTTTTGCCATTTTGAGGCGAAATTGTTCCTTTGGGGGGGTATTGCAACTTTTGGCAATTTTGAAGCGAAATTGTTCCTTTTGGGGGTATTGCAATTCTTTGCCATTTTGAGGCGAAATTGTTCCTTTGGGGGGGGTATTGCAACTTTTGGCCATTTTGAGGCGAAATTGTTCCTTTGGGGGGGTATTGCAACTTTTGGCCATTTTGAAGTGAAATTTTTCCTTTCGGGGGGTATTGAAACTTTTGGGCATTTTGAGAAGAAATTGTTCCTTTGGGGGGTATTGCAATTTTTTTTCCATTTTGAGGCGAAATTGTTCCTTTGGGGGGTATTGCAACTTTTGGCCATTTTGAAGCGAAATTGTTCCTTTGGGGGGTATTGCAACTTTTCGGCATTTTGAGACGAAATTGTTCCTTTGGGGGGTATTGCAATTTTTTGCCATTTTGAGGCGAAATTGTTCCTTTGGGGGGGTATTGCAACTTTTGGCCATTTTGAAGCGAAATTGTTCCTTTGGGGGTGTATTGCAACTTTTGGCCATTTTGAAGCGAAATTGTTCCTTTCGGGGGGTAATGCAACTTTTCGGCATTTTGAGGCGAAATTGTTCCTTTGGGGGGGTATTGCAATTTTTTGCCATTTTGAGGCGAAATTGTTCCTTTTGGGGGGTATTGCAACTTTTGGCCATTTTGAAGCGAAATTGTTCCTTTTGGGGGTATTGCAATTCTTTGCCATTTTGAGGCGAAATTGTTCCTTTGGGGGGGGTATTGCAACTTTTGGCCATTTTGAAGCGAAATTGTTCCTTTCGGGGGGGTATTGCAACTTTTCGGAATTTTGAGGCGAAATTGTTCCTTTGGGGGATATTGCAATTTTTTGCCATTTTGAGGCGAAATTGTTCCTTTGGGGGGGTATTGCAACTTTTAGCCATATTGAAGCGAAATTGTTGCTTTGGGGGGGGTATTACAATTATTGGCCATTTTGAGGCGAAATTGTTCCTTTCGGGGGGTATTGCAACTTTTCAGCATTTTGAGGCGAATTTGTTCCTTTGGGGGTGTATTGCAACTTTTGGCCATTTTGAAGCGAAATTGTTCCTTCAGGGGGGTATTGCAACTTTTCGGCATTTTGAGGCGAAATTGTTCCTTTGGGGGGGGGTATTGCAATTTTTTTTCCATTTTGAGGCGAAATTGTTCCTTTGGGGGGTATTGCAACTTTTGGCCATTTTGAAGCGAAATTGTTCCTTTGGGGGGGTATTGCAACTTTTCGGCATTTTGAGGCGAAATTGTTCCTTTGGGGGGGTATTGCAATTTCTTGCCATTTTGAGGCGAAATTGTTCCTTTGGGGGGGTATTGCAATTTTTTGCCATTTTGAGGCGAAATTGTTCCTTTGGGGGGGTATTGCAACTTTTGGCCATTTTGAAGCGAAATTGTTCCTTTCGGGGGGTATTGCAAATTTTGGCCATATTGAAGCGAAATTGTTCCTTTGGGGGGGTATTACAATTTTTGGCCATTTTGAGGCGAAATTGTTCCTTTGGGGGGGTATTGCAACTTTTGGCCATTTTGAAGCAAAATTGTACCTCTGGGGGGTATTGCAACTTTTCGGCATTTTGAAGCGAAATTGTTCCTTTGGGGGGGTATTGCAATTTTTTGCCATTTTGAGGCAAAATTGTTCCTTTGGGGGGGTATTGCAACTTTTGGCCATTTTGAAGCGAAATTGTTCCTTTCGGGGGGTATTGCAACTTTTCGGCATTTTGAGGCGAAATTGTTCCTTTGGGGGATATTGCAATTTTTTGCCATTTTGAGGCGAAATTGTTCCTTTGGGGGGGTATTGCAACTTTTAGCCATATTGAAGCGAAATTGTTGCTTTGGGGGGGTATTACAATTATTGGCCATTTTGAGGCGAAATTGTTCCTTTGGGGGGGTATTGCAACTTTTAGCCATATTGAAGCGAAATTGTTGCTTTGGGGGGGTATTACAATTATTGGCCATTTTGAGGCGAAATTGTTCCTTTGGGGGGGTATTGCAACTTTTCGGCATTTTGAAGCGAAATTGTTCCTTTGGGGGGATATTGCAATTTTTTGCCATTTTGAGGCAAAATTGTTCCTTTGGGGGGGTATTGCAACTTTTGGCCATTTTAAAGCGAAATTGTTCTTTTGGGGGAATATTGCAATTTTTTGCCATTTTGAGGCGAAATTGTTCCTTTGGGGGGGTATTGCAACTTTTGGCCATTTTGAAGCGAAATTGTTCCTTTCAGGGGGTATTGAAACTTTTCGGCATTTTGAGGCGAAATCGTTCCTTTGGGGGGTATTGCAATTTTTTTTCCATTTTGAGGCGAAATTGTTCCTTTGGGGGGGTATTGCAATTTTTTGCCATTTTGAGGCGAAATTGTTCCTTTGGGGGGGTATTGCAACTTTTGACCATTTTGAAGCGAAATTGTTCCTTTCGGGGGGTATTGCAACTTTTCGGCATTTTGAAGCGAAATTGTTCCTTTGGGGGGGTATTGCAACTTTTCGGCATTTTGAGGTGAAATTGTTCCTTTGGGGGGGTATTGCAATTTTTTGCCATTTTGAGGCAAAATTGTTCCTTTGGGGGGGTATTGCAACTTTTGACCATTTTGAAGCGAAATTGTTCCTTTCGGGGGAGGGGTATTACAATTATTGGCCATTTTGAGGCGAAATTGTTCCTTTGGGAGGGTATTGCGACTTTTGGCCATTTTGAAGCGAAATTGTACCTTTGGGGGGGTATTGCAACTTTTCGGCATTTTGAAGCGAAATTGTTCCTTTGGGGGGGTATTGCAATTTTTTGCCATTTTGAGGCGAAATTGTAGCTTTGAGGGGGTATTGCAACTTTTGGCCATTTTGAAGCGAAATTTTTCCTTTGGGGGGGTATTGAAACTTTTCGGCATTTTAAGGCGAAATTGTTCCTTTGGGGGGTATTGCAATTTTTTTTCCATTTTGAGGCGAAATTGTTCCTTTGGGAGGGTATTGCGACTTTTGGCCATTTTGAAGCGAAATTGTACCTTTGGGGGGGTATTGCAACTTTTGACCATTTTGAAGCGAAATTTTTCCTTTCGGGGGGTATTGCAATTTTTTGCCATTTTGAGGCGAAATTGTAGCTTTGAGGGGTATTGCAACTTTTGGCCATTTTGAAGCGAAATTTTTCCTTTGGGGGGGTATTGAAACTTTTCGGCATTTTAAGGCGAAATTGTTCCTTTGGGGGGTATTGCAATTTTTTTTCCATTTTGAGGCGAAATTGTTCCTTTGGAGGGGTATTGCAACTTTTGACCATTGTGAAGCGAAATTGTTCCTTTGGGGGGGTATTGCAACTTTTCGGCATTATGAAGCGAAATTGTTCCTTTGGGGGGGTATTTAAACTTTTCGGCATTTTGAGGCGAAATTGTTCCTTTGGGGGGTATTGCAATTTTTTTTCCATTTTGAGGCGAAATTGTTCCTTTGGGGGGGTATTGCAACTTTTGGCCATTTCGAATCGAAATTGTTCCTTTGGGCGGGTATTGCAACTTTTCGGCATTTTGAAGCGAAATTGTTCCTTTAAGAGGGTATTGCAACTTTTGGCCATTTTGAAGCGAAATTGTTCCTTTGGGGGGTATTGCAACTTTTGACCATTTTGAAGTAAAATTGTTCCTTTGGGGGGGTATTGCAATTTTTGCCATTTTGAGGCGAAATTGTTCCTTTGGGGGGGTATTGCAACTTTTGCCCATTTTGAAGCGAAATTGTTCCTTTGGGGGGGTATTGCAACTTTTGGCCATTTTGAAGTGAAATTGTTCCTTTGGGGGGTATTGCAACTTTTCGGCATTTTGAGGCGAAATTGTTCCTTTGGGGGTGTATTGCAATTTCTTGCCATTATGAGGCGAAATTGTTCCTTTGGGGGGGTATTGCAACTTTTGGCCATTTTGAAGCGAAATTGTTCCTTTCGGGGGGTATATAAACTTTTCGGCATTTTGAGGCGAAATTGTTCCTTTGGGGGGTATTGCAATTTCTTTTTCCATTTTGAGGCGAAATTGTTCCTTTGGGGGGGTATTGCAACTTTTCGGCATTTTGAAGCGAAATTGTTCCTTTGGGGGGGTATTGCAACTTTTCGGCATTTTGAAGCGAAATTGTTCCTTTGGGGGGGTATTGCAGCTTTTTGCCATTTTGAAGTGAAATTGTTCCTTTGGGGGGTATTGCAACTTTTCGGCATTTTGAAGCGAAATTGTTCCTTTGGTGGGGTATTGCAACTTTTGGCCATTTTGAAGTGAAATTGTTCCTTTGGGGGGTATTGCAACTTTTGGCCATTTTGAAGCGAAATTGTTCCTTTGGGGGGGTATTGCAACTTTTCGGCATTTTGAAGCGAAATTGTTCCTTTGGGGGGGTATTGCAACTTTTGGCCATTTTGAAGTGAAATTGTTCCTTTGGGGGGGTATAGCAACTTTTGACCATTTTGAAGCGAAATTGTTCCTTTGGGGGGGTATTGCAACTTTTCGGCATTTTGAGGCGAAATTGTTCCTTTGGGGGGTATTGCAATTTTTTGCCATTTTGAGGCGAAATTGTTCCTTTGGGGGGGTATTGCAACTTTTGGCCATTTTGAAGCGAAATTGTTCCTTTGGGGGGTATTGAAATTTTTTGCCATTTTGAGGCGAAATTGTTCCTTTGGGGGTGTATTGCAATTTTTTGCCATTTTGAGGCGAAATTGTTCCTTTAGGGGGGTATTGCAACTTTTGGCCATTTTGAAGCGAAATTGTTCCTTTGGGGGGGTATTGCAATTTTTTGCCATTTTGAGGCGAAATTGTTCCTTTGGGGGGGTATTGCAACTTTTGGCCATTTTGAAGCGAAATTGTTCCTTTCGGGGGGTATTGCAACTTATCGGCATTTTGAGGCGAAATTGTTCCTTTAGGGGGGTATTGCAACTTTTGGCCATTTTGAAGCGAAATTGTTCCTTTGGGGGGGTATTGCAATTTTTTTTCCATTTTGAGGCGAAATTGTTCCTTTGGGGGGGTATTGCAACTTTTAGCCATTTTGAAGCGAAATTGTTCCTTTGGGGGGTATTGCAACTTATCGGCATTTTGAGGCGAAATTGTTCCTTTAGGGGGGTATTGCAATTTTTTGCCATTTTGAAGCGAAATTATTCCTTTGGGGGGTATTGCAACTTTTGGCCATTTTGAAGCGAAATTGTTCCTTTTGGGGGGTATTGCAACTTATCGGCATTTTGAGGCGAAATTGTTCCTTTAGGGGGGTATTGCAATTTTTTGCCATTTTGAAGCGAAATTATTCCTTTGGGGGGTATTGCAACTTTTGGCCATTTTGAAGCGAAATTGTTCCTTTTGGGGGGTATTGCAAATTTTCGGCATTTTGAGGCGAAATTGTTCCTTTGGGGGGTATTGCAACTTTTGGCCATTTTGAAGCGAAATTGATCCTTTGGTGGGTTATTGCAACTTTTTGGCATTTTGAGGCGAAATTGGTCCTTTGGGGGGGTATTGCAATTTCTTGCCATTTTGAAGCGAAATTGTTCCTTTGGGGGGTATTGCAACTTTTGGCCATTTTGAAGCGAAATTGTTCCTTTCGGGGGGTATTTAAACTTTTCCGCATTTTGAGGCGAAATTGTTCCTTTGGGGGGGTACTGCAATTTTTTTTCCATTTTGAGGCGAAATTGTTCCTTTGGGGGGGTATTGCAACTTTTGGCCATTGTGAAGCGAAATTGTTCCTTTGGGGGGGTATTGCAACTTTTCGGCATTATGAAGCGAAATTGTTCCTTTGGGGGGGTATTTAAACTTTTCGGCATTTTGAGGCGAAATTGTTCCTTTGGGGGGTATTGCAATTTTTTTTCCATTTTGAGGCGAAATTGTTCCTTTGGGGGGGTATTGCAACTTTTGGCCATTTCGAATCGAAATTGTTCTTTTGGGCGGGTATTGCAACTTTTCGGCATTTTGAAGCGAAATTGTTCCTTTAAGAGGGTATTGCAACTTTTGGCCATTTTGAAGCGAAATTGTTTCTTTGGGGGGTATTGCAACTTTTGACCATTTTGAAGCGAAATTGTTCCTTTGGGGGGGTATTGCAACTTTTGGCCATTTTGAAGTGAAATTGTTCCTTTGGGGGGTATTGCAACTTTTCGGCATTTTGAGGCGAAATTGTTCCTTTGGGGGGGTATTGCAATTTCTTGCCATTATGAGGCGAAATTGTTCCTTTGGGGGGGTATTGCAACTTTTCAGCATTTTGAAGCGAAATTGTTCCTTTGGGGGGGTATTGCAACTTTTGGCCATTTTGAAGTGAAATTGTTCCTTTGGGGGGGTATTGCAACTTTTGACCATTTTGAAGCGAAATTGTTCCTTTGGGGGGGTATTGCAACTTTTCGGCTTTTGGAGGCGAAATTGTTCCTTGGGGGGGTATTGCAACTTTTGGCCATTTTGAAGTGAAATTGTTCCTTTGGGGGGGTATAGCAACTTTTGACCATTTTGAAGCGAAATTGTTCCTTTGGGGGGGTATTGCAACTTTTTGGCATTTTGAGGCGAAATTGTTCCTTTGGGGGGTATTGCAATTTTTTGCCATTTTGAGGCGAAATTGTTCCTTTGGGGGGGTATTGCAACTTTTGGCCATTTTGAAGCGAAATTGTTCCTTTGGGGGGTATTGAAATTTTTTGCCATTTTGAGGCGAAATTGTTCCTTTGGGGGTGTATTGCAATTTTTTGCCATTTTGAGGCGAAATTGTTCCTTTAGGGGGGTATTGCAACTTTTGGCCATTTTGAAGCGAAATTGTTCCTTTGGGGGGGTATTGTAATTTTTTGCCATTTTGAGGCGAAATTGTTCCTTTGGGGGGGTATTGCAACTTTTAGCCATTTTGAAGCGAAATTGTTCCTTTCGGGGGGTATTGCAACTTATCGGCATTTTGAGGCGAAATTGTTCCTTTTGGGGGGGTATTGCAATTTTTTTTCCATTTTGAGGCAAAATTGTTCCTTTGGGGGGGTATTGCAACTTTTGGCCATTTTGAAGCGAAATTGTACCTTTGGGGGGGTATTGCAACTTTTCGGCATTTTGAAGCGAAATTGTTCCTTTGGGGGGGTATTGCAATTTTTTTTTCATTTTGGAGGCGAAATTGTTCCTTTGGGGGGGTATTGCAACTTTTCGGCATTTTGAGGCGAAATTGTTCCTTTGGGGGGTATTGCAATTTTTTGCCATTTTGAGGCGAAATTGTTCCTTTGGGGGGGTATTGCAACTTTTGGCCATTTTGAAGCGAAATAGTTCCTTTGGGGGGGTATTGCAACTTTTCGGCATTTTGAGGCGAAATTGTTCCTTTGGGGGGGTATTGCAATTTTTTGCCATTTTGAGGCGAAATTGTTCCTTTGGGGGGTATTGCAACTTTTGGCCATTTTGAAGCGAAATTGTTCCTTTGGGGGGTATTGCAATTTTTTGCCATTTTGAGGTGAAATTGTTCCTTTGGGGGGGTATTGCAACTTTTCGTCATTTTGAGGCGAAATTGTTCCTTTCGGGGGGTATTGCAATTTTTTTTCCATTTGGAGGCGAAATTGTTCCTTTGGGGGGGTATTGCAATTTTTGGCCATTTTGAAGCGAAATTGATCCTTTGGGGGGTATTGCAACTTTTCGGCATTTTGAAGCGAAATTGTTTCTTTGGGGGGGTATTGCAACTTTTGGCCATTTTGAAGCGAAATTGTTCCTTTCGGGGGGTATTTAAACTTTTCGGCATTTTGAGGCGAAATTGTTCCTTTGGGGGGGTATTGCAACTTTTGGCCATTTTGAAGCGAAATTGTTCCTTTGGGGGGTATTGCAACTTTTCGGCATTTTGAAGCGAAATTGTTCCTTTGGGGGGGTATTGCAACTTTTGGCCATTTTGAAGCGAAATTGTAACTTTGGGGGGGTATTGCAACTTTTGACCATTTTGAAGCGAAATTGTTCCTTTGGGGGGTATTGCAATTTTTTGCCATTTTGAGGCGAAATTGTTCCTTTGGGGGGGTATTGCAACTTTTGGCCATTTTGAAGCGAAATTGTTCCTTTGGGGGGTATTGCAACTTTTCGGCATTTTGAGGCGAAATTGTTCCTTTGGGGGGGTATTGCAATTTTTTGCCATTTTGAGGCGAAATTGTTCCTTTCGGGGGGTATTTAAACTTTTCGGCATTTTGAGGCGAAATTGTTCCTTTGGGGGGGTATTGCAACTTTTGGCCATTTTGAAGCGAAATTGTTCCTTTCGGGGGGTATTTAAACTTTTCGGCATTTTGAGGCGAAATTATTCCTTGGGGGGGTATTGCAATTTCTTGCCATTTTGAGGCGAAATTGTTCCTTTGGGGGGGTATTGCAACTTTTCGGCATTTTGAGGCGAAATTGTGCCTTGGGGGGGTATTGCAATTTCTTGCCATTTTGAGGCGAAATTGTTCCTTTGGGGGGGTATTGCAACTTTTGGCCATTTTGAAGCGAAATTGTTCCTTTCGGGGGGTATTTAAACTTTTCGGCATTTTAAGGCAAAATTGTTCCTTTGGGGGGGTATTGCAATTTTTTTTCCATTTTGAGGCGAAATTGTTCCTTGGGG
Source organism: Anomaloglossus baeobatrachus (assembly GCF_048569485.1). Taxonomy (NCBI): domain Eukaryota; kingdom Metazoa; phylum Chordata; class Amphibia; order Anura; family Aromobatidae; genus Anomaloglossus; species Anomaloglossus baeobatrachus. Next base: position 290,950,083 of record NC_134356.1, on the reverse strand, counting down.
GGGTATTGCAACTTTTGGCCATTTTGAAGCGAAATTGTTCCTTTGGGGGGGTATTGCAACTTTTCGGCATTTTGAAGCGAAATTGTTCCTTTGGGGGGGTATTGCAACTTTTGGCCATTTTGAAGCGAAATTGTTCCTTTGGGGGGGTATTGCAAGTTTTCGGCATTTTGAGGCGAAATTGTTCCTTTGGGGGGGTATTGCAACTTTTGGCCATTTTGAAGCTAAATTGTTCCTTTCGGGGGGGTATTGCAACTTTTCGGCATTTTGATTCGAAATTGTTCCTTTGGGGGGGTATTGCAATTTTTTTTCCATTTTGAGGCGAAATTGTTCCTTTGGGGGGTATTGCAACTTTTGGCCATTTTGAAGCGAAATTGTTCCTTTGGGGGGGTATTGCAACTTTTCGGCATTTTGAGGCGAAATTGTGCCTTGGGGGTATTGCAATTTCTTGCCATTTTGAGGCGAAATTGTTCCTTTGGGGGGGTATTGCAACTTTTGGCCATTTTGAAGCAAAATTGTTCCTTTCGGGGGGTATTTAAACTTTTCGGCATTTTAAGGCGAAATTGTTCCTTTGGGGGGGTATTGCAATTTTTTTTCCATTTTGAGGCGAAATTGTTCCTTTGGGGGGTATTGCAACTTTTGGCCATTTTGAAGCGAAATTGTTCCTTTGGGGGGGTATTGCAACTTTTCGGCATTTTGAAGCGAAATTGTTCCTTTGGGGGGGTATTGCAACTTTTGGCCATTTTGAAGCGAAATTGTTCCTTTGGGGGGGTATTGCAAGTTTTCGGCATTTTGAGGCGAAATTGTTCCTTTGGGGGGGTATTGCAATTTCTTGCCATTTTGAGGCGAAATTGTTCCTTTGGGGGGGTATAGCAACTTTTGGCCATTTTGAAGCAAAATTGTTCCTTTCGGGGGGTATTTAAACTTTTCGGCACTTTGAGGCGAAATTGTTCCTTTGGGGGGGTATTGCAATTTCTTGCTATTTTGAGGCGAAATTGTTCCTTTGGGGGGGTATAGCAACTTTTGGCCATTTTGAAGCGAAATTGTTCCTTTCGGGGGGTATTTAAACTTTTCGGAATTTTGAGGCGAAATTGTTCCTTTGGGGGGTATTGCAACTTTTTTTTTCCATTTTGAGGCGAAATTGTTCCTTTTGGGGGGTATTGCAACTTTTGGCCATTTTGAAGCGAAATTGTTCCTTTGGGGGGGTATTGCAACTTTTCGGCATTTTGAAGCGAAATTGTTCCTTTGGGGGGTTATTGCAACTTTTGGCCATTTTGAAGTGAAATTGTTCCTTTGGGGGGGTATTGCAACTTTTGACCATTTTGAAGCGAAATTGTTCCTTTCGGGGGGTATTGCAATTTTTTGCTATTTTGAGGTGAAATTGTTCCTTTGGGGGGGTATTGCAACTTTTGGCCATTTTGAAGCGAAATTGTTCCTTTGGGGGGTATTGCAATTTTTTGCCATTTTGAGGCGAAATTGTTCCTTTGGGGGGGTATTGCAACTTTTGGCCATTTTGAAGCGAAATTGTTCCTTTCGGGGGGTATTGCAACTTTTCGGCATTTTGAGGTGAAATTGTTCCTTTGGGGGGGTATTGCAATTTTTTTTTCATTTTGAGGCGAAATTGTTCCTTTGGGGGGTATTGCAACTTTTGGCCATTTTGAAGCGAAATTGTTCCTTTGGGGGGGTATTGTAACTTTTCGGCATTTTGAAGCGAAATTGTTCCTTTGGGGGGGTATTGCAACTTTTGGCCATTTTGAAGCGAAATTGTTCCTTTGGGGGGGTATTGCAAGTTTTCGGCATTTTTAGGCGAAATTGTTCCTTTGGGGGGGTATTGCAATTTCTTGCCATTTTGAGGCGAAATTGTTCCTTTGGGGGGGTATAGCAACTTTTGGCCATTTTGAAGCAAAATTGTTCCTTTCGGGGGGTATTTAAACTTTTCGGCACTTTGAGGCGAAATTGTTCCTTTGGGGGGGTATTGCAATTTCTTGCTATTTTGAGGCGAAATTGTTCCTTTGGGGGGGTATAGCAACATTTGGCCATTTTGAAGCGAAATTGTTCCTTTCGGGGGGTATTTAAACTTTTTGGAATTTTGAGGCGAAATTGTTCCTTTGGGGGGGTATTGCAACTTTTTTTTTCCATTTTGAGGCGAAATTGTTCCTTTTGGGGGGTATTGCAACTTTTGGCCATTTTGAAGCGAAATTGTTCCTTTGGGGGGGTATTGCAACTTTTCGGCATTTTGAAGCGAAATTGTTCCTTTGGGGGGTTATTGCAACTTTTGGCCATTTTGAAGTGAAATTGTTCCTTTGGGGGGGTATTGCAACTTTTGACCATTTTGAAGCGAAATTGTTCCTTTCGGGGGGTATTGCAATTTTTTGCTATTTTGAGGTGAAATTGTTCCTTTGGGGGGGTATTGCAACTTTTGGCCATTTTGAAGCGAAATTGTTCCTTTGGGGGGTATTGCAATTTTTTGCCATTTTGAGGCGAAATTGTTCCTTTGGGGGGGTATTGCAACTTTTGGCCATTTTGAAGCGAAATTGTTCCTTTCGGGGGGTATTGCAACTTTTCGGCATTTTGAGGCGAAATTGTTCCTTTGGGGGGGGTATTGCAATTTTTTTTTCATTTTGAGGCGAAATTGTTCCTTTGGGGGGGTATTGCAACTTTTGGCCATTTTGAAGCGAAATTGTACCTTTGGGGGGTATTGCAACTTTTCGGCATTTTGAAGCGAAATTGTTCCTTTGGGGGGGTATTGCAATTTTTTTTTCATTTTGAGGCGAAATTGTTCCTTTGGGGGGGTATTGCAACTTTTGGCCATTTTGAGGCGAAATGGTTCCTTTGGGGGGGTATTGCAATTTTTTGCCATTTTGAGGCGATATTGTTCCTTTGGGGGGGTATTGCAACTTTTGGCCATTTTGAAGCGAAATTGTTCCTTTGGGGGGTACTGCAATTTTTTGCCATTTTGATGCGAAATTGTTCTTTTGGGGGGGTATTGCAACTTTTGGCCATTTTGAAGCGAAATTGTTCCTTTCGGAGGGTATTGCAACTTTTCGGCATTTTGAGGTGAAATTGTTCCTTTGGGGGGGTATTGCAATTTTTTGCCATTTTGAGGCGAAATTGTTCCTTTGGGTTGGTATTGCAACTATTGGCCATTTTGAAGCGAAATTGTTCCTTTCGGGGGGTATTGCAACTTTTCGGCATTTTGAGGCGAAATTGTTCCTTTGGGGGGGTATTGCAACTTTTGGCCATTTTGAAGCGAAATTGTTCCTTTGGGGGGTATTGCAATTTTTTGCCATTTTGAGATGAAATTGTTCCTTTGGGGGGTATTGCAATTTTTTGCCATTTTGAGGCGAAATTGTTCCTTTGGGGGGGGTATTGCAACTTTTGGCCATTTTGAAGCGAAATTGTTCCTTTCGGGGGGTAATGCAACTTTTCGGCATTTTGATTCGAAATTGTTCCTTTGGGGGGGTATTGCAATTTTTTTTCCATTTTGAGGCGAAATTGTTCCTTTGGGGGGGTATTGCAACTTTTGGCCATTTTGAAGCGAAATTGTTCCTTTGGGGGGGTATTGCAACTTTTCGGCATTTTGAGGCGAAATTGTTCCTTTGGGGGGGTATTGCAATTTCTTGCCATTTTGAGGCGAAATTGTTCCTTTGGGAGGGTATTGCAACTTTTGGCCATTTTGAAGCGAAATTGTTCCTTTCGGGGGGTATTTAAACTTTTCGGCATTTTGAGGCGAAATTGTTCCTTTGGGGGGGTATTGCAACTTTTCGGCATTTTGAGGCGAAATTGTTCCTTTGGGGGGTATTGCAACTTTTGGCCATTTTGAAGCGAAATTGTTCATTTGGGGGGGTATTGCAACTTTTCGTCATTTTGAAGCGAAATTGTTCCTTTGGGGGGGTATTGCAACTTTTGGCCATTTTGAAGCGAAATAGTTCCTTTGGGGGGGTATTGCAACTTTTCGGCATTTTGAGGCGAAATTGTTCCTTTGGGGGGTATTGCAATTTTTTGCCATTTTGAGGCGAAATTGTTCCTTTGGGGGGGTATTGCAACTTTTGGCCATTTTGAAGCGAAATTGTTCCTTTGGGGGGTATTGCAATTTTTTGCCATTTTGAGGTGAAATTGTTCCTTTGGGGGGGTATTGCAACTTTTCGTCATTTTGAGGCGAAATTGTTCCTTTCGGGGGGTATTGCAATTTTTTTTCCATTTGGAGGCGAAATTGTTCCTTTGGGGGGGTATTGCAATTTTTGGCCATTTTGAAGCGAAATTGATCCTTTGGGGGGTATTGCAACTTTTCGGCATTTTGAAGCGAAATTGTTTCTTTGGGGGGGTATTGCAACTTTTGGCCATTTTGAAGCGAAATTGTTCCTTTCGGGGGGTATTTAAACTTTTCGGCATTTTGAGGCGAAATTGTTCCTTTGGGGGGGTATTGCAACTTTTGGCCATTTTGAAGCGAAATTATTCCTTTGGGGGGGTATTGCAACTTTTGACCATTTTGAAGCGAAATTGTTCCTTTGGGGGGTATTGCAATTTTTTGCCATTTTGAGGCGAAATTGTTCCTTTGGGGGGGTATTGCAACTTTTGGCCATTTTGAAGCGAAATTGTTCCTTTGGGGGGTATTGCAACTTTTCGGCATTTTGAGGCGAAATTGTTCCTTTGGGGGAGTATTGCAATTTTTTGCCATTTTGAGACGAAATTGTTCCTTTCGGGGGGTATTTAAACTTTTCGGCATTTTGAGGCGAAATTGTTCCTTTGGGGGGGTATTGCAACTTTTGGCCATTTTGAAGCGAAATTGTTCCTTTCGGGGGGTATTTAAACTTTTCGGCATTTTGAGGCGAAATTGTTCCTTTGGGGGGGTATTGCAATTTCTTGCCATTTTGTGGCGAAATTGTTCCTTTGGGGGTGTAGCAACTTTTGGCCATTTTGAAGCGAAATTGTTCATTTGGGGGGGTATTGCAACTTTTCGGCATTTTGAGGCGAAATTGTGCCTTGGGGGGGTATATCAATTTCTTGCCATTTTGAGGCGAAATTGTTCCTTTGGGGGGGTATTGCAACTTTTGGCCATTTTGAAGCGAAATTGTTCCTTTCGGGGGGTATTTAAACTTTTCGGCATTTTAAGGCGAAATTGTTCCTTTGGGGGGGAATTGCAATTTTTTTTCCATTTTGAGGCGAAATTGTTCCTTTGGGGGGGTATTGCAACTTTTGGCCATTTTGAAGCGAAATTGTACCTTTGGGGGGTATTGCAACTTTTCGGCATTTTGAAGCGAAATTGTTCCTTTGGGGGGGTATTGCAATTTTTTTTTTATTTTGAGGCGAAATTGTTCCTTTGGGGGGGTATTGCAACTTTTGGCCATTTTGAAGCGAAATTGTTCCTTTGGGGGGGTATTGCAACTTTTCGGCATTTTGAGGCGAAATTGTTCCTTTGGGGGGGTATTGCAATTTTTTTTTCATTTTGAGGCGAAATTGTTCCTTTGGGGGGGTATTGCAACTTTTGGCCATTTTGAGGCGAAATGGTTCCTTTGGGGGGGTATTGCAATTTTTTGCCATTTTGAGGCGAAATTGTTCCTTTGGGGGGGTATTGCAATTCTTTGCCATTTTGAGGCGAAATTGTTCCTTTGGGGGGGTATTGCAACTTTTGGCCATTTTGAAGCGAAATTGTTCCTTTCGGGGGGTATTGAAACTTTTCGGCATTTTGAGGCGAAATTGTTCCTTTGGGGGGATATTGCAATTTTTTGCCATTTTAAGGCGAAATTGTTCCTTTGGGGGGGTATTGCAACTTTTGGCCATTTTGAAGCGAAATTGTTCCTTTGGGGGGGTATTGCAATTCTTTGCCATTTTGAGGCGAAATTGTTCCTTTGGGGGGGGTATTGCAACTTTTGGCCATTTTGAAGCGAAATTGTTCCTTTCGGGGGGTATTGAAACTTTTCGGCATTTTGAGGCGAAATTGTTCCTTTGGGGGGATATTGCAATTTTTTTTCCATTTTGAGGCGAAATTGTTCCTTTGGGGGGGTATTGCAACTTTTGGCCATTTTGAAGCGAAATTGTTCCTTGGGGGGGTATTGCAACTTTTCGGCATTTTGAAGCGAAATTGTTCCTTTGGGGGGTATTGCAACTTTTGGCCATTTTGAAGCGAAATTGTTCCTTTGGGGGGGTATTGCAATTTTTTGGCATTTTGAGGCAAAATTGTTCCTTTGGGGGGGTATTGCAACTTTTGGCCATTTTGAAGCGAAATTGTTCCTTTCGGGAGGTATTGCAATTTTTTGCCATTTTGAGGCGAAATTGTTCCTTTTGAGGGGTATTGCAACTTTTGGCCATATTGAAGCGAAATTGTTCCTTTGGGGGGGTATTGCAACTTTTGGCCATTTTAAAGCGAAATTGTTCCTTTGGGGGGGTATTGCAACTTTTCGGCATTTTGAGGCGAAATTGTTCCTTTGGTGTGGTATTGCAATTTTTTGCCATTTTGAGGCGAAATTGTTCCTTGGGGGGGTATTGCAACTTTTGGCCATTTTGAAGCGAAATTGTTCCTTTGGGGGGGTAATGCAACTTTTCGGCATTTTGAAGCGAAATTGTTCCTTTCGGGGGGTATTGAAACTTTTCGGCATTTTGAGGCGAAATTGTTCCTTTGGGAGGGTATTGCAATTTTTTTTCCATTTTGAGGCGAAATTGTTCCTTTGGGGGGGTATTGCAACTTTTGGTCATTTTGAAGCGAAATTGTTCCTTTGGGGGGGTATTGCAACTTTTGGCCATTTTGAAGCGAAATTGTTCCTTTCGGGGGGTAATGCAACTTTTCGGCATTTTGAGGCGAAATTGTTCCTTTGGGGGGGTATTGCAATTTTTTGCCATTTTGAGGCGAAATTGTTCCTTTGGGGGGGTATTGCAACTTTTGGCCATTTTGAAGCGAAATTGTTCCTTTGGGGGTGTATTGCAACTTTTGGCCATTTTGAAGCGAAATTGTTCCTTTCGGGGGGTATTGAAACTTTTCGGCATTTTGAGGCGAAATTGTTCCTTTGGGAGGGTATTGCAATTTTTTTTCCATTTTGAGGTGAAATTGTTCCTTTCGGGGGGTAATGCAACTTTTCGGCATTTTGAGGCGAAATTGTTCCTTTGGGGGGGTATTGCAATTTTTTGCCATTTTAAGGCGAAATTGTTCCTTTGGGGGGGTATTGCAACTTTTGGCCATTTTGAAGCGAAATTGTTCCTTTGGGGGGGTATTGCAATTCTTTGCCATTTTGAGGCGAAATTGTTCCTTTGGGGGGGTATTGCAACTTTTGGCCATTTTGAAGCGAAATTGTTCCTTTCGGGGGGTATTGAAACTTTTCGGCATTTTGAGGCGAAATTGTTCCTTTGGGGGGATATTGCAATTTTTTTTCCATTTTGAGGCGAAATTGTTTCTTTGGGGGGGTATTGCAACTTTTGGCCATTTTGAAGCGAAATTGTTCCTTGGGGGGGTATTGCAACTTTTCGGCATTTTGAAGCGAAATTGTTCCTTTGGGGGGTATTGCAACTTTTGGCCATTTTGAAGCGAAATTGTTCCTTTGGGGGGGTATTGCAATTTTTTGCCATTTTGAGGCGAAATTGTTCCTTTGGGGGGGTATTGCAACTTTTGGCCATTTTGAAGCGAAATTGTTCCTTTGGGGGGGTATTGCAACTTTTGGCCATTTTGAAGCGAAATTGTTCCTTTCGGGGGATAATGCAACTTTTCGGCATTTTGAGGCGAAATTGTTCCTTTGGGGGGTATTGCAATTTTTTGCCATTTTGAGGCGAAATTGTTCCTTTTGGGGGGTATTGAAACTTTTGGCCATTTTGAAGCGAAATTGTTCCTTTGGGGGGGGTATTGCAACTTTTGGCCATTTTGAAGCGAAATTGTTCCTTTGGGGGGGTAATGCAACTTTTCGGCATTTTGAAGCGAAATTGTTCCTTTCGGGGGGTATTGAAACTTTTCGGCATTTTGAGGCGAAATTGTTCCTTTGGGAGGGTATTGCAATTTTTTTTCCATTTTGAGGCGAAATTGTTCCTTTGGGGGGGTATTGCAACTTTTGGCCATTTTGAAGCGAAATTGTTCCTTTGGGGGGGTATTGCAACTTTTGGCCATTTTGAAGCGAAATTGTTCCTTTCGGGGGGTAATGCAACTTTTCTTCATTTTGAGGCGAAATTGTTCCTTTGGGGGGGTATTGCAATTTTTTGCCATTTTGAGGCGAAATTGTTCCTTTGGGGGGGTATTGCAACTTTTGGCCATTTTGAAGCGAAATTGTTCCTTTGGGGGTGTATTGCAACTTTTGGCCATTTTGAAGCGAAATTGTTCCTTTCGGGGGGTATTGAAACTTTTCGGCATTTTGAGGCGAAATTGTTCCTTTGGGAGGGTATTGCAATTTTTTTTCCATTTTGAGGTGATATTGTTCCTTTCGGGGGGTAATGCAACTTTTCGGCATTTTGAGGCGAAATTGTTCCTTTGGGGGGGTATTGCAATTTTTTGCCATTTTAAGGCGAAATTGTTCCTTTGGGGGGGTATTGCAACTTTTGGCCATTTTGAAGCGAAATTGTTCCTTTGGGGGGGCATTGCAATTCTTTGCCATTTTGAGGCGAAATTGTTCCTTTGGGGGGGTATTGCAACTTTTGGCCATTTTGAAGCGAAATTGTTCCTTTCGGGGGGTATTGAAACTTTTCGGCATTTTGAGGCGAAATTGTTCCTTTGGGGGGATATTGCAATTTTTTTTCCATTTTGAGGCGAAATTGTTCCTTTGGGGGGGTATTGCAACTTTTGGCCATTTTGAAGCGAAATTGTTCCTTGGGGGGGTATTGCAACTTTTCGGCATTTTGAAGCGAAATTGTTCCTTTGGGGGGTATTGCAACTTTTGGCCATTTTGAAGCGAAATTGTTCCTTTGGGGGGGTATTGCAATTTTTTGCCATTTTGAGGCGAAATTGTTCCTTTGGGGGGGTATTGCAACTTTTGGCCATTTTGAAGCGAAATTGTTCCTTTGGGGGGGTATTGCAACTTTTGGCCATTTTGAAGCGAAATTGTTCCTTTCGGGGGATAATGCAACTTTTCGGCATTTTCAGACGAAATTGTTCCTTTGGGGGGTATTGCAATTTTTTTCCATTTTGAGGCGAAATTGTTCCTTTGGGGGGGTATTGCAACTTTTGGCCATTTTGAAGCGAAATTGTTCCTTTGGGGGTGTATTGCAACTTTTGGCCATTTTGAAGCGAAATTGTTCCTTTCGGGGGGTAATGCAACTTTTCGGCATTTTGAGGCGAAATTGTTCCTTTGGGGGGGTATTGCAATTTTTTGCCATTTTGAGGCGAAATTGTTCCTTTGGGGGGGTATTGCAACTTTTGGCCATTTTGAAGCGAAATTGTTCCTTTTGGGGGTATTGCAATTCTTTGCCATTTTGAGGCGAAATTGTTCCTTTGGGGGGGGTATTGCAACTTTTGGCCATTTTGAAGCGAAATTGTTCCTTTCGGGGGGTATTGAAACTTTTCGGCATTTTGAGGCGAAATTGTTCCTTTGGGGGGATATTGCAATTTTTTTTTCCATTTTGAGGCGAAATTGTTCCTTTGGGGGGGTATTGCAACTTTTGGCCAGTTTGAAGCGAAATTGTTCCTTTGGGGGGTATTGCAACTTTTCGGCATTTTGAAGCGAAATTGTTCCTTTGGGGGGTATTGCAATTTTTTGCCATTTTGAGGCGAAATTGTTCCTTTGGGGGGGTATTACAATTTTTCGGCATTTTGAGGCGAAATTGTTCCTTTGGTAGGGTATTGCAATTTTTTGCCATTTTGAGGCGAAATTGTTCCTTTGGGGGGGTATTGCAACTTTTGGCCATTTTGAAGCGAAATTGTTCCTTTGGGGGGGTATTGCAACTTTTGGCCATTTTGAAGCGAAATTGTTCCTTTGGGGGGGTATTGCAATTTTTTGCCATTTTGAGGCGAAATTGTTCCTTTGGGGGGGTATTGCAACTTTTGGCCATTTTGAAGTGAAATTTTTCCTTTCGGGGGGTATTGAAACTTTTGGGCATTTTGAGAAGAAATTGTTCCTTTGGGGGGTATTGCAATTTTTTTTCCATTTTGAGGCGAAATTGTTCCTTTGGGGGGTATTGCAACTTTTCGGCATTTTGAGACGAAATTGTTCCTTTGGGGGGTATTGCAATTTTTTGCCATTTTGAGGCGAAATTGTTCCTTTGGGGGGGTATTGCAACTTTTGGCCATTTTGAAGCGAAATTGTTCCTTTGGGGGTGTATTGCAACTTTTGGCCATTTTGAAGCGAAATTGTTCCTTTCGGGGGGTAATGCAACTTTTCGGCATTTTGAGGCGAAATTGTTCCTTTGGGGGGGTATTGCAATTTTTTGCCATTTTGAGGCGAAATTGTTCCTTTGGGGGGGTATTGCAACTTTTGGCAATTTTGAAGCGAAATTGTTCCTTTTGGGGGTATTGCAATTCTTTGCCATTTTGAGGCGAAATTGTTCCTTTGGGGGGGTATTGCAACTTTTGGCCATTTTGAGGCGAAATTGTTCCTTTGGGGGGGTATTGCAACTTTTGGCCATTTTGAAGTGAAATTTTTCCTTTCGGGGGGTATTGAAACTTTTGGGCATTTTGAGAAGAAATTGTTCCTTTGGGGGGTATTGCAATTTTTTTTCCATTTTGAGGCGAAATTGTTCCTTTGGGGGGTATTGCAACTTTTGGCCATTTTGAAGCGAAATTGTTCCTTTGGGGGGTATTGCAACTTTTCGGCATTTTGAGACGAAATTGTTCCTTTGGGGGGTATTGCAATTTTTTGCCATTTTGAGGCGAAATTGTTCCTTTGGGGGGGTATTGCAACTTTTAGCCATTTTGAAGCGAAATTGTTCCTTTGGGGGTGTATTGCAACTTTTGGCCATTTTGAAGCGAAATTGTTCCTTTCGGGGGGTAATGCAACTTTTCGGCATTTTGAGGCGAAATTGTTCCTTTGGGGGGGTATTGCAATTTTTTGCCATTTTGAGGCGAAATTGTTCCTTTTGGGGGGTATTGCAACTTTTGGCCATTTTGAAGCGAAATTGTTCCTTTTGGGGGTATTGCAATTCTTTGCCATTTTGAGGCGAAATTGTTCCTTTGGGGGGGGTATTGCAACTTTTGGCCATTTTGAAGCGAAATTGTTCCTTTCGGGGGGGTATTGCAACTTTTCGGAATTTTGAGGCGAAATTGTTCCTTTGGGGGATATTGCAATTTTTTGCCATTTTGAGGCGAAATTGTTCCTTTGGGGGGGTATTGCAACTTTTAGCCATATTGAAGCGAAATTGTTGCTTTGGGGGGGGTATTACAATTATTGGCCATTTTGAGGCGAAATTGTTCCTTTCGGGGGGTATTGCAACTTTTCAGCATTTTGAGGCGAATTTGTTCCTTTGGGGGTGTATTGCAACTTTTGGCCATTTTGAAGCGAAATTGTTCCTTCAGGGGGGTATTGCAACTTTTCGGCATTTTGAGGCGAAATTGTTCCTTTGGGGGGGGGTATTGCAATTTTTTTTCCATTTTGAGGCGAAATTGTTCCTTTGGGGGGTATTGCAACTTTTGGCCATTTTGAAGCGAAATTGTTCCTTTGGGGGGGTATTGCAACTTTTCGGCATTTTGAGGCGAAATTGTTCCTTTGGGGGGGTATTGCAATTTCTTTCCATTTTGAGGCGAAAATGTTCCTTTGGGGGGGTATTGCAATTTTTTGCCATTTTGAGGCGAAATTGTTCCTTTGGGGGGGTATTGCAACTTTTGGCCATTTTGAAGCGAAATTGTTCCTTTCGGGGGGTATTGCAAATTTTGGCCATATTGAAGCGAAATTGTTCCTTTGGGGGGGTATTACAATTTTTGGCCATTTTGAGGCGAAATTGTTCCTTTGGGGGGGTATTGCAACTTTTGGCCATTTTGAAGCAAAATTGTACCTCTGGGGGGTATTGCAACTTTTCGGCATTTTGAAGCGAAATTGTTCCTTTGGGGGGGTATTGCAATTTTTTGCCATTTTGAGGCAAAATTGTTCCTTTGGGGGGGTATTGCAACTTTTGGCCATTTTGAAGCGAAATTGTTCCTTTCGGGGGGTATTGCAACTTTTCGGCATTTTGAGGCGAAATTGTTCCTTTGGGGGATATTGCAATTTTTTGCCATTTTGAGGCGAAATTGTTCCTTTGGGGGGGTATTGCAACTTTTAGCCATATTGAAGCGAAATTGTTGCTTTGGGGGGGTATTACAATTATTGGCCATTTTGAGGCGAAATTGTTCCTTTGGGGGGGTATTGCAACTTTTAGCCATATTGAAGCGAAATTGTTGCTTTGGGGGGGTATTACAATTATTGGCCATTTTGAGGCGAAATTGTTCCTTTGGGGGGGTATTGCAACTTTTCGGCATTTTGAAGCGAAATTGTTCCTTTGGGGGGATATTGCAATTTTTTGCCATTTTGAGGCAAAATTGTTCCTTTGGGGGGGTATTGCAACTTTTGGCCATTTTAAAGCGAAATTGTTCTTTTGGGGGAATATTGCAATTTTTTGCCATTTTGAGGCGAAATTGTTCCTTTGGGGGGGTATTGCAACTTTTGGCCATTTTGAAGCGAAATTGTTCCTTTCAGGGGGTATTGAAACTTTTCGGCATTTTGAGGCGAAATCGTTCCTTTGGGGGGTATTGCAATTTTTTTTCCATTTTGAGGCGAAATTGTTCCTTTGGGAGGGTATTGCGACTTTTGGCCATTTTGAAGCGAAATTGTACCTTTGGGGGGGTATTGCAACTTTTGACCATTTTGAAGCGAAATTTTTCCTTTCGGGGGGTATTGCAATTTTTTGCCATTTTGAGGCGAAATTGTAGCTTTGAGGGGGTATTGCAACTTTTGGCCATTTTGAAGCGAAATTTTTCCTTTGGGGGGGTATTGAAACTTTTCGGCATTTTAAGGCGAAATTGTTCCTTTGGGGGGTATTGCAATTTTTTTTCCATTTTGAGGCGAAATTGTTCCTTTGGGGGGGGTATTGCAACTTTTGGCCATTTTGAAGCGAAATTGTTCCTTTCGGGGGGGTATTGCAACTTTTCGGAATTTTGAGGCGAAATTGTTCCTTTGGGGGATATTGCAATTTTTTGCCATTTTGAGGCGAAATTGTTCCTTTGGGGGGGGTATTGCAACTTTTGGCCATTTTGAAGCGAAATTGTTCCTTTCGGGGGGGTATTGCAACTTTTCGGAATTTTGAGGCGAAATTGTTCCTTTGGGGGATATTGCAATTTTTTGCCATTTTGAGGCGAAATTGTTCCTTTGGGGGGGGTATTGCAACTTTTAGCCATATTGAAGCGAAATTGTTGCTTTGGGGGGGGTATTACAATTATTGGCCATTTTGAGGCGAAATTGTTCCTTTCGGGGGGTATTGCAACTTTTCAGCATTTTGAGGCGAATTTGTTCCTTTGGGGGTGTATTGCAATTTTTTGCCATTTTGAGGCGAAATTGTTCCTTTGGGGGGGTATTGCAACTTTTGGCCATTTTGAAGCGAAATTGTTCCTTTCGGGGGGTATTGCAAATTTTGGCCATATTGAAGCGAAATTGTTCCTTTGGGGGGGTATTACAATTTTTGGCCATTTTGAGGCGAAATTGTTCCTTTGGGGGGGTATTGCAACTTTTGGCCATTTTGAAGCAAAATTGTACCTCTGGGGGGTATTGCAACTTTTCGGCATTTTGAAGCGAAATTGTTCCTTTGGGGGGGTATTGCAATTTTTTGCCATTTTGAGGCAAAATTGTTCCTTTGGGGGGGTATTGCAACTTTTGGCCATTTTGAAGCGAAATTGTTCCTTTCGGGGGGTATTGCAACTTTTCGGCATTTTGAGGCGAAATTGTTCCTTTGGGGGATATTGCAATTTTTTGCCATTTTGAGGCGAAATTGTTCCTTTGGGGGGGTATTGCAACTTTTAGCCATATTGAAGCGAAATTGTTGCTTTGGGGGGGGTATTACAATTATTGGCCATTTTGAGGCGAAATTGTTCCTTTGGGGGGGTATTGCAACTTTTAGCCATATTGAAGCGAAATTGTTGCTTTGGGGGGGTATTACAATTATTGGCCATTTTGAGGCGAAATTGTTCCTTTGGGGGGGTATTGCAACTTTTCGGCATTTTGAAGCGAAATTGTTCCTTTGGGGGGATATTGCAATTTTTTGCCATTTTGAGGCAAAATTGTTCCTTTGGGGGGGTATTGCAACTTTTGGCCATTTTAAAGCGAAATTGTTCTTTTGGGGGAATATTGCAATTTTTTGCCATTTTGAGGCGAAATTGTTCCTTTGGGGGGGTATTGCAACTTTTGGCCATTTTGAAGCGAAATTGTTCCTTTCAGGGGGTATTGAAACTTTTCGGCATTTTGAGGCGAAATCGTTCCTTTGGGGGGTATTGCAATTTTTTTTCCATTTTGAGGCGAAATTGTTCCTTTGGGAGGGTATTGCGACTTTTGGCCATTTTGAAGCGAAATTGTACCTTTGGGGGGGTATTGCAACTTTTGACCATTTTGAAGCGAAATTTTTCCTTTCGGGGGGTATTGCAATTTTTTGCCATTTTGAGGCGAAATTGTAGCTTTGAGGGGGTATTGCAACTTTTGGCCATTTTGAAGCGAAATTTTTCCTTTGGGGGGGTATTGAAACTTTTCGGCATTTTAAGGCGAAATTGTTCCTTTGGGGGGTATTGCAATTTTTTTTCCATTTTGAGGCGAAATTGTTCCTTTGGAGGGGTATTGCAACTTTTGACCATTGTGAAGCGAAATTGTTCCTTTGGGGGGGTATTGCAACTTTTCGGCATTATGAAGCGAAATTGTTCCTTTGGGGGGGTATTTAAACTTTTCGGCATTTTGAGGCGAAATTGTTCCTTTGGGGGGTATTGCAATTTTTTTTCCATTTTGAGGCGAAATTGTTCCTTTGGGGGGGTATTGCAACTTTTGGCCATTTCGAATCGAAATTGTTCCTTTGGGCGGGTATTGCAACTTTTCGGCATTTTGAAGCGAAATTGTTCCTTTAAGAGGGTATTGCAACTTTTGGCCATTTTGAAGCGAAATTGTTCCTTTGGGGGGTATTGCAACTTTTGACCATTTTGAAGTAAAATTGTTCCTTTGGGGGGGTATTGCAATTTTTGCCATTTTGAGGCGAAATTGTTCCTTTGGGGGGGTATTGCAACTTTTGCCCATTTTGAAGCGAAATTGTTCCTTTGGGGGGGTATTGCAACTTTTGGCCATTTTGAAGTGAAATTGTTCCTTTGGGGGGTATTGCAACTTTTCGGCATTTTGAGGCGAAATTGTTCCTTTGGGGGTGTATTGCAATTTCTTGCCATTATGAGGCGAAATTGTTCCTTTGGGGGGGTATTGCAACTTTTGGCCATTTTGAAGCGAAATTGTTCCTTTCGGGGGGTATATAAACTTTTCGGCATTTTGAGGCGAAATTGTTCCTTTGGGGGGTATTGCAATTTCTTTTTCCATTTTGAGGCGAAATTGTTCCTTTGGGGGGGTATTGCAACTTTTCGGCATTTTGAAGCGAAATTGTTCCTTTGGGGGGGTATTGCAACTTTTCGGCATTTTGAAGCGAAATTGTTCCTTTGGGGGGGTATTGCAACTTTTTGCCATTTTGAAGTGAAATTGTTCCTTTGGGGGGTATTGCAACTTTTCGGCATTTTGAAGCGAAATTGTTCCTTTGGTGGGGTATTGCAACTTTTGGCCATTTTGAAGTGAAATTGTTCCTTTGGGGGGTATTGCAACTTTTGGCCATTTTGAAGCGAAATTGTTCCTTTGGGGGGGTATTGCAACTTTTCGGCATTTTGAAGCGAAATTGTTCCTTTGGGGGGGTATTGCAACTTTTGGCCATTTTGAAGTGAAATTGTTCCTTTGGGGGGGTATAGCAACTTTTGACCATTTTGAAGCGAAATTGTTCCTTTGGGGGGGTATTGCAACTTTTCGGCATTTTGAGGCGAAATTGTTCCTTTGGGGGGTATTGCAATTTTTTGCCATTTTGAGGCGAAATTGTTCCTTTGGGGGGGTATTGCAACTTTTGGCCATTTTGAAGCGAAATTGTTCCTTTGGGGGGTATTGACATTTTTTGCCATTTTGAGGCGAATATGTTCCTTTGGGGGTGTATTGCAATTTTTTGCCATTTTGAGGCGAAATTGTTCCTTTAGGGGGGTATTGCAACTTTTGGCCATTTTGAAGCGAAATTGTTCCTTTGGGGGGGTATTGCAATTTTTTGCCATTTTGAGGCGAAATTGTTCCTTTGGGGGGGTATTGCAACTTTTGGCCATTTTGAAGCGAAATTGTTCCTTTCGGGGGGTATTGCAACTTATCGGCATTTTGAGGCGAAATTGTTCCTTTAGGGGGGTATTGCAACTTTTGGCCATTTTGAAGCGAAATTGTTCCTTTGGGGGGGTATTGCAATTTTTTTTCCATTTTGAGGCGAAATTGTTCCTTTGGGGGGGTATTGCAACTTTTAGCCATTTTGAAGCGAAATTGTTCCTTTGGGGGGTATTGCAACTTATCGGCATTTTGAGGCGAAATTGTTCCTTTAGGGGGGTATTGCAATTTTTTGCCATTTTGAAGCGAAATTATTCCTTTGGGGGGTATTGCAACTTTTGGCCATTTTGAAGCGAAATTGTTCCTTTTGGGGGGTATTGCAACTTATCGGCATTTTGAGGCGAAATTGTTCCTTTAGGGGGGTATTGCAATTTTTTGCCATTTTGAAGCGAAATTGTTCCTTTGGGGGGGTATTGCAACTTTTGGCCATTTTGAAGCGAAATTGTTCCTTTTGGGGGGTATTGCAAATTTTCGGCATTTTGAGGCGAAATTGTTCCTTTGGGGGGTATTGCAATTTTTTTTCCATTTTGAGGCGAAATTGTTCCTTTGGGGGGTATTGCAACTTTTGGCCATTTTGAAGCGAAATTGATCCTTTGGTGGGTTATTGCAACTTTTTGGCATTTTGAGGCGAAATTGGTCCTTTGGGGGGGTATTGCAATTTCTTGCCATTTTGAAGCGAAATTGTTCCTTTGGGGGGTATTGCAACTTTTGGCCATTTTGAAGCGAAATTGTTCCTTTCGGGGGGTATTTAAACTTTTCCGCATTTTGAGGCGAAATTGTTCCTTTGGGGGGGTACTGCAATTTTTTTTCCATTTTGAGGCGAAATTGTTCCTTTGGGGGGGTATTGCAACTTTTGGCCATTGTGAAGCGAAATTGTTCCTTTGGGGGGGTATTGCAACTTTTCGGCATTATGAAGCGAAATTGTTCCTTTGGGGGGGTATTTAAACTTTTCGGCATTTTGAGGCGAAATTGTTCCTTTGGGGGGTATTGCAATTTTTTTTCCATTTTGAGGCGAAATTGTTCCTTTGGGGGGGTATTGCAACTTTTGGCCATTTCGAATCGAAATTGTTCTTTTGGGCGGGTATTGCAACTTTTCGGCATTTTGAAGCGAAATTGTTCCTTTAAGAGGGTATTGCAACTTTTGGCCATTTTGAAGCGAAATTGTTTCTTTGGGGGGTATTGCAACTTTTGACCATTTTGAAGCGAAATTGTTCCTTTGGGGGGGTATTGCAACTTTTGGCCATTTTGAAGTGAAATTGTTCCTTTGGGGGGTATTGCAACTTTTCGGCATTTTGAGGCGAAATTGTTCCTTTGGGGGGGTATTGCAATTTCTTGCCATTATGAGGCGAAATTGTTCCTTTGGGGGGGTATTGCAACTTTTCAGCATTTTGAAGCGAAATTGTTCCTTTGGGGGGGTATTGCAACTTTTGGCCATTTTGAAGTGAAATTGTTCCTTTGGGGGGGTATTGCAACTTTTGACCATTTTGAAGCGAAATTGTTCCTTTGGGGGGGTATTGCAACTTTTCGGCTTTTGGAGGCGAAATTGTTCCTTGGGGGGGTATTGCAACTTTTGGCCATTTTGAAGTGAAATTGTTCCTTTGGGGGGGTATAGCAACTTTTGACCATTTTGAAGCGAAATTGTTCCTTTGGGGGGGTATTGCAACTTTTTGGCATTTTGAGGCGAAATTGTTCCTTTGGGGGGTATTGCAATTTTTTGCCATTTTGAGGCGAAATTGTTCCTTTGGGGGGGTATTGCAACTTTTGGCCATTTTGAAGCGAAATTGTTCCTTTGGGGGGTAATGAAATTTTTTGCCATTTTGAGGCCAAATTGTTCCTTTGGGGGTGTATTGCAATTTTTTGCCATTTTGAGGCGAAATTGTTCCTTTAGGGGGGTATTGCAACTTTTGGCCATTTTGAAGCGAAATTGTTTCTTTGGGGGGGTATTGTAATTTTTTGCCATTTTGAGGCGAAATTGTTCCTTTGGGGGGGTATTGCAACTTTTAGCCATTTTGAAGCGAAATTGTTCCTTTCGGGGGGTATTGCAACTTATCGGCATTTTGAGGCGAAATTGTTCCTTTTGGGGGGGTATTGCAATTTTTTTTCCATTTTGAGGCGAAATTGTTCCTTTGGGGGGGTATTGCAACTTTTGGCCATTTTGAAGCGAAATTGTACCTTTGGGGGGGTATTGCAACTTTTCGGCATTTTGAAGCGAAATTGTTCCTTTGGGGGGGTATTGCAATTTTTTTTTCATTTTGGAGGCGAAATTGTTCCTTTGGGGGGGTATTGCAACTTTTCGGCATTTTGAGGCGAAATTGTTCCTTTGGGGGGTATTGCAATTTTTTGCCATTTTGAGGCGAAATTGTTCCTTTGGGGGGGTATTGCAAGTTTTCGGCATTTTGAGGCGAAATTGTTCCTTTGGGGGGGTATTGCAATTTTTTGCCATTTTGAGGCGAAATTGTTCCTTTGGGGGGTAATGCAACTTTTGGCCATTTTGAAGCGAAATTGTTCCTTTGGGGGGGTATTGCAACTTTTGGCCATTTTGAAGCGAAATAGTTCCTTTGGGGGGGTATTGCAACTTTTCGGCATTTTGAGGCGAAATTGTTCCTTTGGGGGGTATTGCAATTTTTTGCCATTTTGAGGCGAAATTGTTCCTTTGGGGGGTATTGCAACTTTTGGCCATTTTGAAGCGAAATTGTTCCTTTGGGGGGTATTGCAATTTTTTGCCATTTTGAGGTGAAATTGTTCCTTTGGGGGGGTATTGCAACTTTTCGTCATTTTGAGGCGAAATTGTTCCTTTCGGGGGGTATTGCAATTTTTTTTCCATTTGGAGGCGAAATTGTTCCTTTGGGGGGGTATTGCAATTTTTGGCCATTTTGAAGCGAAATTGATCCTTTGGGGGGTATTGCAACTTTTCGGCATTTTGAAGCGAAATTGTTTCTTTGGGGGGGTATTGCAACTTTTGGCCATTTTGAAGCGAAATTGTTCCTTTCGGGGGGTATTTAAACTTTTCGGCATTTTGAGGCGAAATTGTTCCTTTGGGGGGGTATTGCAACTTTTGGCCATTTTGAAGCGAAATTGTTCCTTTGGGGGGTATTGCAACTTTTCGGCATTTTGAAGCGAAATTGTTCCTTTGGGGGGGTATTGCAACTTTTGGCCATTTTGAAGCGAAATTGTAACTTTGGGGGGGTATTGCAACTTTTGACCATTTTGAAGCGAAATTGTTCCTTTGGGGGGTATTGCAATTTTTTGCCATTTTGAGGCGAAATTGTTCCTTTGGGGGGGTATTGCAACTTTTGGCCATTTTGAAGCGAAATTGTTCCTTTGGGGGGTATTGCAACTTTTCGGCATTTTGAGGCGAAATTGTTCCTTTGGGGGGGTATTGCAATTTTTTGCCATTTTGAGGCGAAATTGTTCCTTTCGGGGGGTATTTAAACTTTTCGGCATTTTGAGGCGAAATTGTTCCTTTGGGGGGGTATTGCAACTTTTGGCCATTTTGAAGCGAAATTGTTCCTTTCGGGGGGTATTTAAACTTTTCGGCATTTTGAGGCGAAATTATTCCTTTGGGGGGGTATTGCAATTTCTTGCCATTTTGAGGCGAAATTGTTCCTTTGGGGGGGTATTGCAACTTTTCGGCATTTTGAGGCGAAATTGTGCCTTGGGGGGGTATTGCAATTTCTTGCCATTTTGAGGCGAAATTGTTCCTTTGGGGGGGTATTGCAACTTTTGGCCATTTTGAAGCGAAATTGTTCCTTTCGGGGGGTATTTAAACTTTTCGGCATTTTAAGGCAAAATTGTTCCTTTGGGGGGGTATTGCAATTTTTTTTCCATTTTGAGGCGAAATTGTTCCTTGGGGGGGTATTGCAACTTTTGGCCATTTTGAAGCGAAATTGTTCCTTTGGGGGGGTATTGCAACTTTTCGGCATTTTGAAGCGAAATTGTTCCTTTGGGGGGGTATTGCAACTTTTGGCCATTTTGAAGCGAAATTGTTCCTTTGGGGGGGTATTGCAAGTTTTCGGCATTTTGAGGCGAAATTGTTCCTTTGGGGGGGTATTGCAACTTTTGGCCATTTTGAAGCTAAATTGTTCCTTTCGGGGGGGTATTGCAACTTTTCGGCATTTTGATTCGAAATTGTTCCTTTGGGGGGGTATTGCAATTTTTTTTCCATTTTGAGGCGAAATTGTTCCTTTGGGGGGTATTGCAACTTTTGGCCATTTTGAAGCGAAATTGTTCCTTTGGGGGGGTATTGCAACTTTTCGGCATTTTGAGGCGAAATTGTGCCTTGGGGGTATTGCAATTTCTTGCCATTTTGAGGCGAAATTGTTCCTTTGGGGGGGTATTGCAACTTTTGGCCATTTTGAAGCAAAATTGTTCCTTTCGGGGGGTATTTAAACTTTTCGGCATTTTAAGGCGAAATTGTTCCTTTGGGGGGGTATTGCAATTTTTTTTCCATTTTGAGGCGAAATTGTTCCTTTGGGGGGTATTGCAACTTTTGGCCATTTTGAAGCGAAATTGTTCCTTTGGGGGGGTATTGCAACTTTTGGGCATTTTGAAGCGAAATTGTTCCTTTGGGGGGGTATTGCAACTTTTGGCCATTTTGAAGCGAAATTGTTCCTTTGGGGGGGTATTGCAAGTTTTCGGCATTTTGAGGCGAAATTGTTCCTTTGGGGGGGTATTGCAATTTCTTGCCATTTTGAGGCGAAATTGTTCCTTTGGGGGGGTATAGCAACTTTTGGCCATTTTGAAGCAAAATTGTTCCTTTCGGGGGGTATTTAAACTTTTCGGCACTTTGAGGCGAAATTGTTCCTTTGGGGGGGTATTGCAATTTCTTGCTATTTTGAGGCGAAATTGTTCCTTTGGGGGGGTATAGCAACTTTTGGCCATTTTGAAGCGAAATTGTTCCTTTCGGGGGGTATTTAAACTTTTCGGAATTTTGAGGCGAAATTGTTCCTTTGGGGGGGTATTGCAACTTTTTTTTTCCATTTTGAGGCGAAATTGTTCCTTTTGGGGGGTATTGCAACTTTTGGCCATTTTGAAGCGAAATTGTTCCTTTGGGGGGGTATTGCAACTTTTCGGCATTTTGAAGCGAAATTGTTCCTTTGGGGGGTTATTGCAACTTTTGGCCATTTTGAAGTGAAATTGTTCCTTTGGGGGGGTATTGCAACTTTTGACCATTTTGAAGCGAAATTGTTCCTTTCGGGGGGTATTGCAATTTTTTGCTATTTTGAGGTGAAATTGTTCCTTTGGGGGGGTATTGCAACTTTTGGCCATTTTGAAGCGAAATTGTTCCTTTGGGGGGTATTGCAATTTTTTGCCATTTTGAGGCGAAATTGTTCCTTTGGGGGGGTATTGCAACTTTTGGCCATTTTGAAGCGAAATTGTTCCTTTCGGGGGGTATTGCAACTTTTCGGCATTTTGAGGCGAAATTGTTCCTTTGGGGGGGTATTGCAATTTTTTTTTCATTTTGAGGCGAAATTGTTCCTTTGGGGGGTATTGCAACTTTTGGCCATTTTGAAGCGAAATTGTTCCTTTGGGGGGGTATTGTAACTTTTCGGCATTTTGAAGCGAAATTGTTCCTTTGGGGGGGTATTGCAACTTTTGGCCATTTTGAAGCGAAATTGTTCCTTTGGGGGGGTATTGCAAGTTTTCGGCATTTTTAGGCGAAATTGTTCCTTTGGGGGGGTATTGCAATTTCTTGCCATTTTGAGGCGAAATTGTTCCTTTGGGGGGGTATAGCAACTTTTGGCCATTTTGAAGCAAAATTGTTCCTTTCGGGGGGTATTTAAACTTTTCGGCACTTTGAGGCGAAATTGTTCCTTTGGGGGGGTATTGCAATTTCTTGCTATTTTGAGGCGAAATTGTTCCTTTGGGGGGGTATAGCAACATTTGGCCATTTTGAAGCGAAATTGTTCCTTTCGGGGGGTATTTAAACTTTTTGGAATTTTGAGGCGAAATTGTTCCTTTGGGGGGGTATTGCAACTTTTTTTTTCCATTTTGAGGCGAAATTGTTCCTTTTGGGGGGTATTGCAACTTTTGGCCATTTTGAAGCGAAATTGTTCCTTTGGGGGGGTATTGCAACTTTTCGGCATTTTGAAGCGAAATTGTTCCTTTGGGGGGTTATTGCAACTTTTGGCCATTTTGAAGTGAAATTGTTCCTTTGGGGGGGTATTGCAACTTTTGACCATTTTGAAGCGAAATTGTTCCTTTCGGGGGGTATTGCAATTTTTTGCTATTTTGAGGTGAAATTGTTCCTTTGGGGGGGTATTGCAACTTTTGGCCATTTTGAAGCGAAATTGTTCCTTTGGGGGGTATTGCAATTTTTTGCCATTTTGAGGCGAAATTGTTCCTTTGGGGGGGTATTGCAACTTTTGGCCATTTTGAAGCGAAATTGTTCCTTTCGGGGATATTGCAACTTTTCGGCATTTTGAGGCGAAATTGTTCCTTTGGGGGGGGTATTGCAATTTTTTTTCCATTTTGAGGCGAAATTGTTCCTTTGGGGGGGTATTGCAACTTTTGGCCATTTTGAAGCGAAATTGTACCTTTGGGGGGTATTGCAACTTTTCGGCATTTTGAAGCGAAATTGTTCCTTTGGGGGGGTATTGCAATTTTTTTTTCATTTTGAGGCGAAATTGTTCCTTTGGGGGGGTATTGCAACTTTTGGCCATTTTGAGGCGAAATGGTTCCTTTGGGGGGGTATTGCAATTTTTTGCCATTTTGAGGCGATATTGTTCCTTTGGGGGGGTATTGCAACTTTTGGCCATTTTGAAGCGAAATTGTTCCTTTGGGGGGTACTGCAATTTTTTGCCATTTTGATGCGAAATTGTTCTTTTGGGGGGGTATTGCAACTTTTGGCCATTTTGAAGCGAAATTGTTCCTTTCGGAGGGTATTGCAACTTTTCGGCATTTTGAGGTGAAATTGTTCCTTTGGGGGGGTATTGCAATTTTTTGCCATTTTGAGGCGAAATTGTTCCTTTGGGTTGGTATTGCAACTATTGGCCATTTTGAAGCGAAATTGTTCCTTTCGGGGGGTATTGCAACTTATCGGCATTTTGAGGAGAAATTGTTCCTTTGGGGGGGTATTGCAACTTTTGGCCATTTTGAAGCGAAATTGTTCCTTTGGGGGGTATTGCAATTTTTTGCCATTTTGAGATGAAATTGTTCCTTTGGGGGGGGTATTGCAACTTTTGGCCATTTTGAAGCGAAATTGTTCCTTTCGGGGGGTAATGCAACTTTTCGGCATTTTGATTCGAAATTGTTCCTTTGGGGGGGTATTGCAATTTTTTTTCCATTTTGAGGCGAAATTGTTCCTTTGGGGGGGTATTGCAACTTTTGGCCATTTTGAAGCGAAATTGTTCCTTTGGGGGGGTATTGCAACTTTTCGGCATTTTGAGGCGAAATTGTTCCTTTGGGGGGGTATTGCAATTTCTTGCCATTTTGAGGCGAAATTGTTCCTTTGGGAGGGTATTGCAACTTTTGGCCATTTTGAAGCGAAATTGTTCCTTTCGGGGGGTATTTAAACTTTTCGGCATTTTGAGGCGAAATTGTTCCTTTGGGGGGGTATTGCAACTTTTCGGCATTTTGAGGCGAAATTGTTCCTTTGGGGGGTATTGCAACTTTTGGCCATTTTGAAGCGAAATTGTTCATTTGGGGGGGTATTGCAACTTTTCGTCATTTTGAAGCGAAATTGTTCCTTTGGGGGGGTATTGCAACTTTTGGCCATTTTGAAGCGAAATAGTTCCTTTGGGGGGGTATTGCAACTTTTCGGCATTTTGAGGCGAAATTGTTCCTTTGGGGGGTATTGCAATTTTTTGCCATTTTGAGGCGAAATTGTTCCTTTGGGGGGGTATTGCAACTTTTGGCCATTTTGAAGCGAAATTGTTCCTTTGGGGGGTATTGCAATTTTTTGCCATTTTGAGGTGAAATTGTTCCTTTGGGGGGGTATTGCAACTTTTCGTCATTTTGAGGCGAAATTGTTCCTTTCGGGGGGTATTGCAATTTTTTTTCCATTTGGAGGCGAAATTGTTCCTTTGGGGGGGTATTGCAATTTTTGGCCATTTTGAAGCGAAATTGATCCTTTGGGGGGTATTGCAACTTTTCGGCATTTTGAAGCGAAATTGTTTCTTTGGGGGGGTATTGCAACTTTTGGCCATTTTGAAGCGAAATTGTTCCTTTCGGGGGGTATTTAAACTTTTCGGCATTTTGAGGCGAAATTGTTCCTTTGGGGGGGTATTGCAACTTTTGGCCATTTTGAAGCGAAATTATTCCTTTGGGGGGGTATTGCAACTTTTGACCATTTTGAAGCGAAATTGTTCCTTTGGGGGGTATTGCAATTTTTTGCCATTTTGAGGCGAAATTGTTCCTTTGGGGGGGTATTGCAACTTTTGGCCATTTTGAAGCGAAATTGTTCCTTTGGGGGGTATTGCAACTTTTCGGCATTTTGAGGCGAAATTGTTCCTTTGGGGGAGTATTGCAATTTTTTGCCATTTTGAGACGAAATTGTTCCTTTCGGGGGGTATTTAAACTTTTCGGCATTTTGAGGCGAAATTGTTCCTTTGGGGGGGTATTGCAACTTTTGGCCATTTTGAAGCGAAATTGTTCCTTTCGGGGGGTATTTAAACTTTTCGGCATTTTGAGGCGAAATTGTTCCTTTGGGGGGGTATTGCAATTTCTTGCCATTTTGAGGCGAAATTGTTCCTTTGGGGGTGTAGCAACTTTTGGCCATTTTGAAGCGAAATTGTTCATTTGGGGGGGTATTGCAACTTTTCGGCATTTTGAGGCGAAATTGTGCCTTGGGGGGGTATTGCAATTTCTTGCCATTTTGAGGCGAAATTGTTCCTTTGGGGGGGTATTGCAACTTTTGGCCATTTTGAAGCGAAATTGTTCCTTTCGGGGGGTATTTAAACTTTTCGGCATTTTAAGGCGAAATTGTTCCTTTGGGGGGGTATTGCAATTTTTTTTCCATTTTGAGGCGAAATTGTTCCTTTGGGGGGGTATTGCAACTTTTGGCCATTTTGAAGCGAAATTGTTCCTTTGGGGGGGTATTGCAACTTTTCGGCATTTTGAAGCGAAATTGTTCCTTTGGGGGGGTATTGCAACTTTTGGCCATTTTGAAGCGAAATTGTTCCTTTGGGGGGGTATTGCAAGTTTTCGGCATTTTGAGGCGAAATTGTTCCTTTGGGGGGGTATTGCAACTTTTGGCCATTTTGAAGCGAAATTGTTCCTTTCGGGGGGGTATTGCAACTTTTCGGCATTTTGATTCGAAATTTTTCCTTTGGGGGGGTATTGCAATTTTTTTTCCATTTTGAGGCGAAATTGTTCCTTTGGGGGGTATTGCAACTTTTGGCCATTTTGAAGCGAAATTGTTCCTTTGGGGGGGTATTGCAACTTTTTGGCATTTTGAGGCGAAATTTTGCCTTGGGGGGGTATTGCAATTTCTTGCCATTTTAAAGCGAAATTGTTCCTTTGGGGGGGTATTGCAACTTTTGGCCATTTTGAAGCGAAATTGTTCCTTTCGGGGGGTATTTAAACTTTTCGGCATTTTAAGGCGAAATTGTTCCTTTGGGGGGGAATTGCAATTTTTTTTCCATTTTGAGGCGAAATTGTTCCTTTGGGGGGGTATTGCAACTTTTGGCCATTTTGAAGCGAAATTGTACCTTTGGGGGGTATTGCAACTTTTCGGCATTTTGAAGCGAAATTGTTCCTTTGGGGGGGTATTGCAATTTTTTTTTTATTTTGAGGCGAAATTGTTCCTTTGGGGGGGTATTGCAATTTTTGGCCATTTTGAAGCGAAATTGTTCCTTTGGGGGGGTATTGCAACTTTTCGGCATTTTGAGGCGAACTTGTTCCTTTGGGGGGGTATTGCAATTTTTTTTTCATTTTGAGGCGAAATTGTTCCTTTGGGGGGGTATTGCAACTTTTGGCCATTTTGAGGCGAAATGGTTCCTTTGGGGGGGTATTGCAATTTTTTGCCATTTTGAGGCGATATTGTTCCTTTGGGGGGGTATTGCAACTTTTGGCCATTTTGAAGCGAAATTGTTCCTTTGGGGGGTACTGCAATTTTTTGCCATTTTGATGCGAAATTGTTCTTTTGGGGGGGTATTGCAACTTTTGGCCATTTTGAAGCGAAATTGTTCCTTTCGGAGGGTATTGCAACTTTTCGGCATTTAAGGTGAAATTGTTCCTTTGGGGGGGTATTGCAATTTTTTGCCATTTTGAGGCGAAATTGTTCCTTTGGGTTGGTATTGCAACTATTGGCCATTTTGAAGCGAAATTGTTCCTTTCGGGGGGTATTGCAACTTTTCGGCATTTTGAGGCGAAATTGTTCCTTTGGGGGGGTATTGCAACTTTTGGCCATTTTGAAGCGAAATTGTTCCTTTGGGGGGTATTGCAATTTTTTGCCATTTTGAGATGAAATTGTTCCTTTGGGGGGTATTGCAATTTTTTGCCATTTTGAGGCGAAATTGTTCCTTTGGGGGGGGTATTGCAA
Source organism: Anomaloglossus baeobatrachus (assembly GCF_048569485.1). NCBI lineage: Eukaryota > Metazoa > Chordata > Amphibia > Anura > Aromobatidae > Anomaloglossus > Anomaloglossus baeobatrachus. Next base: position 290,923,317 of record NC_134356.1, on the reverse strand, counting down.
CTTTTGGCCATTTTGAAGCGAAATTGTTCCTTTCGGGGGGTATTGCAACTTTTCGGCATTTTGATTCGAAATTGTTCCTTTGGGGGGGTATTGCAATTTTTTTTCCATTTTGAGGCGAAATTGTTCCTTTGGGGGGGTATTGCAACTTTTAGCCATTTTGAAGCGAAATTGTTCCTTTGGGGGGGTATTGCAACTTTTCGGCATTTTGAGGCGAAATTGTTCCTTTGGGGGGGTATTGCAATTTCTTGCCATTTTGAGGCGAAATTGTTCCTTTGGGAGGGTATTGCAACTTTTGGCCATTTTGAAGCGAAATTGTTCCTTTCGGGGGGTATTTAAACTTTTCGGCATTTTGAGGCGAAATTGTTCCTTTGGGGGGGTATTGCAACTTTTCGGCATTTTGAGGCGAAATTGTTCCTTTGGGGGGTATTGCAACTTTTGGCCATTTTGAAGCGAAATTGTTCATTTGGGGGGGTATTGCAACTTTTCGTCATTTTGAAGCGAAATTGTTCCTTTGGGGGGGTATTGCAACTTTTGGCCATTTTGAAGCGAAATAGTTCCTTTGGGGGGGTATTGCAACTTTTCGGCATTTTGAGGCGAAATTGTTCCTTTGGGGGGTATTGCAATTTTTTGCCATTTTGAGGCGAAATTGTTCCTTTGGAGGGGTATTGCAACTTTTGGCCATTTTGAAGCGAAATTGTTCCTTTGGGGGGTATTGCAATTTTTTGCCATTTTGAGGTGAAATTGTTCCTTTGGGGGGGTATTGCAACTTTTCGTCATTTTGAGGCGAAATTGTTCCTTTCGGGGGGTATTGCAATTTTTTTTCCATTCGGAGGCGAAATTGTTCCTTTGGGGGGTATTGCAATTTTTGACCATTTTGAAGCGAAATTGATCCTTTGGGGGGTATTGCAACTTTTCGGCATTTTGAAGCGAAATTGTTTCTTTGGGGGGGTATTGCAGCTTTTGGCCATTTTGAAGCGAAATTGTTCCTTTCGGGGGGTATTTAAACTTTTCGGCATTTTGAGGCGAAATTGTTCCTTTGGGGGGGTATTGCAACTTTTGGCCATTTTGAAGCGAAATTATTCCTTTGGGGGGGTATTGCAACTTTTGACCATTTTGAAGCGAAATTGTTCCTATGGGGGGTATTGCAATTTTTTGCCATTTTGAGGCGAAATTGTTCCTTTGGGGGGGTATTGCAACTTTTGGCCATTTTGAAGCGAAATTGTTCCTTTGGGGGGTATTGCAACTTTTCGGCATTTTGAGGCGAAATTGTTCCTTTGGGGGAGTATTGCAATTTTTTGCCATTTTGAGACGAAATTGTTCCTTTCGGGGGGTATTTAAACTTTTCGGCCTTTTGAGGCGAAATTGTTCCTTTGGGGGGGTATTGCAACTTTTGGCCATTTTGAAGCGAAATTGTTCCTTTCGGGGGGTATTTAAACTTTTCGGCATTTTGAGGCGAAATTGTTCCTTTGGGGGGGTATTGCAATTTCTTGCCATTTTGAGGCGAAATTGTTCCTTTGGGGGTGTAGCAACTTTTGGCCATTTTGAAGCGAAATTGTTCATTTGGGGGGGTATTGCAACTTTTCGGCATTTTGAGGCGAAATTGTGCCTTGGGGGGGTATTGCAATTTCTTGCCATTTTGAGGCGAAATTGTTCCTTTGGGGGGGTATTGCAACTTTTGGCCATTTTGAAGCGAAATTGTTCCTTTCGGGGGGTATTTAAACTTTTCGGCATTTTAAGGCGAAATTGTTCCTTTGGGGGGGTATTGCAATTTTTTTTCCATTTTGAGGCGAAATTGTTCCTTTGGGGGGGTATTGCAACTTTTGGCCATTTTGAAGCGAAATTGTTCCTTTGGGGGGGTATTGCAACTTTTCGGCATTTTGAAGCGAAATTGTTCCTTTGGGGGGGTATTGCAACTTTTGGCCATTTTGAAGCGAAATTGTTCCTTTGGGGGGGTATTGCAAGTTTTCGGCATTTTGAGGCGAAATTGTTCCTTTGGGGGGGTATTGCAACTTTTGGCCATTTTGAAGCGAAATTGTTCCTTTCGGGGGGGTATTGCAACTTTTCGGCATTTTGATTCGAAATTTTTCCTTTGGGGGGGTATTGCAATTTTTTTTCCATTTTGAGGCGAAATTGTTCCTTTGGGGGGGTATTGCAACTTTTGGCCATTTTGAAGCGAAATTGTTCCTTTGGGGGGGTATTGCAACTTTTCGGCATTTTGAAGCGAAATTGTTCCTTTGGGGGGGTATTGCAACTTTTGGCCATTTTGAAGCGAAATTGTTCCTTTGGGGGGGTATTGCAAGTTTTCGGCATTTTGAGGCGAAATTGTTCCTTTGGGGGGTATTGCAACTTTTGGCCATTTTGAAGCGAAATTGTTCCTTTCGGGGGGTATTGCAACTTTTCGGCATTTTGATTCGAAATTTTTCCTTTGGGGGGGTATTGCAATTTTTTTTCCATTTTGAGGCGAAATTGTTCCTTTGGGGGGTATTGCAACTTTTGGCCATTTTGAAGCGAAATTGTTCCTTTGGGGGGCTATTGCAACTTTTTGGCATTTTGAGGCGAAATTGTGCCTTGGGGGGGTATTGCAATTTCTTGCCATTTTAAAGCGAAATTGTTCCTTTGGGGGGGTATTGCAACTTTTGGCCATTTTGAAGCGAAATTGTTCCTTTCGGGGGGTATTTAAACTTTTCGGCATTTTAAGGCGAAATTGTTCCTTTGGGGGGGAATTGCAATTTTTTTTCCATTTTGAGGCGAAATTGTTCCTTTGGGGGGGTATTGCAACTTTTGGCCATTTTGAAGCGAAATTGTACCTTTGGGGGGTATTGCAACTTTTCGGCATTTTGAAGCGAAATTGTTCCTTTGGGGGGGTATTGCAATTTTTTTTTTATTTTGAGGCGAAATTGTTCCTTTGGGGGGGTATTGCAACTTTTGGCCATTTTGAAGCGAAATTGTTCCTTTGGGGGGGTATTGCAACTTTTCGGCATTTTGAGGCGAAATTGTTCCTTTGGGGGGGTATTGCAATTTTTTGCCATTTTGAGGCGATATTGTTCCTTTGGGGGGGTATTGCAACTTTTGGCCATATTGAAGCGAAATTGTTCCTTTGGGGGGTACTGCAATTTTTTGCCATTTTGAGGCGAAATTGTTCTTTTGGGGGGGGTATTGCAACTTTTGGCCATTTTGAAGCGAAATTGTTCCTTTCGGAGGGTATTGCAACTTTTCGGCATTTTGAGGTGAAATTGTTCCTTTGGGGGGTATTGCAATTTTTTGCCATTTTGAGGCGAAATTGTTCCTTTGGGGGGGTATTGCAACTATTGGCCATTTTGAAGCGAAATTGTTCCTTTCGGGGGGTATTGCAACTTTTCGGCATTTTGAGGCGAAATTGTTCCTTTGGGGGGGTATTGCAACTTTTGGCCATTTTGAAGCGAAATTGTTCCTTTGAGGGTATTGCAATTTTTTGCCATTCTGAGGCGAAATTGTTCCTTTGGGGGGTATTGCAATTTTTTGCCATTTTGAGGCGAAATTGTTCCTTTGGGGGGGGTATTGCAACTTTTGGCCATTTTGAAGCGAAATTGTTCCTTTCGGGGGGTATTGCAAATTTTCGGCATTTTGATTCGAAATTGTTCCTTTGGGGGGGTATTGCAATTTTTTTTCCATTTTGAGGCGAAATTGTTCCTTTGGGGGGGTATTGCAACTTTTGGCCATTTTGAAGCGAAATTGTTCCTTTGGGGGGGTATTGCAACTTTTCGGCATTTTGAGGCGAAATTGTTCCTTTGGGGGGGTATTGCAATTTCTTGCCATTTTGAGGCGAAATTGTTCCTTTTTGGGGGTATTGCAACTTTTGGCTATTTTGAAGCGAAATTGTTCCTTTCGGGGGGTATTTAAACTTTTCGGCATTTTGAGGCGAAATTGTTCCTTTGTGGGGTATTGCAATTTTTTTTCCATTTTGAGGCGAAATTGTTCCTTTGGGGGGGTATTGCAACTTTTGGCCATTTTGAAGCGAAATTGTTCCTTTGGGGGGGTATTGAAACTTTTCGGCATTTTGAAGCGAAATTGTTCCTTTGGGGGGGTATTGCAACTTTTGGCCATTTTGAAGTGAAATTGTTCCTTTGGGGGGGTATTGCAACTTTTGACCATTTTGAAGCGAAATTGTTCCTTTGGGGGGGGTATTGCAACTTTTCGGCATTTTGAGGCAAAACTGTTCCATTGGGGGGGTATTGCAATTTTTTGCCATTTTGAGGCGAAATTGTTCCTTTGGGCGGGTATTGCAACTTTTCGGCATTTTGAGGCGAAATTGTTCCTTTGGGGGGGTATTGCAATTTCTTGCCATTTTGAGGCGAAATTGTTCCTTTGGGGGGGTATTGCAACTTTTGGCCATTTTGAAGCGAAATTGTTCCTTTGGGGGGATATTGCAACTTTTCGGCATTTTGAAGCGAAATTGTTCCCTTGGGGGGGTATTGCAACTTTTGGCCATTTTGAAGTGAAATTGTTCCTTTGGGGGGGTAGTGCAACTTTTCGGCATTTTGAAGCGAAATTGTTCCTTTGGGGGGGTATTGCAACTTTTGGCCATTTTGAAGTAAAATTGTTCCTTTGGGGAAGTATTGACACTTTTGACCATTTTGAAGCGAAATTGTTCCTTTGGGGGGGTATTGCAACTTTTCGGCATTTTGAGGCGAAATTGTTCCTTTGGGGGGGTATTGCAATTTTTTGCCATTTTGAGGCGAAATTGTTCCTTTGGGGGGGTATTGCAACTTTTGGCCATTTTGAAGCGAAATTGTTCCTTTGGGGGGGTATTGCAATTTTTTGCCATTTTGAAGCGAATTGTTCCTTTGGGGGGGTATTGCAACTTTTGGCCATTTTGAAGCGAAATTGTTCCTTTCGGGGGGTATTTAAACTTTTCGGCATTTTGCGGCGAAAGTGTTCCTTTGGGGGGGTATTGCAATTTTTTTTCCATTTTGAAGCGAAATTGTTCCTTTGGGGGGGTATTGCAATTTTTTGCCATTTTGAGGCGAAATTGTTCCTTTGGGGGGTATTGCAACTTTTGGCCATTTTGAAGCGAAATTGTTCCTTTGGGGGGGTATTGCAATTTTTTGCCATTTTGAGGCGAAATTGTTCCTTTGGGGGTATTGCAACTTTTGGCCATTTTGAAGCGAAATTGTTCCTTTCGTGGGGTATTGCAACTTTTCGGCATTTTGAGGCGAAATTGTTCCTTTGGGGGAGTATTGCAATTTTTTTTTCATTTTGAGGCAACATTGATCCTTTGGGGGGGTATTGCAACTTTTGGCCATTTTGAAGCGAAATTGTTCCTTTGGGGGGGTATTGCAACTTTTCGGCATTTTGAGGCGAAATTGTTCCTTTTGGGGGGGTATTGCAATTTTTTGCCATTTTGAGGCGAAATTGTTCCTTTGGGGGGGTATTGCAACTTTTGGCCATTTTGAAGCGAAATTGTTCCTTTGGGGGGTATTGCAATTTTTTGCCATTTTGAGGCGAAATTGTTCCTTTGGGGGGGTATTACAACTTTTGGTTATTTTGAAGCGAAATTGTTCGTTTCGGAGGGTATTGCAACTTTTCGGCATTTTGAGGTGAAATTGTTCCTTTGGGGGGGTATTGCAATTTTTTGCCATTTTGAGGCGAAATTGTTCCTATGGGGGGGTATTGCAACTATTGGCGATTTTGAAGCGAAATTGTTCCTTTCGGGGGGTATTGCAACTTTTCGGCATTTTGAGGCGAAATTGTTCCTTTGGGGGGGTATTGCAACTTTTGGCCATTTTGAGGCGAAATTGTTCCTTTGGGGGGTATTGCAACATTTCGGCATTTTGATTCGAAATTGTTCCTTTGGGGGGGTATTGCAATTTTTTTTCCATTTTGAGGCGAAATTGTTCTTTTGGAAGGTATTGCAACTTTTGGCAATTTTGAAGCGAAATTGTTCCTTTGGGGGGGTATTGCAACTTTTCGTCATTTTGAGGCGAAATTGTTCCTTTGGGGGGGTATTGCAATTTCTTGCCATTTTGAGGCGAAATTGTTCCTTTGGGGGGTATTGCAACTTTTGGCCATTTTGAAGCGAAATTGTTCCTTTCGGGGGATATTTAAACTTTTCGGCATTTTGAGGCGAAATTGTTCCTTTGGGGGGGTATTGCAACTTTTGGCCATTTTGAAGCGAAATTGTTCCTTTGGGGGGGTATTGCAATTTTTTGCCATTTTGAAGCGAATTGTTCCTTTGGGGGGGTATTGCAACTTTTGGCCATTTTGAAGCGAAATTGTTCCTTTCGGGGGGTATTTAAACTTTTCGGCATTTTGCGGCGAAAGTGTTCCTTTGGGGGGGTATTGCAATTTTTTTTCCATTTTGAAGCGAAATTGTTCCTTTGGGGGGGTATTGCAATTTTTTGCCATTTTGAGGCGAAATTGTTCCTTTGGGGGGTATTGCAACTTTTGGCCATTTTGAAGCGAAATTGTTCCTTTGGGGGGGTATTGCAATTTTTTGCCATTTTGAGGCGAAATTGTTCCTTTGGGGGTATTGCAACTTTTGGCCATTTTGAAGCGAAATTGTTCCTTTCGTGGGGTATTGCAACTTTTCGGCATTTTGAGGCGAAATTGTTCCTTTGGGGGAGTATTGCAATTTTTTTTTCATTTTGAGGCAACATTGATCCTTTGGGGGGGTATTGCAACTTTTGGCCATTTTGAAGCGAAATTGTTCCTTTGGGGGGGTATTGCAACTTTTCGGCATTTTGAGGCGAAATTGTTCCTTTTGGGGGGGTATTGCAATTTTTTGCCATTTTGAGGCGAAATTGTTCCTTTGGGGGGGTATTGCAACTTTTGGCCATTTTGAAGCGAAATTGTTCCTTTGGGGGGTATTGCAATTTTTTGCCATTTTGAGGCGAAATTGTTCCTTTGGGGGGGTATTACAACTTTTGGTTATTTTGAAGCGAAATTGTTCGTTTCGGAGGGTATTGCAACTTTTCGGCATTTTGAGGTGAAATTGTTCCTTTGGGGGGTATTGCAATTTTTTGCCATTTTGAGGCGAAATTGTTCCTATGGGGGGTATTGCAACTATTGGCGATTTTGAAGCGAAATTGTTCCTTTCGGGGGGTATTGCAACTTTTCGGCATTTTGAGGCGAAATTGTTCCTTTGGGGGGGTATTGCAACTTTTGGCCATTTTGAGGCGAAATTGTTCCTTTGGGGGGTATTGCAACATTTCGGCATTTTGATTCGAAATTGTTCCTTTGGGGGGGTATTGCAATTTTTTTTCCATTTTGAGGCGAAATTGTTCTTTTGGAAGGTATTGCAACTTTTGGCAATTTTGAAGCGAAATTGTTCCTTTGGGGGGGTATTGCAACTTTTCGTCATTTTGAGGCGAAATTGTTCCTTTGGGGGGGTATTGCAATTTCTTGCCATTTTGAGGCGAAATTGTTCCTTTGGGGGGTATTGCAACTTTTGGCCATTTTGAAGCGAAATTGTTCCTTTCGGGGGATATTTAAACTTTTCGGCATTTTGAGGCGAAATTGTTCCTTTGGGGGGGTATTGAAACTTTTCAGCATTTTGAGGCGAAATTGTTCCTTTGGGGGGGGTATTGCAATTTCTTGCCATTTTGAGGCGAAATTGTTCCTTTGGGGGGGTATTGCAACTTTTGGCCATTTTGAAGCGAAATTGTTCCTTTCGGGGGGTATTTAAACTTTTTGGCATTTTGAGGCGAAATTGTTCATTTGGGAGGGTATTGCAATTTTTTTTCCATTTTGAGGCGAAATTGTTCCTTTGAGGGGGTATTGCAACTTTTCGGCATTTTGAGGTGAAATTGTTCCTTTGGGGGGTATTGCAACTTTTGGCCATTTTTTGAAGCGAAATTGTTCCTTTGGGGGGTATTGCAATTTTTTGCCATTTTGAGGCGAAATTGTTCCTTTGGGGGGGTATTGCAACTTTTGGCCATTCTGAGGCGAAATTGTTCCTTTGGGGGGGTATTGCAACTTTTGGCCATTTTGAAGCGAAATTGTTCCTTTCGGAGGGTATTTAAACTTTTCGGCATTTTGAGGCGAAATTGTTCATTTGGGAGGGTATTGCAACTTTTTTGCATATTGAAGCGAAATTGTTTCTTTGGGGGGGTATTGCAACTTTTCGGCATTTTGAGGTGAAATTGTTCCTTTGGGGGGGTATTGCAACTTTTGGCCATTTTGAAGCGAAATTGTACCTTTGGGGGGTATTGCAACTTTTCGGCATTTTGAAGCGAAATTGTTCCTTTGGGGGGGTATTGCAATTTTTTTTTTATTTTGAGGCGAAATTGTTCCTTTGGGGGGGTATTGCAACTTTTGGCCATTTTGAAGCGAAATTGTTCCTTTGGGGGGGTATTGCAACTTTTCGGCATTTTGAGGCGAAATTGTTCCTTTGGGGGGGTATTGCAATTTTTTGCCATTTTGAGGCGATATTGTTCCTTTGGGGGGGTATTGCAACTTTTGGCCATATTGAAGCGAAATTGTTCCTTTGGGGGGTACTGCAATTTTTTGCCATTTTGAGGCGAAATTGTTCTTTTGGGGGGGGTATTGCAACTTTTGGCCATTTTGAAGCGAAATTGTTCCTTTCGGAGGGTAATGCAACTTTTCGGCATTTTGAGGTGAAATTGTTCCTTTGGGGGGTATTGCAATTTTTTGCCATTTTGAGGCGAAATTGTTCCTTTGGGGGGGTATTGCAACTATTGGCCATTTTGAAGCGAAATTGTTCCTTTCGGGGGGTATTGCAACTTTTCGGCATTTTGAGGCGAAATTGTTCCTTTGGGGGGGTATTGCAACTTTTGGCCATTTTGAAGCGAAATTGTTCCTTTGAGGGTATTGCAATTTTTTGCCATTCTGAGGCGAAATTGTTCCTTTGGGGGGTATTGCAATTTTTTGCCATTTTGAGGCGAAATTGTTCCTTTGGGGGGGGTATTGCAACTTTTGGCCATTTTGAAGCGAAATTGTTCCTTTCGGGGGGTATTGCAAATTTTCGGCATTTTGATTCGAAATTGTTCCTTTGGGGGGGTATTGCAATTTTTTTTCCATTTTGAGGCGAAATTGTTCCTTTGGGGGGGTATTGCAACTTTTGGCCATTTTGAAGCGAAATTGTTCCTTTGGGGGGGTATTGCAACTTTTCGGCATTTTGAGGCGAAATTGTTCCTTTGGGGGGGTATTGCAATTTCTTGCCATTTTGAGGCGAAATTGTTCCTTTTTGGGGGTATTGCAACTTTTGGCTATTTTGAAGCGAAATTGTTCCTTTCGGGGGGTATTTAAACTTTTCGGCATTTTGAGGCGAAATTGTTCCTTTGTGGGGTATTGCAATTTTTTTTCCATTTTGAGGCGAAATTGTTCCTTTGGGGGGGTATTGCAACTTTTGGCCATTTTGAAGCGAAATTGTTCCTTTGGGGGGGTATTGAAACTTTTCGGCATTTTGAAGCGAAATTGTTCCTTTGGGGGGGTATTGCAACTTTTGGCCATTTTGAAGTGAAATTGTTCCTTTGGGGGGGTATTGCAACTTTTGACCATTTTGAAGCGAAATTGTTCCTTTGGGGGGGGTATTGCAACTTTTCGGCATTTTGAGGCAAAACTGTTCCATTGGGGGGGTATTGCAATTTTTTGCCATTTTGAGGCGAAATTGTTCCTTTTGGCGGGTATTGCAACTTTTCGGCATTTTGAGGCGAAATTGTTCCTTTGGGGGGGTATTGCAATTTCTTGCCATTTTGAGGCGAAATTGTTCCTTTGGGGGGGTATTGCAACTTTTGGCCATTTTGAAGCGAAATTGTTCCTTTGGGGGGATATTGCAACTTTTCGGCATTTTGAAGCGAAATTGTTCCCTTGGGGGGGTATTGCAACTTTTGGCCATTTTGAAGTGAAATTGTTCCTTTGGGGGGGTAGTGCAACTTTTCGGCATTTTGAAGCGAAATTGTTCCTTTGGGGGGGTATTGCAACTTTTGGCCATTTTGAAGTAAAATTGTTCCTTTGGGGAAGTATTGACACTTTTGACCATTTTGAAGCGAAATTGTTCCTTTGGGGGGGTATTGCAACTTTTCGGCATTTTGAGGCGAAATTGTTCCTTTGGGGGGGTATTGCAATTTTTTGCCATTTTGAGGCGAAATTGTTCCTTTGGGGGGGTATTGCAACTTTTGGCCATTTTGAAGCGAAATTGTTCCTTTGGGGGGGTATTGCAATTTTTTGCCATTTTGAAGCGAATTGTTCCTTTGGGGGGGGTATTGCAACTTTTGGCCATTTTGAAGCGAAATTGTTCCTTTCGGGGGGTATTTAAACTTTTCGGCATTTTGCGGCGAAAGTGTTCCTTTGGGGGGGTATTGCAATTTTTTTTCCATTTTGAAGCGAAATTGTTCCTTTGGGGGGGTATTGCAATTTTTTGCCATTTTGAGGCGAAATTGTTCCTTTGGGGGGTATTGCAACTTTTGGCCATTTTGAAGCGAAATTGTTCCTTTGGGGGGGTATTGCAATTTTTTGCCATTTTGAGGCGAAATTGTTCCTTTGGGGGTATTGCAACTTTTGGCCATTTTGAAGCGAAATTGTTCCTTTCGTGGGGTATTGCAACTTTTCGGCATTTTGAGGCGAAATTGTTCCTTTGGGGGAGTATTGCAATTTTTTTTTCATTTTGAGGCAACATTGATCCTTTGGGGGGGTATTGCAACTTTTGGCCATTTTGAAGCGAAATTGTTCCTTTGGGGGGGTATTGCAACTTTTCGGCATTTTGAGGCGAAATTGTTCCTTTTGGGGGGGTATTGCAATTTTTTGCCATTTTGAGGCGAAATTGTTCCTTTGGGGGGGTATTGCAACTTTTGGCCATTTTGAAGCGAAATTGTTCCTTTGGGGGGTATTGCAATTTTTTGCCATTTTGAGGCGAAATTGTTCCTTTGGGGGGGTATTACAACTTTTGGTTATTTTGAAGCGAAATTGTTCGTTTCGGAGGGTATTGCAACTTTTCGGCATTTTGAGGTGAAATTGTTCCTTTGGGGGGGTATTGCAATTTTTTGCCATTTTGAGGCGAAATTGTTCCTATGGGGGGGTATTGCAACTATTGGCGATTTTGAAGCGAAATTGTTCCTTTCGGGGGGTATTGCAACTTTTCGGCATTTTGAGGCGAAATTGTTCCTTTGGGGGGGTATTGCAACTTTTGGCCATTTTGAGGCGAAATTGTTCCTTTGGGGGGTATTGCAACATTTCGGCATTTTGATTCGAAATTGTTCCTTTGGGGGGGTATTGCAATTTTTTTCCATTTTGAGGCGAAATTGTTCTTTTGGAAGGTATTGCAACTTTTGGCAATTTTGAAGCGAAATTGTTCCTTTGGGGGGGTATTGCAACTTTTCGTCATTTTGAGGCGAAATTGTTCCTTTGGGGGGGTATTGCAATTTCTTGCCATTTTGAGGCGAAATTGTTCCTTTGGGGGGTATTGCAACTTTTGGCCATTTTGAAGCGAAATTGTTCCTTTCGGGGGATATTTAAACTTTTCGGCATTTTGAGGCGAAATTGTTCCTTTGGGGGGGTATTGAAACTTTTCAGCATTTTGAGGCGAAATTGTTCCTTTGGGGGGGGTATTGCAATTTCTTGCCATTTTGAGGCGAAATTGTTCCTTTGGGGGGGTATTGCAACTTTTGGCCATTTTGAAGCGAAATTGTTCCTTTCGGGGGGTATTTAAACTTTTCGGCATTTTGAGGCGAAATTGTTCATTTGGGAGGGTATTGCAATTTTTTTTCCATTTTGAGGCGAAATTGTTCCTTTGAGGGAGTATTGCAACTTTTCGGCATTTTGAGGTGAAATTGTTCCTTTGGGGGGTATTGCAACTTTTGGCCATTTTTTGAAGCGAAATTGTTCCTTTGGGGGGTATTGCAATTTTTTGCCATTTTGAGGCGAAATTGTTCCTTTGGGGGGGTATTGCAACTTTTGGCCATTCTGAGGCGAAATTGTTCCTTTGGGGGGGTATTGCAACTTTTGGCCATTTTGAAGCGAAATTGTTCCTTTCGGAGGGTATTTAAACTTTTCGGCATTTTGAGGCGAAATTGTTCATTTGGGAGGGTATTGCAACTTTTTTGCATATTGAAGCGAAATTGTTTCTTTGGGGGGGTATTGCAACTTTTCGGCATTTTGAGGTGAAATTGTTCCTTTGGGGGGGTATTGCAACTTTTGGCCATTTTGAAGCGAAATTGTTCCTTTCGGGGGGTATTGAAACTTTTCGGCATTTTGAGGCGAAATTGTTCCTTTGGGGGGGTATTGCAATTTTTTTTCCATTTTGAGGCGAAATTGTTCCTTTGGGGGGGTATTGCAAGTTTTGGCCATTTTGAAGCGAAATTGTTCCTTTGGGGGGGTATTGCAACTTTTCGGCATTTTGAAGCAAAACTGTTCCTTTGGGGGGGTATTGCAATTGTTTTCCATTTTGAGGCGAAATTGTTCCTTTGGGGGGGTATTGCAACTTTTGGCCATTTTGAAGTGAAATTGTTCCTTTCGGGGGGTATTGCAACTTTTGGCCATTTTGAGGCGAAATTGTTCCTTTGGGGGGGTATTGCAATTTTTTTTCCATTTTGAGGCGAAATTGTTCCTTTGGGGGGGTATTGCAACTTTTCGGCAATTTGAAGCGAAATTGTTCCTTTGGGGGGTATTGCAATTTTTTTCCATTTTGAGGCGAAATTGTTCCTTTGGGGGGGTATTGAAACTTTTGGCCATTTTGAAGCGAAATTGTTCCTTTCAGTGGGTATTGCAACTTTTCGGCATTTTGAGGCGAAATTGTTCCTTTGGGGAGGTATTGCAATTTCTTGCCATTTTGAGGCGAAATTGTTCCTTTGGGGGGGTATTGCAACTTTTGGCCATTTTGAAGCGAAATTGCTCCTTTCGGGGGGTATTTAAACTTTTCGGCATTTTGAGGCGAAATTGTTCCTTTAGGGGGGTATTCCAATTTTTTTTCCATTTTGAGGCGAAATTGTTCCTTTGGGGGGGTATTGCAAGTTTTGGCCATTTTGAAGCGAAATTGTTCCTTTCGGGGGGTATTGCAACTTTTCGGCATTTTGAGGCGAAATTGTTCCTTTGGGGGGGTATTGCAACTTTTGGGGGGGTATTGCAATTTTTTGCCATTTTGAGGCGAAATTGTTCCTTTGGGGGGGGTTTGCAACTTTTGGCCATTTTGAAGCGAAATTGTTCCTTTGGGGGGGTATTGCAACTTTTGGGGGGGTATTGCAATTTTTTTCCATTTTGAGGCGAAATTGTTCCTTTGGGGGGTATTGCAAGTTTTGGCCATTTTGAAGCGAAATTGTTCCTTTCGGGGGGTATTGCAACTTTTCGGCATTTTGAGGCGAAATTGTTCCTTTGGGGGGGCATTGCAACTTTTGGGGGGGTATTGCAATTTTTTTCCATTTTGAGGCGAAATTGTTCCTTTGGGGGGGTATTGCAACTTTTGGCCATTTTGAAGCGAAATTGTTCCTTTGGGGGGGTATTGCAACTTTTCGGCATTTTGAAGCAAAATTGTTCCTTTGGGGGGGTATTGCAATTGTTTTCCATTTTGAGGCGAAATTGTTCCTTTGGGGGGGTATTGCAACTTTTGGCCATTTTGAAGTGAAATTGTTCCTTTCGGGGGGTATTGCAATTTTTTGCCATTTTGAGGCGAAATTGTTCCTTTGGGGGGGTATTTAAACTTTTCGGCATTTTAAGGCGAAATTGTTCCTTTGGGGGGGTATTGCAATTTTTTTTCCATTTTGAGGCGAAATTGTTCCTTTGGGGGGGTATTGCAACTTTTGGCCATTTTGAAGCGAAATTGTTCCTTTGGGGGGGTTTTGCAACTTTTCGGCATTTTGAAGCGAAATTGTTCCTTTGGGGGGGTATTTCAACTTTTGGCCATTTTGAAGCGAAATTGTTCCTTTGGGGGGGTATTGCAAGTTTTCGGCATTTTGAGGCGAAATTGTTCCTTTGGGGGGGTATTGCAACTTTTGGCCATTTTGAAGCGAAATTGTTCCTTTCGGGGGGGTATTGCAACTTTTCGGCATTTTGATTCGAAATTGTTCCTTTGGGGGGGTATTGCAATTTTTTTTCCATTTTGAGGCGAAATTGTTCCTTTGGGGGGTATTGCAACTTTTGGCCATTTTGAAGCGAAATTGTTCCTTTGGGGGGTATTGCAACTTTTCGGCATTTTGAGGCGAAATTGTGCCTTGGGGGGGTATTGCAATTTCTTGCCATTTTAAAGCGAAATTGTTCCTTTGGGGGGGTATTGCAACTTTTGGCCATTTTGAAGCGAAATTGTTCCTTTCGGGGGGTATTTTAACTTTTCGGCATTTTAAGGCGAAATTGTTCCTTTGGGGGGGAATTGCAATTTTTTTTCCATTTTGAGGGGAAATTGTTCCTTTGGGGGGGTATTGCAACTTTTGGCCATTTTGAAGCGAAATTGTTCCTTTGGGGGGGTATTGCAACTTTTGGATATTTTGAAGCGAAATTGTACCTTTGGGGGGTATTGCAACTTTTCGGCATTTTGAAGCGAAATTGTTCCTTTGGGGGGGTATTGCAATTTTTTTTTCATTTTGAGGCGAAATTGTTCCTTTGGGGGGGTCTTGCAACTTTTGGCCATTTTGAAGCGAAATTGTTCCTTTGGGGGGGTATTGCAACTTTTCGGCATTTTGAGGCGAAATTGTTCCTTTGGGGGGGTATTGCAATTTTTTGCCATTTTGAGGCGATATTGTTCCTTTGGGGGGGTATTGCAACTTTTGGCCATATTGAAGCGAAATTGTTCCTTTGGGGGGTACTGCAATTTTTTGCCATTTTGAGGCAAAATTGTTCTTTTGGGGGGGTATTGCAACTTTTGGCCATTTTGAAGCGAAATTGTTCCTTTCGGGGGGTATTGCAACTTTTCGGCATTTTGAGGCGAAATTGTTCCTTTGGGGGGGTATTGCAACTTTTGGCCATTTTGAAGCGAAATTGTTCCTTTTAAGGTATTGCAATTTTTTGCCATTTTGAGGCGAAATTGTTCCTTTGGGGGGTATTGCAATTTTTTGCCATTTTGAGGCGAAATTGTTCCTTTGGGGGGGTATTGCAACTTTTGGCCATTTTGAAGCGAAATTGTTCCTTTCGGGGGGTATTGCAAATTTTCGGCACTTTGATTCGAAATTGTTCCTTTGGGGGGGTATTGCAATTTTTTTTCCATTTTGAGGCGAAATTGTTCCTTTGGGGGGGTATTGCAACTTTTGGCCATTTTGAAGCGAAATTGTTCCTTTGGGGGGGTATTGCAACTTTTGGCCATTTTGAAGCGAAATTGTTCCTTTCGGGGGGTATTTAAACTTTTCGGCATTTTGAGGCGAAATTGTTCCTTTGTGGGGTATTGCAATTTTTTTTCCATTTTGAGGCGAAATTGTTCCTTTGGGGGGGTATTGCAACTTTTGGCCATTTTGAAGCGAAAGTGTTCCTTTGGGGGGGTATTGAAACTTTTCGGCATTTTGAAGCGAAATTGTTTTTTTGGGGGGGTATTGCAACTTTTGACCATTTTGAAGCGAAATTGTTCCTTTGGGGGGGTATTGCAACTTTTCGGCATTTTGAGGCGAAATTGTTCCTTTGGGGGGTATTGCAATTTCTTGCCATTTTGAGGCGAAATTGTTCCTTTGGGCGGGTATTGCAACTTTTCGGCATTTTGAGGCGAAATTGTTCCTTTGGGGGGGTATTGCAATTTCTTGCCATTTTGAGGCGAAATTGTTCCTTTGGGGGGGTATTGCAACTTTTGGCCATTTTGAAGCGAAATTGTTCCTTTGGGGGGATATTGCAACTTTTCGGCATTTTGAAGCGAAATTGTTCCCTTGGGGGGGTATTGCAACTTTTGGCCATTTTGAAGTGAAATTGTTCCTTTGGGGGGGTAGTGCAACTTTTCAGGATTTTGAAGTGAAATTGTTCCTTTGGGGGGGTATTGCAACTTTTGGCCATTTTGAAGTAAAATTGTTCCTTTGGGGGGGTATTGCAACTTTTGACCATTTTGAAGCGAAATTGTTCCTTTGGGGGGGTATTGCAACTTTTCGGCATTTTGAGGCGAAATTGTTCCTTTGGGGGGGTATTGCAGTTTTTTGCCATTTTGAGGCGAAATTGTTCCTTTGGGGGGGTATTGCAACTTTTGGCCATTTTGAAGCGAAATTGTTCCTTTGGGGGGGTATTGCAATTTTTTGCCATTTTGAAGCGAAATTGTTCCTTTGGGGGGGTATTGCAACTTTTGGCCATTTTGAAGCGAAATTGTTCCTTTCGGGGGGTATTTAAACTTTTCGGCATTTTGAGGCGAAAGTGTTCGTTTGGGGGGGTATTGCAATTTTTTTTCCATTTTGAAGCGAAATTGTTCCTTTGGGGGGGTATTGCAATTTTTTGCCATTTTGAGGCGAAATTGTTCCTTTGGGGGGGTATTGCAACTTTTGGCCATTTTGAAGCGAAATTGTTCCTTTGGGGGGGTATTGCAATTTTTTGCCATTTTGAGGCGAAATTGTTCCTTTGGGGGGTATTGCAACTTTTGGCCATTTTGAAGCGAAATTGTTCCTTTCGTGGGGTATTGCAACTTTTCGGCATTTTGAGGCGAAATTGTTCCTTTGGGGGGTATTGCAATTTTTTTTTTCATTTTGAGGCAAAATTGATCCTTTGGGGGGGTATTGCAACTTTTGGCCATTTTGAAGCGAAATTGTTCCTTTGGGGGGGTATTGCAATTTTTTGCCATTTTGAGGCGAAATTGTTCCTTTGGGGGGTATTGCAACTTTTGGCCATTTTGAAGCGAAATTGTTCCTTTCGTGGGGTATTGCAACTTTTCGGCATTTTGAGGCGAAATTGTTCCTTTTGGGGGGGTATTGCAATTTTTTGCCATTTTGAGGCGAAATTGTTCCTTTGGGGGGTATTGCAATTTTTTGCCATTTTGAGGCGAAATTGTTCCTTTGGGGGGGTATTGCAACTTTTGGCCATTTTGAAGCGAAATTGTTCGTTTCGGAGGGTATTGCAACTTTTCGGCATTTTGAGGTGAAATTGTTCCTTTGGGGGGGTATTGCAATTTTTTGCCATTTTGAGGCGAAATTGTTCCTATGGGGGGGTATTGCAACTATTGGCGATTTTGAAGCGAAATTGTTCCTTTCGGGGGGTATTGCAACTTTTCGGCATTTTGAGGCGAAATTGTTCCTTTGGGGGGGGTATTGCAATTTTTTTTCCATTTTGAGGCGAAATTGTTCCTTTGGGGGGTATTGCAACTTTTGGCAATTTTGAAGCGAAATTGTTCCTTTGGGGGGGTATTGCAACTTTTCGTCATTTTGAGGCGAATTTGTTCCTTTGGGGGGGTATTGCAATTTCTTGCCATTTTGAGGCGAAATTGTTCCTTTGGGGGTATTGCTACTTTTGGCTATTTTGAAGCGAAATTGTTCCTTTCGGGGGATATTTAAACTTTTCGGCATTTTGAGGCGAAATTGTTCCTTTGTGGGGTATTGCAATTTTTTTTCCATTTTGAGGCGAAATTGTTCCTTTGGGGGGGTATTGCAACTTTTGGCCATTTTGAAGCGAAATTGTTCCTTTGGGGGGGTATTGCAACTTTTGGCCATTTTAAAGCGAAATTGTTCCTTTGGGGGGTATTGCAATTTTTTGCCATTTTGAGGTGAAATTGTTCCTTTGGGGGGTATTGCAACTTTTGGCCATTTTGAAGCGAAATTGTTCCTTTGGGGGGGTATTGCAACTTTTCGGCATTTTGAGGTGAAATTCTTCCTTTGGGGGGTATTGCAATTTTTTGCCATTTTGAGGCGAAATTGTTCCTTTGGGGTGGGGTATTGATACTTTTGGCCATTTTGAAGCAAAATTGTTCCTTTGGGGGGTATTGCAATTTTTTGCCATTTTGAGGTGAAATTGTTCCTTTGGGGGGTTATTGCAACTTTTGGCCATTTTGAAGCAAAATTGTTCCTTTCGTGGGGTATTGAAACTTTTCGTCATTTTGAGGCGAAATTGTTCCTTTGGGGGGGTATTGCAATTTTTTGCCATTTTGAGGCGAAATTGTTCCTTTGGGGGGGTATTGCAATTTTTTGCCATTTTGAGGCGAAATTGTTCCTTTGGGGGGGTATTGCAACTTTTGGCCATTTTGAAGCGAAATTGTTCCTTTGGGGGGGTATTGCAACTTTTGACCATTTTGAAGCGAAATTGTTCCTTTGGGGGGGTATTGCAACTTTTCAGCATTTTGAGGCGAAATTGTTCCTTTGGGGGGTATTGCAATTTTTTTTCCATTTTGAGGCAAAATTGTTCCTTTGGGGGGGTATTGCAACTTTTGGCCATTTTGAAGCGAAATTGTTCCTTTGGGGGGTATTGCAACTTTTGGCCTGTTTAAAGCGAAATTGTTCCTTTGGGGGGTATTGCAATTTTTTGCCATTTTGAGGTTAAATTGTTCCTTTGGGGGGGTATTGCAACTTTTGGCCATTTTGAAGCGAAATTGTTCCTTTGGGGGGGGGGGTATTGCAACTTTTCGGCATTTTGAAGCGAAATTGTTCCTTTGGGGGGGTATTGCAACTTTTGACCATTTTGAAGCGAAATTGTTCCTTTGGGGGGTATTGCAATTTTTTGCCATTTTGAGGCGAAATTGTTCCTTTGGGAGGGTATTTCAATTTTTCGGCATTTTGAGGCGAAATTGTTCCTTTGGGGGGGTATTGCAATTTTTTGCCATTTTGAGGCGAAATTGTTCCTTTGGGGGGGTATTGCAACTTTTGGCCATTTTGAAGCGAAATTGTTCCTTTGGGGGGTATTGCAACTTTTGGCCATTTTGAAGCAAAATTGTTCCTTTCGTGGGGTATTGAAACTTTTCGTCATTTTGAGGCGAAATTGTTCCTTTGGGGGGGTATTGCAACTTTTGGCCATTTTGAAGCGAAATTGTTCCTTTGGGGGGAGTATTGCAACTTTTGACCATTTTGAAGCGAAATTGTTCCTTTGGGGGGTATTGCAATTTTTTGCCATTTTGAGGCGAAATTGTTCCTTTGGGGGGGTATTGCAACTTTTGGCCATTTTGAAGCGAAATTGTTCCTTTGGGGGGTATTGCAACTTTTGGCCATTTTGAAGCGAAATTGTTCCTTTGGGGGGGTATTGCAATTTTTTGCCATTTTGAGGCGAAATTGTTCCTTTGGGGGGGTACTGCAACTTTTGGCCATTTTGAAGCGAAATTGTTCCTTTCGGGGGGTATTGCAACTTTTCGGCATTTTAAAGCGAAATTGTTCCTTTGGGGGGGTATTGCAATTTTTTTTCCATTTTGAGGCGAAATTGTTCCTTTGGGGGGTATTGCAACTTTTGGCCATTTTGCAGCGAAATTGTACCTTTGGGGGGTATTGCAACTTTTCGGCATTTTGAAGCGAAATTGTTCCTTTGGGGGGGTATTGCAATTTTTTTTTCATTTTGAGGCGAAATTGTTCCTTTGGGGGGGTATTGCAACTTTTGGCCATTTTGAAGCGAAATTGTTCCTTTGGGGGGTATTTCAATTTTTCGGCATTTTGAGGCGAAATTGTTCCTTTGGGGGGTATTGCAATTTTTTGCCATTTTGAGGCGAAATTGTTTCTTTGGGGGGGTATTGCAACTTTTGGCCATTTTGAAGCGAAATTGTTCCTTTGGGGGGTATTGCAACTTTTGGCCATTTTGAAGTGAAATTGTTCCTTTGGGGGGGTATTGCAACTTTTGACCATTTTGAAGCGAAATTGTTCCTTTGGGGGGGTATTGCAATTTTTTTTCCATTTTGAGGCGAAATTGTTCCTTTGGGGGGGTATTGCAACTTTTGGCCATTTTGAAGCAAAATTGTTCCTTTCGTGGGGTATTGAAACTTTTCGTCATTTTGAGGCGAAATTGTTCCTTTGGGCGGGTATTGCAACTTTTGGCCATTTTGAAGCGAAATTGTTCCTTTGGGGGAGTATTGCAACTTTTGACCATTTTGAAGCGAAATTGTTCCTTTGGGGGGTATTGCAATTTTTTGCCATTTTGAGGCGAAATTGTTCCTTTGGGGGGGTATTGCAACTTTAGGCCATTTTGAAGCGAAATTGTTCCTTTGGGGGGGTATTGCAATTTTTTGCCATTTTGAGGCGAAATTGTTCCTTTGGGGGGGTATTGCAACTTTTGGCCATTTTGAAGCGAAATTGTTCCTTTCGGGGGGTATTGCAACTTTTCGGCATTTTAAAGCGAAATTTTTCCTTTGGGGGGGTATTGCAATTTTTTTTCCATTTTGAGGCGAAATTGTTCCTTTGGGGGGGTATTGCAACTTTTGGCCATTTTGCAGCGAAATTGTACCTTTGGGGGGGTATTGCAACTTTTCGGCATTTTGAAGCGAAATTGTTCCTTTGGGGGGGTATTGCAATTTTTTTTTTTTTATTTTGAGGCGAAATTGTTCCTTTGGGGGGTATTGCAATTTTTTGCCATTTTGAGGCGAAATTGTTCCTTTCGGGGGGTAATGCAACTTTTCGGCATTTTGAAGCGAAATTGTTCCTTTGGGGGGGTATTGCAATTTTCTTTTCATTTTGAGGCGAAATTGTTCCTTTGGGGGGGTATTGCAACTTTTGGCCATTTTGAAGCGAAATTGTTCCTTTGGGGGGTATTGCAACTTTTCGGCATTTTGAAGCGAAATTGTTCCTTTGGGGGTGTATTGCAACTTTTGGCCATTTTGAAGCGAAATTGTTCCTTTGGGGGGTATTGCAATTTTTTGCCATTTTGAGGCGAAATTGTTCCTTTTGGGGGGTATTGCAACTTTTGGCCATTTTGAAGCGAAATTGTTCCTTTGGGGGGTATTTCAACTTTTCGGCATTTTGAGGCGAAATTGTTCCTTTGGGGGGGTATTGCAATTTTTTGCCATTTTGAGGTGAAATTGTTCCTTTGGGGGGGTATTGCAACTTTTGGCCATTTTGAAGCGAAATTGTTCCTTTCGGGGGGTATTGAAACTTTTCGGCATTTTGAAGCGAAATTGTTCCTTTGGGGGGTATTGCAACTTTTGGCCATTTTGAAGTGAAATTGTTCCTTTGGGGGGGTATTGCAACTTTTGACCATTTTGAAGCGAAATTGTTCCTTTGGGGGGGTATTGCAATTTTTTGCCATTTTGAGGCGAAATTGTTCCTTTGGGGGGGTATTGCAACTTTTGGCCATTTTGAAGCGAAATTGTTCCTTTCGGGGGGTATTGCAACTTTTCGGCATTTTGAGGCGAAATTGTTCCTTTGGGGGGGTATTGCAATTTTTTTTCCATTTTGAGGCGAAATTGTTCCTTTGGGGGGGTATTGCAACTTTTGGCCATTTTGAAGCGAAATTGTTCCTTTGGGGGGTATTGCAACTTTTGACCATTTTGAAGCGAAATTGTTCCTTTGGGGGGTATTGCAGTTTTTTGCCATTTTGAGGCGAAATTGTTCCTTTCGGGGGGTATTGCAACTTTTCGGCATTTTGAAGCGAAATTGTTCCTTTGGGGGGGTATTGCAAATTTTTTTTTCATTTTGAGGCGAAATTGTTCCTTTCGGGGGG
Organism: Anomaloglossus baeobatrachus; assembly: GCF_048569485.1. Taxonomy (NCBI): domain Eukaryota; kingdom Metazoa; phylum Chordata; class Amphibia; order Anura; family Aromobatidae; genus Anomaloglossus; species Anomaloglossus baeobatrachus. The sequence continues at coordinate 290,901,882 of NC_134356.1, read as the reverse complement.
TATTGCAACTTTTGGCCATTTTGAAGCGAAATTGTTTCTTTGGGGGGTATTGCAATTTTTTGCCATTTTGAGGCGAAATTGTTCCTTTCGGGGGGTATTGCAACTTTTCTGCATTTTGAAGCGAAATTGTTCCTTTGGGGGGTATTGCAACTTTTCGGCATTTTGAAGCGAAATTGTTCCTTTGGGGGTGTATTGCAACTTTTGGCCATTTTGAAGCGAAATTGTTCCTTTGGGGGGGTATTGCAACTTTTGACCATTTTGAAGCGAAATTGTTCCTTTGGGGGGTATTGCAATTTTTTGCCATTTTGAGGCGAAATTGTTCCTTTGGGGGGTATTGCAACTTTTCGGCATTTTGAAGCGAAATTGCTCCTTTGGGGGTGTATTGCAACTTTTGGCCATTTTGAAGCGAAATTGTTCCTTTGGGGAGTATTGCAACTTTTCGGCATTTTGAAGCGAAATTGTTCCTTTGGGGGTGTATTGCAACTTTTGGCCATTTTGAAGCGAAATTGTTCCTTTGGGGGGTATTGCAACTTTTGACCATTTTGAAGCAAAATTGTTCCTTTGGGGGGTATTGCAATTTTTTGCCATTTTAAGGCGAAATTGTTCCTTTGGGGAGTATTGCAACTTTTCGGCATTTTGAAGCGAAATTGTTCCTTTGGGGGTGTATTGCAACTTTTGGCCATTTTGAAGCGAAATTGTTCCTTTGGGGGGGTATTGCAACTTTTGACCATTTTGAAGCAAAATTGTTCCTTTGGGGGGTATTGCAATTTTTTGCCATTTTGAGGCGAAATTGTTCCTTTCGGGGGGTATTGCAACTTTTCGGCATTTTGAAGCGAAATTGTTCCTTTGGGGGGTATTGCAATTTTTTTTTCATTTTGAGGCGAAATTGTTCCTTTCGGGGGGTATTGCAACTTTTGGCCATTTTGAAGCGAAATTGTTCCTTTGGGGGGTATTGCAATTTTTTGCCATTTTGAGGCGAAATTGTTCCTTTCGGGGGGTATTGCAACTTTTCTGCATTTTGAAGCGAAATTGTTCCTTTGGGGGGTATTGCAACTTTTCGGCATTTTGAAGCGAAATTGTTCCTTTGGGGGTGTATTGCAACTTTTGGCCATTTTGAAGCGAAATTGTTCCTTTGGGGGGGTATTGCAACTTTTGACCATTTTGAAGCGAAATTGTTCCTTTGGGGGGTATTGCAATTTTTTGCCATTTTGAGGCGAAATTGTTCCTTTGGGGGGTATTGCAACTTTTCGGCATTTTGAAGCGAAATTGTTCCTTTGGGGGTGTATTGCAACTTTTGGCCATTTTGAAGCGAAATTGTTCCTTTGGGGAGTATTGCAACTTTTCGGCATTTTGAAGCGAAATTGTTCCTTTGGGGGTGTATTTCAACTTTTGGCCATTTAGAAGCGAAATTGTTCCTTTGGGGGGGTATTGCAACTTTTGACCATTTTGAAGCGAAATTGTTCCTTTGGGGGGTATTGCAATTTTTTGCCATTTTGAGGCGAAATTGTTCCTTTGGGGGGGTATTGCAACTTTTGGCCATTTTGAAGCGAAATTGTTCCTTTGGGGGGTATTTCAACTTTTCGGCATTTTGAGGCGAAATTGTTCCTTTGGGGGGGTATTGCAATTTTTTGCCATTTTGAGGCGAAATTGTTCCTTTGGGGGGGTATTGCAACTTTTGGCCATTTTTAAGCGAAATTGTTCCTTTGGGGGGGTATTGCAATTTTTTGCCATTTTGAGGTGAAATTGTTCCTTTGGGGAAGTATTGCAACTTTTGGCCATTTTGAAGCGAAATTGTTCCTTTCGGGGGGTATTGAAACTTTTCGGCATTTTGAAGTGAAATTGTTCCTTTGGGGGGTATTGCAACTTTTGACCATTTTGAAGCGAAATTGTTTCTTTGGGGGGGTATTGCAACTTTTCGGCATTTTGAGGCAAAATTGTTCCTTTGGGGGGGTATTGCAATTTTTTTTCCATTTTGAGGCGAAATTGTTCCTTTGGGGGGGTATTGCAACTTTTGGCCATTTTGAAGCGAAATTGTTCCTTTCGGGGGGTATTGCAACTTTTCGGCATTTTGAGGCGAAATTGTTCCTTTGGGGGGGTAATGCAATTTTTTTTCCATTTTGAGGCGAAATTGTTCCTTTGGGGGCGTATTGCAACTTTTGGCCATTTTGAAGCGAAATTGTACCTTTGGGGGGTATTGCAACTTTTCGGCATTTTGAAGCGAAATTGTTCCTTTGGGGGGGTATTGCAATTTTTTTTTCATTTTGAGGCGAAATTGTTCCTTTGGGGGGGTATTGACACTTTTGGCCATTTTGAAGCGAAATTGTTCCTTTGGGGGGTATTGCAATTTTTTGCCATTTTGAGGCGAAATTGTTCCTTTCGGGGGGGTATTGCAACTTTTCGGCATTTTGAAGCGAAATTGTTCCTTTGGGGGGGTATTGCAATTTTTTTTTCATTTTGAGGCGAAATTGTTCCTTTGGGGGGTATTGCAACTTTTGGCCATTTTGAAGCGAAATTGTATCTTTCGGGGGGTATTGCAATTTCTTGCCATTTTGAGGCGAAATTGTTCCTTTGGGGGGGTATTGCAACTTTTGGCCATTTTGAAGCAAAATTGTTCCTTTCGGGGGGTATTTAAACTTTTCGGCATTTTGAGGCGAAATTGTTCCTTTGGGGGGTATTGCAACTTTTGGCCATTTTGAGGCGAAATTGTTCCTTTGGGGGGGTATTGCAACTTTTGGCCATTTTGAAGCGAAATTGTTCCTTTGGGGGGTATTGCAACTTTTCGGCATTTTGAGGCGAAATTGTTCCTTTGGGGGGGTATTGCAATTTTTTGCCATTTTGAGGCGAAATTGTTCCTTTGGGGGGGGTATTGCAACTTTTGCCCATTTTGAAGCGAAATTGTTCCTTTGGGGGGCTATTGCAATTTTTTGCCATTTTGAGGTGAAATTGTTCCTTTGGGGGGGTATTGCAACTTTTGGCCATTTTGAAGCGAAATTGTTCCTTTGGGGAGTATTGCAACTTTTCGGCATTTTGAAGCGAAATTGTTCCTTTGGGGGTGTATTTCAACTTTTGGCCATTTAGAAGCGAAATTGTTCCTTTGGGGGGGTATTGCAACTTTTGACCATTTTGAAGCGAAATTGTTCCTTTGGGGGGTTTTGCAATTTTTTGCCATTTTGAGGCGAAATTGTTCCTTTGGGGGGGTATTGCAACTTTTGGCCATTTTGAAGCGAAATTGTTCCTTTGGGGGGTATTTCAACTTTTCGGCATTTTGAGGCGAAATTGTTCCTTTGGGGGGGTATTGCAATTTTTTGCCATTTTGAGGCGAAATTGTTCCTTTGGGGGGGTATTGCAATTTTTTGCCATTTTGAGGTGAAATTGTTCCTTTGGGGAAGTATTGCAACTTTTGGCCATTTTGAAGCGAAATTGTTCCTTTCGGGGGGTATTGAAACTTTTCGGCATTTTGAAGTGAAATTGTTCCTTTGGGGGGGTATTGCAATTTTTTTTTCATTTTGAGGCGAAATTGTTCCTTTGGGGGGTATTGCAACTTTTGGCCATTTTGAAGCGAAATTGTATCTTTCGGGGGTATTGCAATTTCTTGCCATTTTGACGCGAAATTGTTCCTTTGGGGGGGTATTGCAACTTTTGGCCATTTTGAAGCAAAATTGTTCCTTTCGGGGGGTATTTAAACTTTTCGGCATTTTGAGGCGAAATTGTTCCTTTGGGGGGTATTGCAACTTTTGGCCATTTTGAGGCGAAATTGTTCCTTTGGGGGGGTATTGCAACTTTTGGCCATTTTGAAGCGAAATTGTTCCTTTGGGGGGTATTGCAACTTTTCGGCATTTTGAGGCGAAATTGTTCCTTTGGGGGGGTATTGCAATTTTTTGCCATTTTGAGGCGAAATTGTTCCTTTGGGGGGGTATTGCAACTTTTGGCCATTTTGAAGCGAAACTGTTCCTTTGGGGGGCTATTGCAATTTTTTGCCATTTTGAGGTGAAATTGTTCCTTTGGGGGGGTATTGCAACTTTTGGCCATTTTGAAGCGAAATTGTTCCTTTGGGGAGTTTTGCAACTTTTCGGCATTTTGAAGCGAAATTGTTCCTTTGGGGGTGTATTTCAACTTTTGGCCATTTAGAAGCGAAATTGTTCCTTTGGGGGGGTATTGCAACTTTTGACCATTTTGAAGCGAAATTGTTCCTTTGAGGGGTATTGCAATTTTTTGCCATTTTGAGGCGAAATTGTTCCTTTGGGGGGGTATTGCAACTTTTGGCCATTTTGAAGCGAAATTGTTCCTTTGGGGGGTATTTCAACTTTTCGGCATTTTGAGGCGAAATTGTTCCTTTGGGGGGGTATTGCAATTTTTTGCCATTTTGAGGCGAAATTGTTCCTTTGGGGGGGTATTGCAACTTTTGGCCATTTTTAAGCGAAATTGTTTCTTTGGGGGGGTATTGCAATTTTTTGCCATTTTGAGGTGAAATTGTTCCTTTGGGGAAGTATTGCAACTTTTGGCCATTTTGAAGCGAAATTGTTCCTTTCGGGGGGTATTGAAACTTTTCGGCATTTTGAAGTGAAATTGTTCCTTTGGGGGGTATTGCAACTTTTGACCATTTTGAAGCGAAATTGTTTCTTTGGGGGGGTATTGCAACTTTTCGGCATTTTGAGGCGAAATTGTTCCTTTGGGGGGGTATTGCAATTTTTTTTCCATTTTGAGGCGAAATTGTTCCTTTGGGGGGGTATTGCAACTTTTGGCCATTTTGAAGCGAAATTGTTCCTTTCGGGGGGTATTGCAACTTTTCGGCATTTTGAGGCGAAATTGTTCCTTTGGGGGGGTATTGCAATTTTTTTTCCATTTTGAGGCGAAATTGTTCCTTTGGGGGCGTATTGCAACTTTTGGCCATTTTGAAGCGAAATTGTACCTTTGGGGGGTATTGCAATTTTTTTTCCATTTTGAGGCGAAATTGTTCCTTTGGGGGGGTATTGCAACTTTTGGCCATTTTGAAGCGAAATTGTTCCTTTCGGGGGGTATTGCAACTTTTCGGCATTTTGAGGCGAAATTGTTCCTTTGGGGGGGTATTGCAATTTCTTGCCATTTTGAGGCGAAATTGTTCCTTTGGGGGGGTATTGCAACTTTTGGCCATTTTGAAGCAAAATTGTTCCTTTCGGGGGGTATTTAAACTTTTCGGCATTTTGAGGCGAAATTGTTCCTTTGGGGGGTATTGCAACTTTTGGCCATTTTGAGGCGAAATTGTTCCTTTGGGGGGGTATTGCAACTTTTGGCCATTTTGAAGCGAAATTGTTCCTTTGGGGGTATTGCAACTTTTCGGCATTTTGAGGCGAAATTGTTCCTTTGGGGGGGTATTGCAATTTTTTGCCATTTTGAGGCGAAATTGTTCCTTTGGGGGGGTATTGCAACTTTTGGCCATTTTGAAGCGAAATTGTTCCTTTGGGGGGCTATTGCAATTTTTTGCCATTTTGAGGCGAAATTGTTCCTTTGGGGGGGTATTGCAATTTTTTTTCCATTTTGAGGCGAAATTGTTCCTTTGGGGGGGTATTGCAACTTTTGGCCATTTTGAAGCGAAATTGTTCCTTTCGGGGGGTATTGCAACTTTTCGGCATTTTGAGGCGAAATTGTTCCTTTGGGGGGGTATTGCAATTTTTTTTCCATTTTGAGGCGAAATTGTTCCTTTGGGGGGGTATTGCAACTTTTGACCATTTTGAAGCGAAATTGTTCCTTTGGGGGTATTGCAATTTTTTGCCATTTTGAGGCGAAATTGTTCCTTTGGGGGGGTATTGCAACTTTTGGCCATTTTGAAGCGAAATTGTTCCTTTGGGGGGTATTTCAACTTTTCGGCATTTTGAGGCGAAATTGTTCCTTTGGGGGGGTATTGCAATTTTTTGCCATTTTGAGGCGAAATTGTTCCTTTGGGGGGGTATTGCAACTTTTGGCCATTTTTAAGCGAAATTGTTCCTTTGGGGGGGTATTGCAATTTTTTGCCATTTTGAGGTGAAATTGTTCCTTTGGGGAAGTATTGCAACTTTTGGCCATTTTGAAGCGAAATTGTTCCTTTCGGGGGGTATTGAAACTTTTCGGCATTTTGAAGTGAAATTGTTCCTTTGGGGGGTATTGCAACTTTTGACCATTTTGAAGCGAAATTGTTTCTTTGGGGGGGTATTGCAACTTTTCGGCATTTTGAGGCGAAATTGTTCCTTTAGGGGGGTATTGCAATTTTTTTTCCATTTTGAGGCGAAATTGTTCCTTTGGGGGGGTATTGCAACTTTTGGCCATTTTGAAGCGAAATTGTTCCTTTCGGGGGGTATTGCAACTTTTCGGCATTTTGAGGCGAAATTGTTCCTTTGGGGGGGTATTGCAATTTTTTTTCCATTTTGAGGCGAAATTGTTCCTTTGGGGGCGTATTGCAACTTTTGGCCATTTTGAAGCGAAATTGTACCTTTGGGGGGGTATTGCAACTTTTCGGCATTTTGAAGCGAAATTGTTCCTTTGGGGGGGTATTGCAATTTTTTTTTCATTTTGAGGCAAAATTGTTCCTTTAGGGGGGTATTGACACTTTTGGCCATTTTGAAGCGAAATTGTTCCTTTGGGGGGTATTGCAATTTTTTGCCATTTTGAGGCGAAATTGTTCCTTTCGGGGGGTATTGCAACTTTTCGGCATTTTGAAGCGAAATTGTTCCTTTGGGGAGGTATTGCAATTTTTTTTTCATTTTGAGGCGAAATTGTTCCTTTGGGGGGTATTGCAACTTTTGGCCATTTTGAAGCGAAATTGTTCCTTTCGGGGGGTATTGCAATTTCTTGCCATTTTGAGGCGAAATTGTTCCTTTGGGGGGGGTATTGCAACTTTTGGCCATTTTGAAGCAAAATTGTTCCTTTCGGGGGGTATTTAAACTTTTCGGCATTTTGAGGCGAAATTGTTCCTTTGGGGGTATTGCAACTTTTGGCCATTTTGAGGCGAAATTGTTCCTTTGGGGGGGTATTGCAACTTTTGGCCATTTTGAAGCGAAATTGTTCCTTTGGGGGGTATTGCAACTTTTCGGCATTTTGAGGCGAAATTGTTCCTTTGGGGGTTATTGCAATTTTTTGCCATTTTGAGGCAAAATTGTTCCTTTGGGGGGGTATTGCAACTTTTGGCCATTTTGAAGCGAAATTGTTCCTTTGGGGGGCTATTGCAATTTTTTGCCATTTTGAGGTGAAATTGTTCCTTTGGGGGGTATTGCAACTTTTGGCCATTTTGAAGCGAAATTGTTCCTTTCGGGGGGTATTGAAACTTTTCGTCATTTTGAGGCAAAATTGTTCCTTTGGGGGGTATTGCAAGTTTTTTTTCCATTTTGAGGCGAAATTGTTCCTTTGGGGGGGTATTGCAACTTTTGGCCATTTTGAAGCGAAATTGTTCCTTTGGGGGGGGTATTGCAACTTTTCAGCATTTTGAGGCGAAATTGTTCCTTTGGGAGGGTATTGCAATTTTTTTTCCATTTTGAGGCGAAATTGTTCCTTTGGGGGGTATTGCAACTTTTGGCCATTTTGAAGCGAAATTGTTCCTTTGGGGGGTATTGCAACTTTTCGGCATTTTGAAGCGAAATTGTTCCTTTGGGGGGGTATTGCAACTTTTCAGCATTTTGAGGCGAAATTGTTCCTTTGGGAGGGTATTGCAATTTTTTTTCCATTTTGAGGCGAAATTGTTCCTTTCGGGGGGGTATTGCAACTTTTCGGCATTTTGAAGCGAAATTGTTCCTTTGGGGGGGTATTGCAATTTTTTTTTCATTTTGAGGCGAAATTGTTCCTTTGGGGGGTATTGCAACTTTTGGCCATTTTGAAGCGAAATTGTATCTTTCGGGGGGTATTGCAATTTCTTGCCATTTTGAGGCGAAATTGTTCCTTTGGGGGGGTATTGCAACTTTTGGCCATTTTGAAGCAAAATTGTTCCTTTCGGGGGGTATTTAAACTTTTCGGCATTTTGAGGCGAAATTGTTCCTTTGGGGGGTATTGCAACTTTTGGCCATTTTGAGGCGAAATTGTTCCTTTGGGGGGGTATTGCAACTTTTGGCCATTTTGAAGCGAAATTGTTCCTTTGGGGGGTATTGCAACTTTTCGGCATTTTGAGGCGAAATTGTTCCTTTGGGGGGGTATTGCAATTTTTTGCCATTTTGAGGCGAAATTGTTCCTTTGGGGGGGGTATTGCAACTTTTGCCCATTTTGAAGCGAAATTGTTCCTTTGGGGGGCTATTGCAATTTTTTGCCATTTTGAGGTGAAATTGTTCCTTTGGGGGGGTATTGCAACTTTTGGCCATTTTGAAGCGAAATTGTTCCTTTGGGGAGTATTGCAACTTTTCGGCATTTTGAAGCGAAATTGTTCCTTTGGGGGTGTATTTCAACTTTTGGCCATTTAGAAGCGAAATTGTTCCTTTGGGGGGGTATTGCAACTTTTGACCATTTTGAAGCGAAATTGTTCCTTTGGGGGGTTTTGCAATTTTTTGCCATTTTGAGGCGAAATTGTTCCTTTGGGGGGGTATTGCAACTTTTGGCCATTTTGAAGCGAAATTGTTCCTTTGGGGGGTATTTCAACTTTTCGGCATTTTGAGGCGAAATTGTTCCTTTGGGGGGGTATTGCAATTTTTTGCCATTTTGAGGCGAAATTGTTCCTTTGGGGGGGTATTGCAATTTTTTGCCATTTTGAGGTGAAATTGTTCCTTTGGGGAAGTATTGCAACTTTTGGCCATTTTGAAGCGAAATTGTTCCTTTCGGGGGGTATTGAAACTTTTCGGCATTTTGAAGTGAAATTGTTCCTTTGGGGGGGTATTGCAATTTTTTTTTCATTTTGAGGCGAAATTGTTCCTTTGGGGGGTATTGCAACTTTTGGCCATTTTGAAGCGAAATTGTATCTTTCGGGGGTATTGCAATTTCTTGCCATTTTGACGCGAAATTGTTCCTTTGGGGGGGTATTGCAACTTTTGGCCATTTTGAAGCAAAATTGTTCCTTTCGGGGGGTATTTAAACTTTTCGGCATTTTGAGGCGAAATTGTTCCTTTGGGGGGTATTGCAACTTTTGGCCATTTTGAGGCGAAATTGTTCCTTTGGGGGGGTATTGCAACTTTTGGCCATTTTGAAGCGAAATTGTTCCTTTGGGGGGTATTGCAACTTTTCGGCATTTTGAGGCGAAATTGTTCCTTTGGGGGGGTATTGCAATTTTTTGCCATTTTGAGGCGAAATTGTTCCTTTGGGGGGGTATTGCAACTTTTGGCCATTTTGAAGCGAAACTGTTCCTTTGGGGGGCTATTGCAATTTTTTGCCATTTTGAGGTGAAATTGTTCCTTTGGGGGGGTATTGCAACTTTTGGCCATTTTGAAGCGAAATTGTTCCTTTGGGGAGTTTTGCAACTTTTCGGCATTTTGAAGCGAAATTGTTCCTTTGGGGGTGTATTTCAACTTTTGGCCATTTAGAAGCGAAATTGTTCCTTTGGGGGGGTATTGCAACTTTTGACCATTTTGAAGCGAAATTGTTCCTTTGAGGGGTATTGCAATTTTTTGCCATTTTGAGGCGAAATTGTTCCTTTGGGGGGGTATTGCAACTTTTGGCCATTTTGAAGCGAAATTGTTCCTTTGGGGGGTATTTCAACTTTTCGGCATTTTGAGGCGAAATTGTTCCTTTGGGGGGGTATTGCAATTTTTTGCCATTTTGAGGCGAAATTGTTCCTTTGGGGGGGTATTGCAACTTTTGGCCATTTTTAAGCGAAATTGTTTCTTTGGGGGGGTATTGCAATTTTTTGCCATTTTGAGGTGAAATTGTTCCTTTGGGGAAGTATTGCAACTTTTGGCCATTTTGAAGCGAAATTGTTCCTTTCGGGGGGTATTGAAACTTTTCGGCATTTTGAAGTGAAATTGTTCCTTTGGGGGGTATTGCAACTTTTGACCATTTTGAAGCGAAATTGTTTCTTTGGGGGGGTATTGCAACTTTTCGGCATTTTGAGGCGAAATTGTTCCTTTGGGGGGGTATTGCAATTTTTTTTCCATTTTGAGGCGAAATTGTTCCTTTGGGGGGGTATTGCAACTTTTGGCCATTTTGAAGCGAAATTGTTCCTTTCGGGGGGTATTGCAACTTTTCGGCATTTTGAGGCGAAATTGTTCCTTTGGGGGGGTATTGCAATTTTTTTTCCATTTTGAGGCGAAATTGTTCCTTTGGGGGCGTATTGCAACTTTTGGCCATTTTGAAGCGAAATTGTACCTTTGGGGGGTATTGCAATTTTTTTTCCATTTTGAGGCGAAATTGTTCCTTTGGGGGGGTATTGCAACTTTTGGCCATTTTGAAGCGAAATTGTTCCTTTCGGGGGGTATTGCAACTTTTCGGCATTTTGAGGCGAAATTGTTCCTTTGGGGGGGTATTGCAATTTCTTGCCATTTTGAGGCGAAATTGTTCCTTTGGGGGGGTATTGCAACTTTTGGCCATTTTGAAGCAAAATTGTTCCTTTCGGGGGGTATTTAAACTTTTCGGCATTTTGAGGCGAAATTGTTCCTTTGGGGGGTATTGCAACTTTTGGCCATTTTGAGGCGAAATTGTTCCTTTGGGGGGGTATTGCAACTTTTGGCCATTTTGAAGCGAAATTGTTCCTTTGGGGGTATTGCAACTTTTCGGCATTTTGAGGCGAAATTGTTCCTTTGGGGGGGTATTGCAATTTTTTGCCATTTTGAGGCGAAATTGTTCCTTTGGGGGGGTATTGCAACTTTTGGCCATTTTGAAGCGAAATTGTTCCTTTGGGGGGCTATTGCAATTTTTTGCCATTTTGAGGCGAAATTGTTCCTTTGGGGGGGTATTGCAATTTTTTTTCCATTTTGAGGCGAAATTGTTCCTTTGGGGGGGTATTGCAACTTTTGGCCATTTTGAAGCGAAATTGTTCCTTTCGGGGGGTATTGCAACTTTTCGGCATTTTGAGGCGAAATTGTTCCTTTGGGGGGGTATTGCAATTTTTTTTCCATTTTGAGGCGAAATTGTTCCTTTGGGGGGGTATTGCAACTTTTGACCATTTTGAAGCGAAATTGTTCCTTTGGGGGTATTGCAATTTTTTGCCATTTTGAGGCGAAATTGTTCCTTTGGGGGGGTATTGCAACTTTTGGCCATTTTGAAGCGAAATTGTTCCTTTGGGGGGTATTTCAACTTTTCGGCATTTTGAGGCGAAATTGTTCCTTTGGGGGGGTATTGCAATTTTTTGCCATTTTGAGGCGAAATTGTTCCTTTGGGGGGGTATTGCAACTTTTGGCCATTTTTAAGCGAAATTGTTCCTTTGGGGGGGTATTGCAATTTTTTGCCATTTTGAGGTGAAATTGTTCCTTTGGGGAAGTATTGCAACTTTTGGCCATTTTGAAGCGAAATTGTTCCTTTCGGGGGGTATTGAAACTTTTCGGCATTTTGAAGTGAAATTGTTCCTTTGGGGGGTATTGCAACTTTTGACCATTTTGAAGCGAAATTGTTTCTTTGGGGGGGTATTGCAACTTTTCGGCATTTTGAGGCGAAATTGTTCCTTTAGGGGGGTATTGCAATTTTTTTTCCATTTTGAGGCGAAATTGTTCCTTTGGGGGGGTATTGCAACTTTTGGCCATTTTGAAGCGAAATTGTTCCTTTCGGGGGGTATTGCAACTTTTCGGCATTTTGAGGCGAAATTGTTCCTTTGGGGGGGTATTGCAATTTTTTTTCCATTTTGAGGCGAAATTGTTCCTTTGGGGGCGTATTGCAACTTTTGGCCATTTTGAAGCGAAATTGTACCTTTGGGGGGGTATTGCAACTTTTCGGCATTTTGAAGCGAAATTGTTCCTTTGGGGGGGTATTGCAATTTTTTTTTCATTTTGAGGCAAAATTGTTCCTTTAGGGGGGTATTGACACTTTTGGCCATTTTGAAGCGAAATTGTTCCTTTGGGGGGTATTGCAATTTTTTGCCATTTTGAGGCGAAATTGTTCCTTTCGGGGGGTATTGCAACTTTTCGGCATTTTGAAGCGAAATTGTTCCTTTGGGGAGGTATTGCAATTTTTTTTTCATTTTGAGGCGAAATTGTTCCTTTGGGGGGTATTGCAACTTTTGGCCATTTTGAAGCGAAATTGTTCCTTTCGGGGGGTATTGCAATTTCTTGCCATTTTGAGGCGAAATTGTTCCTTTGGGGGGGGTATTGCAACTTTTGGCCATTTTGAAGCAAAATTGTTCCTTTCGGGGGGTATTTAAACTTTTCGGCATTTTGAGGCGAAATTGTTCCTTTGGGGGTATTGCAACTTTTGGCCATTTTGAGGCGAAATTGTTCCTTTGGGGGGGTATTGCAACTTTTGGCCATTTTGAAGCGAAATTGTTCCTTTGGGGGGTATTGCAACTTTTCGGCATTTTGAGGCGAAATTGTTCCTTTGGGGGTTATTGCAATTTTTTGCCATTTTGAGGCAAAATTGTTCCTTTGGGGGGGTATTGCAACTTTTGGCCATTTTGAAGCGAAATTGTTCCTTTGGGGGGCTATTGCAATTTTTTGCCATTTTGAGGTGAAATTGTTCCTTTGGGGGGTATTGCAACTTTTGGCCATTTTGAAGCGAAATTGTTCCTTTCGGGGGGTATTGAAACTTTTCGTCATTTTGAGGCAAAATTGTTCCTTTGGGGGGTATTGCAAGTTTTTTTTCCATTTTGAGGCGAAATTGTTCCTTTGGGGGGGTATTGCAACTTTTGGCCATTTTGAAGCGAAATTGTTCCTTTGGGGGGGGTATTGCAACTTTTCAGCATTTTGAGGCGAAATTGTTCCTTTGGGAGGGTATTGCAATTTTTTTTCCATTTTGAGGCGAAATTGTTCCTTTGGGGGGTATTGCAACTTTTGGCCATTTTGAAGCGAAATTGTTCCTTTGGGGGGTATTGCAACTTTTCGGCATTTTGAAGCGAAATTGTTCCTTTGGGGGGGTATTGCAACTTTTCAGCATTTTGAGGCGAAATTGTTCCTTTGGGAGGGTATTGCAATTTTTTTTCCATTTTGAGGCGAAATTGTTCCTTTGGGAGGGTATTGCAACTTTTGGCCATTTTGAAGCGAAATTGTTCCTTTGGGGGGTATTGCAACTTTTCGGCATTTTGAAGCGAAATTGTTCCTTTGGGGGTGTTTGAAGCGAAATTGTTCCTTTGGGGGGGTATTGCAAATTTTGACCATTTTGAAGCGAAATTGTTCCTTTGGGGGGTATTGTAACTTTTCGGCATTTTGAGGCGAAATTGTTCCTTTGGGGGGGTATTGCAATTTTTTGTTATTTTGAGGCAAAATTGTTCCTTTGGGGGGGTATTGCAACTTTTGGCCATTTTGAAGCGAAATTGTTCCTTTCGGGGGGTATTGCAACTTTTCGGCATTTTGAGGCGAAATTCTTCCTTTGGGGGTATTGCAATTTTTTGCCATTTTGAGGCGAAATTGTTCCTTTGGGGGGGTATTGCAACTTTTGGCCATTTTGAAGCAAAATTGTTCCTTTGGGGGGTATTGTAACTTTTCGGCATTTTGAGGCGAAATTGTTCCTTTGGGGGGGTATTGCAATTTTTTGTTATTTTGAGGCAAAATTGTTCCTTTGGGGGGGTATTGCAACTTTTGGCCATTTTGAAGCGAAATTGTTCCTTTCGGGGGGTATTGCAACTTTTCGGCATTTTGAGGCGAAATTCTTCCTTTGGGGGGTATTGCAATTTTTTGCCATTTTGAGGCGAAATTGTTCCTTTGGAGGGGTATTGCAACTTTTGGCCATTTTGAAGCGAAATTGTTCCTTTGGGGGGTATTGCAATTTTTGCCATTTTGAGGTGAAATTGTTCATTTGGGGGGGTATTGCAACTTTTGGCCATTTTGAAGCAAAATTGTTCCTTTCGTGGGGTATTGAAACTTTTCGTCATTTTGAGGCGAAATTGTTCCTTTGGGGGGGTATTGCAACTTTTGGCCATTTTGAAGCGAAATTGTTCCTTTGGGGGGGTATTGCAACTTTTGGCCATTTTGAAGCGAAATTGTTCCTTTGGGGGGTATTTCAACTTTTCGGCATTTTGAGGCGAAATTGTTCCTTTGAGGGGGTATTGCAATTTTTTGCCATTTTGAGACGAAATTGTTCCTTTGGGGGGGTATTGCAACTTTTGGCCATTTTTAAGCGAAATTGTTCCTTGGGGGGGGTATTGCAATTTTTTGCCATTTTGAGGTGAAATTGTTCCTTTGGGGGGGTATTGCAACTTTTGGCCATTTTGAAGCGAAATTGTTCCTTTCGGGGGGTATTGAAACTTTTCGGCATTTTGAAGCGAAATTGTTCCTTTGGGGGGTATTGCAACTTTTGGCCATTTTGAAGTGAAATTGTTCCTTTAGGGGGGTATTGCAACTTTTGACCATTTTGAAGCGAAATTGTTCCTTTGGGGGGGTATTGCAATTTTTTGCCATTTTGAGGTGAAATTGTTCCTTTGGGGGGGTATTGCAACTTTTGGCCATTTTTAAGCGAAATTGTTCCTTTGGGGGGGTATTGCAATTTTTTGCCATTTTGAGGTGAAACTGTTCCTTTGGGGGGGTATTGCAACTTTTGGCCATTTTGAAGCGAAATTGTTCCTTTCGGGGGGTATTGAAACTTTTCGGCATTTTGAAGCGAAATTGTTCCTTTGGGGGTATTGCAACTTTTGGCCATTTTGAAGTGAAATTGTTCCTTTGGGGGGGTATTGCAACTTTTGACCATTTTGAAGCGAAATTGTTCCTTTGGGGGGGTATTGCAACTTTTCGGCATTTTGAGGCGAAATTGTTCCTTTGGGGGGTATTGCAACTTTTGGCCATTTTGAAGCGAAATTGTTCCTTTCGGGGGGTATTGCAACTTTTCGGCATTTTGAGGCGAAATTGTTCCTTTGGGGGGGTATTGCAATTTTTTTTCCATTTTGAGGCGAAATTGTTCCTTTGGGGGGGTATTGCAACTTTTGGCCAATTTGAAGCGAAATTGTACCTTTGGGGGGGTATTGCAACTTTTCGGCATTTTGAAGCGAAATTGTTCCTTTGGGGGGGTATTGCAATTTTTTTTTCATTTTGAGGCGAAATTGTTCCTTTGGGGGGTGTATTGCAACTTTTGGCCATTTTGAAGCGAAATTGTTCCTTTGGGGGTATTGCAATTTTTTGCCATTTTGAGGCGAAATTCTTCCTTTCGGGGGGTATTGCAACTTTTCGGCATTTTGAAGCGAAATTGTTCTTTTGGGGGGGTATTGCAATTTTTTTTTCATTTTGAGGCGAAATTGTTCCTTTGGGGGGTATTGCAATTTCTTGCCATTTTGAGGCGAAATTGTTCCTTTGGGGGGGTATTGCAACTTTTGGCCATTTTGAAGCAAAATTGTTCCTTTCGGGGGGTATTTAAACTTTTCGGCATTTTGAGGCGAAATTGTTCCTTTGGTGGGGTATTGCAACTTTTGGCCATTTTGAGGCGAAATTGTTCCTTTGGGGGGGTATTGCAACTTTTGATTATTTTGAAGCGAAATTGTTCCTTTGGGGGGGTATTGCATCTTTTGATTATTTTGAAGCGAAATTGTTCCTTTGGGGGGGTATTGCAACTTTTCGGCATTTTGAGGCGAAATTGTTCCTTTGGGGGGGTATTGCAATTTTTTTTCCATTTTGAAGCGAAATTGTTCCTTTCGGGGGGTATTGCAACTTTTCGGCATTTTGAGGCGAAATTGTTCCTTTTGGGGGGTATTGCAATTTTTTGCCATTTTGAGGCGAAATTGTTCCTTTGGGGGGG
This sequence comes from Anomaloglossus baeobatrachus, assembly GCF_048569485.1. Lineage (NCBI taxonomy): Eukaryota > Metazoa > Chordata > Amphibia > Anura > Aromobatidae > Anomaloglossus > Anomaloglossus baeobatrachus. Next base: position 290,886,162 of record NC_134356.1, on the reverse strand, counting down.
TATTGCAACTTTTGGCCATTTTGAAGCGAAATTGTTCCTTTCGGGGGGTATTGCAACTTTTCGGCATTTTGAGGCGAAATTGTTCATGTGGGGGGTATTGCATTTTTTTTTCCATTTTGAGGCGAAATTGTTCCTTTGGGGGGGTATTTCAACTTTTGGCCGTTTTGAAGCGAAATTGTACCTTTGGGGGGGTATTGCAACTTTTCGGCATTTTGAAGCGAAATTGTTCCTTTGGGGGGATATTGCAATTTTTTTTTCATTTTGAGGCGAAATTGTTCCTTTGGGGGGTATTGCAACTTTTGGCCATTTTGAAGCGAAATTGTTCCTTTGGGGGGATATTGCAACTTTTGGCCATTTTGAAGCGAAATTGTTCCTTTCGGGGGATAATGCAACTTTTGGCCATTTTGAAGCGAAATTGTTCCTTTCGGGGGATAATGCAACTTTTCGGTATTTTGAAGCGAAATTGTTCCTTTGGGGGGGTATTGCAATTTTTTTTTCATTTTGAGGCGAAATTGTTCCTTTGGGGGGCTATTGCACTTTTTTGCGATTTTGAGGTGAAATTGTTCCTTTGGGGGGGTATTGCAAGTTTTGGCCATTTTGAAGCGAAATTGTTCCTTTGGGGGGTATTGCAACTTTTCGGCATTTTGAAGCGAAATTGTTCCTTTGGGGGGGTATTGCAACTTTTGGCCATTTTGAAGCGAAATTGTTCCTTTTCGGGTATTGCAACTTTTGACCATTTTGAAGCGAAATTGTTCCTTTGGGGGGTATTGCAACTTTTCGTCATTTTGAGGCGAAATTGTTCCTTTGGGGGGGTATTGCAATTTTTTTTTCCATTTTGAGGCGAAATTGTTCCTTTGGGGGGTATTGCAACTTTTGGCCATTTTGAAGCGAAATTGTTCCTTTAGGGGGGTATTGCAACTTTTCGGCATTTTGAAGCGAAATTGTTCCTTTGGGGGGGTATTGCAATTTTTTTTTCCATTTTGAGGCGAAATTGTTCCTTTGGGGGTGTATTGCAACTTTTGGCCATTTTGAAGCGAAATTGTTCCTTTGGGGGGTATTGCAATTTTTTGCCATTTTGAGGCGAAATTGTTAGTTTGGGGGGGTATTGCAAATTTTGGCCATTTTGAAGCGAAATTGTTCCTTTGGGGGGTATTGCAACTTTTCGGCATTTTGAGGCGAAATTGTTCCTTTGGGGGGGTATTGCAATTTTTTGTTATTTTGAGGCAAAATTGTTCCTTTGGGGGGGTATTGCAACTTTTGGCCATTTTGAAGCGAAATTGTTCCTTTGGGGAGGTATTGCAACTTTTGACCATTTTGAAGCGAAATTGTTCCTTTGGGGGGTATTGCAATTTTTTGCCATTTTGAGGCGAAATTGTTCCTTTGGGGGGGTATTTAAACTTTTCTGCATTTTGAGGCGAAATTGTTCCTTTGGTGGGGTATTGCAACTTTTGGCCATTTTGAGGCGAAATTGTTCTTTTGGGGGAGTATTGCAACTTTTGGCCATTTTGAAGCGAAATTGTTCCTTTGGGGGGTATTGCAACTTTTCGGCATTTTGAGGCGAAATTGTTCCTTTGGGGGGTATTGCAACTTTTGGCCATTTTGAAGCGAAATTGTTCCTTTGGGGGGCTATTGCAATTTTTTGCCATTTTGAGGTGAAATTGTTCCTTTGGGGGAGTATTGCAACTTTTGGCCATTTTGAAGCGAAATTGTTCCTTTCGGGGGGTATTGAAACTTTTCATCATTTTGAGGCGAAATTGTTCCTTTGGGGGGGTATTGCAATTTTTTTTCCATTTTGAGGCGAAATTGTTCCTTTCGGGGGGTATTGCAAGTTTTGGCCATTTTGAAGCGAAATTGTTCCTTTGGGGAGTATTGCAACTTTTCGGAATTTTGAAGCGAAATTGTTCCTTTGGGGGGGTATTGCAACTTTTGGCCATTTTGAAGCGAAATTGTTCCATTGGGGGGGTATTGCAACTTTTCGGCATTTTGAAGCGAAATTGTTCCTTTGGGGGGGTATTGCAACTTTTGGCCATTTTGAAGCGAAATTGTTTCTTTGGGAAGTATTGCAACTTTTGACCATTTTGAAGCGAAATTGTTCCTTTGGGGGGTATTGCAATTTTTTGCCATTTTGAGGCGAAATTGTTCCTTTGGGGGGGTATTGCAACTTTTGGCCATTTTGAAGCGAAATTGTTCCTTTGGGGGGTATTGCAACTTTTCGTCATTTTGAGGCGAAATTGTTCCTTTGGGGGGGTATTGCAATTTTTTTTTCCATTTTGAGGCGAAATTGTTCCTTTGGGGGGTATTGCAACTTTTGGCCATTTTGAAGCGAAATTGTTCCTTTAGGGGGGTATTGCAACTTTTCGGCATTTTGAAGCGAAATTGTTCCTTTGGGGGGGTATTGCAACTTTTGGCCATTTTGAAGTGAAATTGTTCCTTTGGGGGGGTATTGCAACTTTTGACCATTTTGAAGCGAAATTGTTCCTTTGGGGGGGTATTGCAACTTTTCAGCATTTTGAGGCGAAATTGTTCCTTTGGGGGGTATTGCAATTTTTTTTCCATTTTGAAGCGAAATTGTTCCTTTCGGGGGGTATTGAAACTTTTCATCATTTTGAGGCGAAATTGTTCCTTTGGGGGGGTATTGCAATTTTTTTTCCATTTTGAGGCGAAATTTTTCCTTTGGGGGGGTATTGCAAGTTTTGGCCATTTTGATGCGAAATTGTTCCTTTGGGGAGTATTGCAACTTTTCGGAATTTTGAAGCGAAATTGTTCCTTTGGGGGGGTATTGCAACTTTTGGCCATTTTGAAGCGAAATTGTTCCTTTGGGGGGGTATTGCAACTTTTCGGCATTTTGAAGCGAAATTGTTCCTTTGGAGGGGTATTGCAACTTTTGGCCATTTTGAAGCGAAATTGTTCCTTTGGGGGGTATTGCAACTTTTGACCATTTTGAAGCGAAATTGTTCCTTTGGGGGGTATTGCAATTTTTTGCCATTTTGAGGCGAAATTGTTCCTTTGGGGGGGTATTGCAACTTTTGGCCATTTTGAAGCGAAATTGTTCCTTTGGGGGGTATTGCAACTTTTCGTCATTTTGAGGCGAAATTGTTCCTTTGGGGGGGTATTGCAATTTTTTTTTCCATTTTGAGGCGAAATTGTTCCTTTAAGGGGTATTGCAACTTTTGGCCATTTTGAAGCGAAATTGTTCCTTTAGGGGGGTATTGCAACTTTTCGGCATTTTGAAGCGAAATTGTTCCTTTGGAGGGGTATTGCAACTTTTGGCCATTTTGAAGCGAAATTGTTCCTTTGGGGGGGTATTGCAACTTTTGACCATTTTGAAGCGAAATTGTTCCTTTGGGGGGGTATTGCAACTTTTGACCATTTTGAAGCGAAATTGTTCCTTTGGGGGGTATTGCAATTTTTTGCCATTTTGAGGCGAAATTGTTCCTTTGGGGGGGTATTGCAACTTTTGGCCATTTTGAAGCGAAATTGTTCCTTTGGGGGGGTATTGCAACTTTTGGCCATTTTGAAGCGAAATTGTTCCTTTGGGGGGGTATTGCAACTTTTGACCATTTTGAAGCGAAATTGTTCCTTTGGGGGGTATTCCAATTTTTTGCGATTTTGAGGCGAAATTGTTCCTTTGGAGGGGTATTGCAACTTTTGGCCATTTTGAAGCGAAATTGTTCCTTTGGGGGGGTATTGCAACTTTTGACCATTTTGAAGCGAAATTGTTCCTTTGGGGGGGTATTGCAACTTTTGACCATTTTGAAGCGAAATTGTTCCTTTGGGGGGTATTGCAATTTTTTGCCATTTTGAGGCGAAATTGTTCCTTTGGGGGGGTATTGCAACTTTTGGCCATTTTGAAGCGAAATTGTTCCTTTGGGGGGGTATTGCAACTTTTGACCATTTTGAAGCGAAATTGTTCCTTTGGGGGGTATTGCAATTTTTTGACATTTTGAGGCGAAATTGTTCCTTTGGGGGGGTATTGCAACTTTTGATTATTTTGAAGCGAAATTGTTCCTTTGGGGGGGTATTGCAACTTTTCGGCATTTTGAGGCGAAATTGTTCCTTTGGGGGGGTATTGCAATTTTTTTTCCATTTTGAGGCGAAATTGTACCTTTGGGGGGGTATTGCAATTTTTTGCCATTTTGAGGCGAAATTGTTCCTTTGGGGGGGTATTGCAACTTTTGGCCATTTTGAAGCGAAATTGTTCCTTTCGGGGGGTATTGCAACTTTTCGGCATTTTGAGGCGAAATTGTTCCTTTGGGGGGTATTGCAATTTTTTTTCCATTTTGAGGCGAAATTGTTCCTTTGGGGGGGTATTGCAACTTTTGGCCATTTTGAAGCGAAATTGTACCTTTGGGGGGGTATTGCAACTTTTCGGCATTTTGAAGCGAAATTGTTCCTTTGGGGGGATATTGCAATTTTTTATTCATTTTGAGGCGAAATTGTTCCTTTGGGGGGGTATTGCAACTTTTGGCCATTTTGAAGCGAAATTGTTCCTTTGGGGGGGTATTGCAACTTTTCGGCATTTTGAAGCGAAATTGTTCCTTTGGGGGGTATTGCAATTTTTTGCCATTTTGAGGCGAAATTGTTCCTTTGGGGGGGTATTGCAACTTTTGGCCATTTTAAAGCGAAATTGTTCCTTTGGGGGGTATTGCAACTTTTCGTCATTTTGAGGCGAAATTGTTCCTTTGGGGGGGTATTGCAATTTTTTTTTCCATTTTGAGGCGAAATTGTTCCTTTGGGGGGTATTGCAACTTTTGGCCATTTTGAAGCGAAATTGTTCCTTTAGGGGGGTATTGCAACTTTTCGGCATTTTGAAGCGAAATTGTTCCTTTGGGGGGGTATTGCAACTTTTGGCCATTTTGAAGCGAAATTGTTCCTTTGGGGGGGTATTGCAACTTTTCGGCATTTTGAAGCGAAATTGTTCCTTTGGGGGGGTATTGCAACTTTTGGCCATTATGAAGCGAAATTGTTCCTTTGGGGGGTATTGCAACTTTTGACCATTTTGAAGCGAAATTGTTCCTTTGGGGGGTATTGCAATTTTTTGCCATTTTGAGGCGAAATTGTTCCTTTGGGGGGGTATTGCAACTTTTGGCCGTTTTGAAGCGAAATTGTTCCTTTGGGGGGTATTGCAACTTTTCGTCATTTTGAGGCGAAATTGTTCCTTTGGGGGGGTATTGCAACTTTTCAGCATTTTGAGGCGAAATTGTTCCTTTGGGGGGGTATTGCAATTTTTTTCCATTTTGAGGCGAAATTGTTCCTTTGGGGGGGTATTGCAACTTTTGGCCATTTTGAAGCGAAATTGTTCCTTTGGGGGGTATTGCAACTTTTCGGCATTTTGAAGCGAAATTGTTCCTTTGGGGGTGTATTGCAACTTTTGGCCATTTTGAAGCAAAATTTTTCCTTTGGGGGGTATTGCAATTTTTTGCCATTTTGAGGCGAAATTGTTCCTTTGGGGGGATATTGCAACTTTTGGCCATTTTGAAGCGAAATTGTTCCTTTGGGGGGTATTGCAACTTTTCGGCATTTTGAGGCGAAATTGTTTCTTTGGGGGGGTATTGCAATTTTTTGTTATTTTGAGGCAAAATTGTTCCTTTGGGGGGGTATTGCAACTTTTGGCCATTTTGAAGCGAAATTGTTCCTTTCGGGGGGTATTGCAACTTTTCGGCATTTTGAGGCGAAATTCTTCCTTTGGGGGGTATTGCAATTTTTTGCCATTTTGAGGCGAAATTGTTCCTTTGGAGGGGTATTGCAACTTTTGGCCATTTTGAAGCGAAATTGTTCCTTTGGGGGGTATTCCAATTTTTTGCCATTTTGAGGCGAAATTGTTCCTTTGGAGGGGTATTGCAACTTTTGGCCATTTTGAAGCGAAATTGTTCCTTTGGGGGGGTATTGCAACTTTTGACCATTTTGAAGCAAAATTGTTCCTTTGGGGTGGGGGTATTGCAACTTTTGACCATTTTGAAGCGAAATTGTTCCTTTGGGGGGTATTGCAATTTTTTGCCATTTTGAGGCGAAATTGTTCCTTTGGGGGGGTATTGCAACTTTTGATTATTTTGAAGCGAAATTGTTCCTTTGGGGGGGTATTGCAACTTTTGGCCATTTTGAAGCGAAATTGTTCCTTTGGGGGGTATTGCAACTTTTCGGCATTTTGAGGCGAAATTGTTCCTTTGGGGGGGTATTGCAATTTTTTGTTATTTTGAGGCAAAATTGTTCCTTTGAGGGGTATTGAAACTTTTGGCCATTTTGAAGCGAAATTGTTCCTTTCGGGGGGTATTGCAACTTTTCGGCATTTTGAGGCGAAATTCTTCCTTTGGGGGGTATTGCAATTTTTTTTCCATTTTGAGGCGAAATTGTTCCTTTGGGGGGGTATTGCAATTTTTTGCCATTTTGAGGCGAAATTGTTCCTTTGGGGGGGTATTGCAACTTTTGGCCATTTTGAAGCGAAATTGTTCCTTTCGGGGGGTATTGCAACTTTTCGGCATTTTGAGGCGAAATTGTTCCTTTGGGGGGGTATTGCAATTTTTTGCCATTTTGAGGCGAAATTGTTCCTTTGGGGGGGTATTGCAACTTTTGGCCATTTTGAAGCGAAATTGTTCCTTTCGGGGGGTATTGCAACTTTTCGGCATTTTGAGGCGAAATTGTTCCTTTGGGGGGTATTGCAATTTTTTTTCCATTTTGAGGCGAAATTGTTCCTTTGGGGGGGTATTGCAACTTTTGGCCATTTTGAAGCGAAATTGTACCTTTGGGGGGGTATTGCAACTTTTCGGCATTTTGAAGCGAAATTGTTCCTTTGGGGGATATTGCAATTTTTTTTTCATTTTGAGGCGAAATTGTTCCTTTGGGGGGTATTGCAACTTTTGGCCATTTTGAAGCGAAATTGTTCCTTTGGGGGGTATTGCAATTTTTTGCCATTTTGAGGCGAAATTGTTCCTTTCGAGGGGTATTGCAACTTTTCGGCATTTTGAAGCGAAATTGTTCCTTTGGGGGGATATTGCAATTTTTTTTTCATTTTGAGGCGAAATTGTTCCTTTGGGGGGGGTATTGCAACTTTTGGCCATTTTGAAGCGAAATTGTTCCTTTCGGGGGGTATTGCAATTTCTTGCCATTTTGAGGCGAAATTGTTCCTTTGGGGGGGTATTGCAACTTTTGGCCATTTTGAAGCGAAATTGTTCCTTTGGGGGGGCTATTGCAATTTTTTGCCATTTTGAGGTGAAATTGTTCCTTTGGGGGGGTATTGCAACTTTTGGCCATTTTGAAACGAAATTGTTCCTTTGGGGGGGTATTGCAATTTTTTTTCGATTTTGAGGCGAAATTGTTTCTTTGGGGGGGTATTGCAACTTTAGGCCAATTTGAGGCGAAATTGTTCCTTTGGGGGGGTATTGCAACTTTTGGCCATTTTGAAGCGAAATTGTTCCTTTGGGGGGTATTGCAACTTTTGACCATTTTGAAGCGAAATTGTTCCTTTGGGAGGTATTGCAATTTTTTGCCATTTTGAGGCGAAATTGTTCCTTTGGGGGGGTATTGCAACTTTTGGCCATTTTGAAGCGAAATTGTTCCTTTGGGGGGTATTGCAACTTTTCGTCATTTTGAGGCGAAATTGTTCCTTTGGGGGGGTATTGCAACTTTTCGGCATTTTGAAGCGAAATTGTTCCTTTGGGGGGGTATTGCAACTTTTGGCCATTTTGAAGTGAAATTGTTCCTTTGGGGGGGTATTGCAACCTTTGACCATTTTGAAGCGAAATTGTTCCTTTGGGGGGGTATTGCAACTTTTCAGCATTTTGAGGCGAAATTGTTCCTTTGGGGGGGTATTGCAACTTTTCAGCATTTTGAGGCGAAATTGTTCCTTTGGGGGGGTATTGCATTTTTTTTTCCATTTTGAGGCGAAATTGTTCCTTTGGGGTGGTATTGCAACTTTTGGCCATTTTGAAGCGAAATTGTTCCTTTGGGGGGTATTGCAACTTTTCGGCATTTTGAAGCGAAATTGTTCCTTTGGGGGTGTATTGCAACTTTTGGCCATTTTGAAGCGAAATTTTTCCTTTGGGGGGTATTGCAATTTTTTGCCATTTTGAGGCGAAATTGTTCCTTTGGGGGGTATTACAATTTTTGGCCATTTTGAGGCGAAATTGTTCCTTTGGAGGGGTATTGCATCTTTTGGCCATTTTGAAGCGAAATTGTTCCTTTCGGGGGGTATTGCAACTTTTCGGCATTTTGAGGTGAAATTGTTCCTTTGGGGGGGTATTGCAATTTTTTGCCATTTTGAGGCGAAATTGTTCCTTTGGGGGGGTATTGCAACTTTTGGCCATTTTGAAGCGAAATTGTACCTTTGGGGGGGTATTGCAACTTTTCGGCATTTTAAAGCGAAATTGTTCCTTTGGGGGGGTATTGCAATTTTTTTTTCATTTTGAGGCGAAATTGTTCCTTTGGGGGGTTATTGCAACTTTTGGCCATTTTGAGGCGAAATTGTTCCTTTGGGGGGGCTATTGCAATTTTTTGCCATTTTGAGGTGAAATTGTTCCTTTGGTGGGGTATTGCAACTTTTGGCCATTTTGAAACGAAATTGTTCCTTTGGGGGGGTATTGCAATTTTTTTTCGATTTTGAGGCGAAATTGTTCCTTTGGGGGGGTATTGCAACTTTAGGCCAATTTGAGGCGAAATTGTTCCTTTGGGGGGGTATTGCAACTTTTGGCCATTTTGAAGCGAAATTGTTCCTTTGGGGGGTATTGCAACTTTTGACCATTTTGAAGCGAAATTGTTCCTTTGGGAGGTATTGCAACTTTTCGTCATTTTGAGGCGAAATTGTTCCTTTGGGGGGGTATTGCAATTTTTTTTTCCATTTTGAGGCGAAATTGTTCCTTTGGGGGGTATTGCAACTTTTGGCCATTTTGAAGCGAAATTGTTCCTTTAGGGGGGTATTGCAACTTTTCGGCATTTTGAAGCGAAATTGTTCCTTTGGGGGGGTATTGCAACTTTTGGCCATTTTGAAGTGAAATTGTTCCTTTGGGGGGGTATTGCAACCTTTGACCATTTTGAAGCGAAATTGTTCCTTTGGGGGGGTATTGCAACTTTTCAGCATTTTGAGGCGAAATTGTTCCTTTGGGGGGGTATTGCAACTTTTCAGCATTTTGAGGCGAAATTGTTCCTTTGGGGGGGTATTGCAATTTTTTTTCCATTTTGAGGCGAAATTGTTCCTTTGGGGGGGTATTGCAACTTTTGGCCATTTTGAAGCGAAATTGTTCCTTTGGGGGGTATTGCAACTTTTCGGCATTTTGAAGCGAAATTGTTCCTTTGGGGGTGTATTGCAACTTTTGGCCATTTTGAAGCGAAATTTTTCCTTTGGGAGGTATTGCAATTTTTTGCCATTTTGAGGCGAAATTGTTCCTTTCGGGGGGTATTGCAACTTTTCGGCATTTTGAGGTGAAATTGTTCCTTTGGGGGGGTATTGCAATTTTTTGCCATTTTGAGGCGAAATTGTTCCTTTGGGGGGGTATTGCAACTTTTGGCCATTTTGAAGCGAAATTGTACCTTTGGGGGGGTATTGCAACTTTTCGGCATTTTAAAGCGAAATTGTTCCTTTGGGGGGGTATTGCAATTTTTTTTCATTTTGAGGCGAAATTGTTCCTTTGGGGGGTTATTGCAACTTTTGGCCATTTTGAGGCGAAATTGTTCCTTTGGGGGGGTATTGCAACTTTTGGCCATTTTGAAGCAAAATTGTTCCTTTCGGGGGGTATTGCAACTTTTCGGCATTTTGAGGTGAAATTTTTCCTTTGGGGGGGTATTGCAACTTTTGGCCATTTTGAAGCGAAATATTTCCTTTGGGGGGGTATTGCAACTTTTCGGCATTTTGAGGCGAAATTGTTCATTTGGGGGGGTATTACAATTTTTGGCTTATTTTGAGGCGAAATTGTTCCTTTGGGGGGGTATTGCAACTTTTGGCCATTTTGAAGTGAAATTGTTCCTTTGGGGGGGTATTGCAACTTTTTGGCATTTTGAAGCGAAATTGTTCCTTTGGGGGGGTATTGCAACTTTTGGCCATTTTGAAGCGAAATTGTTCTTTTGGGGGGGTATTGCAACTTTTGACCATTTTGAAGCGAAATTGTTCCTTTGGGGGGTATTGCAACTTTTCGGCATTTTGAGGCGAAATTGTTCCTTTGGGGGGGTGGCCATTTTGAAGCGAAATTGTTCCTTTGGGGGGTATTGCAATTTTTTGCCATTTTGAGGCGAAATTGTTCCTTTCGGGGGGTATTGCAACTTTTGACCATTTTGACGCGAAATTGTTCCTTTCGGGCGGTATTGAAACTTTTCGGCATTTTGAGGCGAAATTGTTCCTTTGGGGGGTGGCCATTTTGAAGCGAAATTGTTCCTTTGGGGGGGTATTGCAATTTTTTGCCATTTTGAGGCGAAATTGTTGCTTTGGGGGTGTATTGCAACTTTTGGCCATTTTGAAGCGAAATTGTTCCTTTCGGGGAGTATTGCAACTTTTCGGCATTTTGAGGCGAAATTGTTCCTTTGGGGGGGTATTGCAATTTTTTTTCCATTTTGAGGCGAAATTGTTTCTTGGGGGAGTATTGCAACTTTTGGCCATTTTGAAGCGAAATTGTACCTTTGGGGGGGTATTGCAACTTTTCGGCATTTTGAAGCGAAATTGTTCCTTTGGGGGGTATTGCAATTTTTCGCAATTTTGAGGCGAAATTGTTCCTTTGGGGGGTATTGCAACTTTTGGACATTTTGAAGCGAAATTGTTCCTTTGGGGGGGTATTGCAATTTTTTGCAATTTTGAGGCGATATTGTTCCTTTGGGGGGGTATTACAATTTTTGCCATTTTGAGGCGAAATTGTTCCTTTGGGGGGGTATTGCAACTTTTGACCATTTTGAAGCGAAATTGTTCCTTTGGGAGGTATTGCAACTTTTCGTCATTTTGAGGCGAAATTGTTCCTTTGGGGGGGTATTGCAATTTTTTTTTCCATTTTGAGGCGAAATTGTTCCTTTGGGGGGTATTGCAACTTTTGGCCATTTTGAAGCGAAATTGTTCCTTTAGGGGGGTATTGCAACTTTTCGGCATTTTGAAGCGAAATTGTTCCTTTGGGGGGGTATTGCAACTTTTGGCCATTTTGAAGTGAAATTGTTCCTTTGGGGGGGTATTGCAACCTTTGACCATTTTGAAGCGAAATTGTTCCTTTGGGGGGGTATTGCAACTTTTCAGCATTTTGAGGCGAAATTGTTCCTTTGGGGGGGTATTGCAACTTTTCAGCATTTTGAGGCGAAATTGTTCCTTTGGGGGGGTATTGCAATTTTTTTTCCATTTTGAGGCGAAATTGTTCCTTTGGGGGGGTATTGCAACTTTTGGCCATTTTGAAGCGAAATTGTTCCTTTGGGGGGTATTGCAACTTTTCGGCATTTTGAAGCGAAATTGTTCCTTTGGGGGTGTATTGCAACTTTTGGCCATTTTGAAGCGAAATTTTTCCTTTGGGAGGTATTGCAATTTTTTGCCATTTTGAGGCGAAATTGTTCCTTTCGGGGGGTATTGCAACTTTTCGGCATTTTGAGGTGAAATTGTTCCTTTGGGGGGGTATTGCAATTTTTTGCCATTTTGAGGCGAAATTGTTCCTTTGGGGGGGTATTGCAACTTTTGGCCATTTTGAAGCGAAATTGTACCTTTGGGGGGGTATTGCAACTTTTCGGCATTTTAAAGCGAAATTGTTCCTTTGGGGGGGTATTGCAATTTTTTTTTCATTTTGAGGCGAAATTGTTCCTTTGGGGGGTTATTGCAACTTTTGGCCATTTTGAGGCGAAATTGTTCCTTTGGGGGGGTATTGCAACTTTTGGCCATTTTGAAGCAAAATTGTTCCTTTCGGGGGGTATTGCAACTTTTCGGCATTTTGAGGTGAAATTTTTCCTTTGGGGGGGTATTGCAACTTTTGGCCATTTTGAAGCGAAATATTTCCTTTGGGGGGGTATTGCAACTTTTCGGCATTTTGAGGCGAAATTGTTCATTTGGGGGGGTATTACAATTTTTGGCTTATTTTGAGGCGAAATTGTTCCTTTGGGGGGATATTGCAACTTTTGGCCATTTTGAAGCGAAATTGTTCCTTTCGGGGGGTATTGCAACTTTTCGGCATTTTGAGGTGAAATTGGGGTATTATATGGGGGGGTATTGCAATTTTTTTTCCATTTTGAGGCGAAATTGTTCCTTTGGGGGGGTATTGCAACTTTTGGCCATTTTGAAGTGAAATTGTTCCTTTGGGGGGGTATTGCAACTTTTTGGCATTTTGAAGCGAAATTGTTCCTTTGGGGGGGTATTGCAACTTTTGGCCATTTTGAAGCGAAATTGTTCTTTTGGGGGGGTATTGCAACTTTTGACCATTTTGAAGCGAAATTGTTCCTTTGGGGGGTATTGCAACTTTTCGGCATTTTGAGGCGAAATTGTTCCTTTGGGGGGGTGGCCATTTTGAAGCGAAATTGTTCCTTTGGGGGGTATTGCAATTTTTTTCCATTTTGAGGCGAAATTGTTCCTTTCGGGGGGTATTGCAACTTTTGACCATTTTGACGCGAAATTGTTCCTTTCGGGCGGTATTGAAACTTTTCGGCATTTTGAGGCGAAATTGTTCCTTTGGGGGGTGGCCATTTTGAAGCGAAATTGTTCCTTTGGGGGGGTATTGCAATTTTTTGCCATTTTGAGGCGAAATTGTTGCTTTGGGGGTGTATTGCAACTTTTGGCCATTTTGAAGCGAAATTGTTCCTTTCGGGGAGTATTGCAACTTTTCGGCATTTTGAGGCGAAATTGTTCCTTTGGGGGGGTATTGCAATTTTTTTTCCATTTTGAGGCGAAATTGTTTCTTGGGGGAGTATTGCAACTTTTGGCCATTTTGAAGCGAAATTGTACCTTTGGGGGGGTATTGCAACTTTTCGGCATTTTGAAGCGAAATTGTTCCTTTGGGGGGTATTGCAATTTTTCGCAATTTTGAGGCGAAATTGTTCCTTTGGGGGGTATTGCAACTTTTGGCCATTTTGAAGCGAAATTGTTCCTTTGGGAGGGTATTGCAATTTTTTGCAATTTTGAGGCGATATTGTTCCTTTGGGGGGGTATTACAATTTTTGGCCATTTTGAGGCGAAATTGTTCCTTTGGGGGGGTATTGCATCTTTTGGCCATTTTGAAGCGAAATTGTTCCTTTCGGGGGGTATTGCAACTTTTCGGCATTTTGAGGTGAAATTGTTCCTTTGGGGGGGTATTGCAAATTTTTGCCATTTTGAGGCGAAATTGTTCCTTTGGGGGGGGTATTGCAACTTTTGGCCATTTTGAAGCGAAATTGTTCCTTTCGTGGGGTATTGCAACTTTTCGGCATTTTGAGGCAAAATTGTTCCTTTGGGGGGGTATTGCAACTTTTGGCCATTTTGAAGCGAAATTGTTCCTTTTGGGGGGTATTGCAACTTTTCGGCATTTTGAGGCGAAATTGTTCCTTTGGGGGGATATTGCAACTTTTGGCCATTTTGAAGCGAAATTGTTCCTTTGGGGGTATTGCAATTTTTTGCCATTTTGAGGCGAAATTGTTCCTTTGGGGGGTATTGCAACTTTTGGCCATTTTGAAGCGAAATTGTTCCTTTCGGGGTGTATTGCAACTTTTCGGCATTTTGAGGCGAAATTGTTCTTTTGGGGGGGTATTGCAATTTTTTTTTCCATTTTGAGGCGAAATTGTTCCTTTGGGGGTGTATTGCAACTTTTGGCCATTTTGAGGCGAAATTGTTCCTTTGGGGGGGTATTGCAACTTTTGGCCATATTGAAGCGAAATTGTTCCTTTGGGGGGGTATTACAATTTTTGGCCATTTTGAGGCGAAATTGTTCCTTTGGGGGGGGTTTGCAATTTTTTGCCATTTTGAGGCGAAATTGTTGCTTTGGGGGGGTATTGCAACTTTTGGCCATTTTGAAGCGAAATTGTTCCTTTCGGGGGGTATTGCAAGTTTTCGGCATTTTGAGGCGAAATTGTTCCTTTGGGGGGGTATTGCAACTTTTGGCCATTTTGAAGCGAAATTGTTCCTTTGGGGGGGTATTGTAATTTTTCGGCATTTTAAGGCGAAATTGTTCCTTTGGGGGGGTATTGCAACTTTTGGCCATTTTGAAGCGAAATTCCTTTTGGGGGTATTTAAACTTTTCGGCATTTTGAGGCGAAATTGTTCCTTTGGGGCGGTATTGCAATTTTTTTTCTATTTTGAGGCGAAATTGTTCCTTTGGGGGGGTATTGCAACTTTTGGCCATTTTGAAGCGAAATTGTTCCTTTCGGGGTGTATTGCAACTTTTCAGCATTTTCAGGCGAAATTGTTCCTTTGGGGGGGTATTGCAATTTTTTGCCATTTTGAGGCGAAATTGTTCCTTTGGGGGGGTATTGCATCTTTTGGCCATTTTGAAGCGAAATTGTTCCTTTCGGGGGGTATTGCAACTTTTCGGCATTTTGAGGTGAAATTGTTCCTTTGGGGGGGTATTGCAATTTTTTGCCATTTTGAGGCGAAATTGTTCCATTGGGGGGGTATTGCAATTTTTTGCCATTTTGAGGCGAAATTGTTGCTTTGGGGGTGTATTGCAACTTTTGGCCATTTTGAAGCGAAATTGTTCCTTTCGGGGAGTATTGCAACTTTTCGGCATTTTGAGGCGAAATTGTTCCTTTGGGGGGGTATTGCAATTTTTTTTCCATTTTGAGGCGAAATTGTTTCTTGGGGGGGTATTGCAACTTTTGGCCATTTTGAAGCGAAATTGTACCTTTGGGGGGGTATTGCAACTTTTCGGCATTTTGAAGCGAAATTGTTCCTTTGGGGGGTATTGCAATTTTTTGCAATTTTGAGGCGAAATTGTTCCTTTGGGGGGTATTGCAACTTTTGGCCATTTTGAAGCGAAATTGTTCCTTTGGGGGGGTATTGCAATTTTTTGCAATTTTGAGGCGATATTGTTCCTTTGGGGGGGTATTACAATTTTTGGCCATTTTGAGGCGAAATTGTTCCTTTGGGGGGGTATTGCATCTTTTGGCCATTTTGAAGCGAAATTGTTCCTTTCGGGGGGTATTGCAACTTTTCGGCATTTTGAGGTGAAATTGTTCCTTTGGGGGGGTATTGCAAATTTTTGCCATTTTGAGGCGAAATTGTTCCTTTGGGGGGGGTATTGCAACTTTTGGCCATTTTGAAGCGAAATTGTTCCTTTCGTGGGGTATTGCAACTTTTCGGCATTTTGAGGCAAAATTGTTCCTTTGGGGGGGTATTGCAACTTTTGGCCATTTTGAAGCGAAATTGTTCCTTTTGGGGGGTATTGCAACTTTTCGGCATTTTGAGGCGAAATTGTTCCTTTGGGGGGATATTGCACCTTTTGGCCATTTTGAAGCGAAATTGTTCCTTTGGGGGTATTGCAATTTTTTGCCATTTTGAGGCGAAATTGTTCCTTTGGGGGGTATTGCAACTTTTGGCCATTTTGAAGCGAAATTGTTCCTTTCGGGGTGTATTGCAACTTTTCGGCATTTTGAGGCGAAATTGTTCTTTTGGGGGGGTATTGCAATTTTTTTTTCCATTTTGAGGCGAAATTGTTCCTTTGGGGGTGTATTGCAACTTTTGGCCATTTTGAGGCGAAATTGTTCCTTTGGGGGGGTATTGCAACTTTTGGCCATATTGAAGCGAAATTGTTCCTTTGGGGGGGTATTACAATTTTTGGCCATTTTGAGGCGAAATTGTTCCTTTGGGGGGGTTTGCAATTTTTTGCCATTTTGAGGCGAAATTGTTGCTTTGGGGGGGTATTGCAACTTTTGGCCATTTTGAAGCGAAATTGTTCCTTTCGGGGGGTATTGCAAGATTTCGGCATTTTGAGGCGAAATTGTTCCTTTGGGGGGGTATTGCAACTTTTGGCCATTTTGAAGCGAAATTGTTCCTTTGGGGGGGTATTGCAATTTTTCGGCATTTTAAGGCGAAATTGTTCCTTTGGGGCGGTATTGCAATTTTTTTTCTATTTTGAGGCGAAATTGTTCCTTTGGGGGGGTATTGCAACTTTTGGCCATTTTGAAGCGAAATTGTTCCTTTCGGGGTGTATTGCAACTTTTCAGCATTTTGAGGCGAAATTGTTCCTTTGGGGGGGTATTGCAATTTTTTGCCATTTTGAGGCGAAATTGTTACTTTGGGGGGGTATTGCATCTTTTGGCCATTTTGAAGCGAAATTGTTCCTTTCGGGGGGTATTGCAACTTTTCGGCATTTTGAGGTGAAATTGTTCCTTTGGGGGGGTATTGCAATTTTTTGCCATTTTGAGGCGAAATTGTTCCTTTGGGGGGGTATTGCAATTTTTTTTCTATTTTGAGGCGAAATTGTTCCTTTGGGGGGGTATTGCATCTTTTGGCCATTTTGAAGCGAAATTGTTCCTTTCGGGGGGTATTGCAACTTTTCGGCATTTTGAGGTGAAATTGTTCCTTTGGGGGGGTATTGCAATTTTTTGCCATTTTGAGGCGAAATTGTTCCTTTGGGGGGTATTGCAACTTTTGGCCATTTTGAAGTGAAATTGTTCCTTTGGGGGGTATTGCAATTTTTTGCTATTTTGAGGCGAAATTGTTCCTTTGGGGGGGTATTGCAACTTTTGGCCATTTTGAAGCGAAATTGTTCCTTTCGGGGTGTATTGCAACTTTTCGGCATTTTGAGGCGAAATTGTTCCTTTGGGTGGGTATTGCAATTTTTTTTCCATTTTGACCCGAAATTGTTCCTTTGGGGGGGTATTGCAACTTTTGGCCATTTTGAAGTGAAATTGTTCCTTTGGGGGGGTATTGCAACTTTTTGGCATTTTGAAGCGAAATTGTTCCTTTGGGGGGGTATTGCAACTTTTGGCCATTTTGAAGCGAAATTGTTCCTTTGGGGGGGTATTGCAATTTTTTTTTCCATTTTGAGGCGAAATTGTTCCTTTGGGGGGGTATTGCAACTTTTGGCCATTTTGAAGTGAAATTGTTCCTTTGGGGGGTATTGCAACTTTTTGGCATTTTGAAGCGAAATTGTTCCTTTGGGGGTGTATTGCAACTTTTGGCCATTTTGAAGCAAAATTGTTCTTTTGGGGGGGTATTGCAACTTTTGACCATTTTGAAGCGAAATTGTTCCTTTGGGGGGTATTGCAACTTTTCGGCATTTTGAGGCGAAATTGTTCCTTTGGGGGGGTGGCCATTTTGAAGCGAAATTGTTCCTTTGGGGGGGTATTGCAATTTTTTGCCATTTTGAGGCGAAATTGTTCCTTTCGGGGGGTATTGCAACTTTTGACCATTTTGACGCGAAATTGTTCCTTTCGGGCGGTATTGAAACTTTTCGGCATTTTGAGGCGAAATTGTTCCTTTGGGGGGTGGCCATTTTGAAGCGAAATTGTTCCTTTGGGGGGGTATTGCAATTTTTTGCCATTTTGAGGCGAAATTGTTGCTTTGGGGGTGTATTGCATCTTTTGGCCATTTTAAAGCGAAATTGTTCTTTTCGGGGGGTATTGCAACTTTTCGGCATTTTGAGGTGAAATTGTTCCTTTGGGGGGGTATTGCAATTTTTTGCCATTTTGAGGCGAAATTGTTCCTTTATGGGGGTATTGCAACTTTTGGCCATTTTGAAGCGAAATTGTTCCTTTCGGGGGGTATTGCAACTTTTCGGCATTTTGAGGCGAATATGTTCCTTTGGGGGGGTATTGCAATTTTTTTTCCATTTTGAGGCGAAATTGTTCCTTTGGGGGGGTATTGCAACTTTTGGCCATTTTGAAGCGAAATTGTACCTTTGGGGGGGTATTGCAACTTTTCGGCATTTTGAAGCGAAATTGTTCCTTTGGGGGGGTATTGCAATTTTTTGCAATTTTGAGGCGATATTGTTCCTTTGGGGGGGTATTACAATTTTTGGCCATTTTGAGGCGAAATTGTTCCTTTGGGGGGGTATTGCATCTTTTGGCCATTTTGAAGCGAAATTGTTCCTTTCGGGGGGTATTGCAACTTTTCGGCATTTTGAGGTGAAATTGTTCCTTTGGGGGGGTATTGCAATTTTTTGCCATTTTGAGGCGAAATTGTTCCTTTGGGGGGGTATTGCAACTTTTGGCCATTTTGAAGCGAAATTGTTCTTTTCGTGGGGTATTGCAACTTTTCGGCATTTTGAGGCGAAATTGTTCCTTTGGGGGGGTATTGCAACTTTTGGCCATTTTGAAGCGAAATTGTTCCTTTCGGGGGGTATTGCAACTTTTCGGCATTTTGAAGCGAAATTGTTCCTTTGGGGGGGTATTGCAACTTTTGGCCATTTTGAAGCAAAATTGTTCCTTTGGGGGTATTGCAATTTTTTGCCATTTTGAGGCGAAATTGTTCCTTTGGGGGGTATTGCAACTTTTGGCCATTTTGAAGCGAAATTGTTCCTTTCGGGGTGTTTTGCAACTTTTCGGCATTTTGAGGCGAAATTGTTCTTTTGGGGGGGTATTGCAATTTTTTTTTCTATTTTTAGGCGAAATTGTTCCTTTGGGGGGGTATTGCAACTTTTGGCCATTTTGAGGCGAAATTGTTCCTTTGGGGGGGTATTGCAACTTTTGGCCATATTGAAGCGAAATTGTTCCTTTGGGGGGTATTACAATTTTTGGCCATTTTGAGGCGAAATTGTTCCTTTGGGGGGGTTTGCAATTTTTTGCCATTTTGAGGCGAAATTGTTGCTTTGGGGGGGTATTGCAACTTTTGGCCATTTTGAAGCGAAATTGTTCCTTTCGGGGGGTATTGCAAGTTTTCGGCATTTTGAGGCGAAATTGTTCCTTTTGGGGGGTATTGCAACTTTTGGCCATTTTGAAGCGAAATTGTTCCTTTGGGGGGGTATTGCAATTTTTCGGCATTTTAAGGCGAAATTGTTCCTTTGGGGGGGTATTGCAACTTTTGGCCATTTTGAAGCGAAATTCCTTTTGGGGGTATTTAAACTTTTCGGCATTTTGAGGCGAAATTGTTCCTTTGGGGGGGTATTGCAATTTTTTTTCTATTTTGAGGCGAAATTGTTCCTTTGGGGGGTATTGCAACTTTTGGCCATTTTGAAGCGAAATTGTTCCTTTCGGGGTGTATTGCAACTTTTCAGCATTTTGAGGCGAAATTGTTCCTTTGGAGGGGTATTGCAATTTTTTGCCATTTTGAGGCGAAATTGTTCCTTTGGGGGGGGTATTGCATCTTTTGGCCATTTTGAAGCGAAATTGTTCCTTTCGGGGGGTATTGCAACTTTTCGGCATTTTGAGGTGAAATTGTTCCTTTGGGGGGGTATTGCAATTTTTTGCCATTTTGAGGCGAAATTGTTCCTTTGGGGGGGTATTGCAATTTTTTTTCTATTTTGAGGCGAAATTGTTCCTTTGGGGGGGTATTGCATCTTTTGGCCATTTTGAAGCGAAATTGTTCCTTTCGGGGGGTATTGCAACTTTTCGGCATTTTGAGGTAAAATTGTTCCTTTGGGGGGTATTGCAATTTTTTGCCATTTTGAGGCGAAATTGTTCCTTTGGGGGGTATTGCAACTTTTGGCCATTTTGAAGCGAAATTGTTCCTTTCGTGGGGTATTGCAACTTTTCGGCATTTTGAGGCGAAATTGTTCCTTTGGGGGGGTATTGCAACTTTTGGCCATTTTGAAGCGAAATTGTTCCTTTCGGGGGGTATTGCAATTTTTTGCCATTTTGAGGCGAAATTGTTCCTTTGGGGGGTATTGGAACTTTTGGCCATTTTGAAGCGAATTTGTTCCTTTCGGGGTGTATTGCAACTTTTGGCCATTTTGAAGCGAAATTGTTCCTTTGGGGGGGTATTGCAATTTTTTTTCTATTTTGAGGCGAAATTGTTCCTTTGGGGGGGTATTGCATCTTTTGGCCATTTTGAAGCGAAATTGTTCCTTTCGGGGGGTATTGCAACTTTTCGGCATTTTGAGGTGAAATTGTTCCTTTGGGGGGTATTGCAATTTTTTGCCATTTTGAGGCGAAATTGTTCCTTTGGGGGGTATTGCAACTTTTGGCCATTTTGAAGCGAAATTGTTCCTTTCGTGGGGTATTGCAACTTTTCGGCATTTTGAGGCGAAATTGTTCCTTTGGGGGGGTATTGCAACTTTTGGCCATTTTGAAGCGAAATTGTTCCTTTCGGGGGGTATTGCAATTTTTTGCCATTTTGAGGCGAAATTGTTCCTTTGGGGGGTATTGGAACTTTTGGCCATTTTGAAGCGAATTTGTTCCTTTCGGGGTGTATTGCAACTTTTCGGCATTTTGAGGCGAAATTGTTCTTTTGGGGGGGTATTGCAATTTTTTTTTCCATTTTGAGGCGAAATTGTTCCTTTGGGGGGGTATTGCAACTTTTGGCCATATTGAAGCGAAATTGTTCCTTTGGGGGGTATTACAATTTTTGGCCATTTTGAGGCGAAATTGTTCCTTTGGGGGGGTTTGCAATTTTTTGCCATTTTGAGGCGAAATTGTTGCTTTGGGGGGGTATTGCAACTTTTGGCCATTTTGAAGCGAAATTGTTCCTTTCGGGGGGTATTGCAAGTTTTCGGCATTTTGAGGCGAAATTGTTCCTTTTGGGGGGTATTGCAACTTTTGGCCATTTTGAAGCGAAATTGTTCCTTTGGGGGGGTATTGCAATTTTTCGGCATTTTAAGGCGAAATTGTTCCTTTGGGGGGGTATTGCAACTTTTGGCCATTTTGAAGCGAAATTCCTTTTGGGGGTATTTAAACTTTTCGGCATTTTGAGGCGAAATTGTTCCTTTGGGGGGGTATTGCAATTTTTTTTCTATTTTGAGGCGAAATTGTTCCTTTGGGGGGTATTGCAACTTTTGGCCATTTTGAAGCGAAATTGTTCCTTTCGGGGTGTATTGCAACTTTTCAGCATTTTGAGGCGAAATTGTTCCTTTGGAGGGGTATTGCAATTTTTTGCCATTTTGAGGCGAAATTGTTCCTTTGGGGGGGGTATTGCATCTTTTGGCCATTTTGAAGCGAAATTGTTCCTTTCGGGGGGTATTGCAACTTTTCGGCATTTTGAGGTGAAATTGTTCCTTTGGGGGGGTATTGCAATTTTTTGCCATTTTGAGGCGAAATTGTTCCTTTGGGGGGGTATTGCAATTTTTTTTCTATTTTGAGGCGAAATTGTTCCTTTGGGGGGGTATTGCATCTTTTGGCCATTTTGAAGCGAAATTGTTCCTTTCGGGGGGTATTGCAACTTTTCGGCATTTTGAGGTAAAATTGTTCCTTTGGGGGGTATTGCAATTTTTTGCCATTTTGAGGCGAAATTGTTCCTTTGGGGGGTATTGCAACTTTTGGCCATTTTGAAGCGAAATTGTTCCTTTCGTGGGGTATTGCAACTTTTCGGCATTTTGAGGCGAAATTGTTCCTTTGGGGGGGTATTGCAACTTTTGGCCATTTTGAAGCGAAATTGTTCCTTTCGGGGGGTATTGCAATTTTTTGCCATTTTGAGGCGAAATTGTTCCTTTGGGGGGTATTGGAACTTTTGGCCATTTTGAAGCGAATTTGTTCCTTTCGGGGTGTATTGCAACTTTTGGCCATTTTGAAGCGAAATTGTTCCTTTGGGGGGGTATTGCAATTTTTTTTCTATTTTGAGGCGAAATTGTTCCTTTGGGGGGGTATTGCATCTTTTGGCCATTTTGAAGCGAAATTGTTCCTTTCGGGGGGTATTGCAACTTTTCGGCATTTTGAGGTGAAATTGTTCCTTTGGGGGGGTATTGCAATTTTTTGCCATTTTGAGGCGAAATTGTTCCTTTGGGGGGTATTGCAACTTTTGGCCATTTTGAAGCGAAATTGTTCCTTTCGTGGGGTATTGCAACTTTTCGGCATTTTGAGGCGAAATTGTTCCTTTGGGGGGGTATTGCAACTTTTGGCCATTTTGAAGCGAAATTGTTCCTTTCGGGGGGTATTGCAATTTTTTGCCATTTTGAGGCGAAATTGTTCCTTTGGGGGGTATTGGAACTTTTGGCCATTTTGAAGCGAATTTGTTCCTTTCGGGGTGTATTGCAACTTTTCGGCATTTTGAGGCGAAATTGTTCTTTTGGGGGGGTATTGCAATTTTTTTTTCCATTTTGAGGCGAAATTGTTCCTTTGGGGGGGTATTGCAACTTTTGGCCATTTTGAGGCGAAATTGTTCCTTTGGGGGGGTATTGCAACTTTTGGCCATATTGAAGCGAAATTGTTCCTTTGGGGGGGTATTACAATTATTGGCCATTTTGAGGCGAAATTGTTCCTTTGGGGGGGTTTGCAATTTTTTGCCATTTTGAGGCGAAAGTGTTGCTTTGGGGGGGTATTGCAACTTTTGGCCATTTTGAAGCGAAATTGTTCCTTTCGGGGGTATTGCAAGTTTTCGGCATTTTGAGGCGAAATTGTTCCTTTGGGGGGGTATTGCATCTTTTGGCCATTTTGAAGCGAAATTGTTCCTTTCGGGGGGTATTGCAACTTTTCGGCATTTTGAGGTGAAATTGTTCCTTTGGGGGGGTATTGCAATTTTTTGCCATTTTGAGGCGAAATTGTTCCTTTGGGGGGGTATTGCAATTTTTTTTCTATTTTGAGGCGAAATTGTTCCTTTGGGGGGGTATTGCATCTTTTGGCCATTTTGAAGCGAAATTGTTCCTTTCGGGGGGTATTGCAACTTTTCGGCATTTTGAGGTAAAATTGTTCCTTTGGGGGGGTATTGCAATTTTTTGCCATTTTGAGGCGAAATTGTTCCTTTGGGGGGTATTGCAACTTTTGGCCATTTTGAAGCGAAATTGTTCCTTTCGTGGGGTATTGCAACTTTTCGGCATTTTGAGGCGAAATTGTTCCTTTGGGGGGGTATTGCAACTTTTGGCCATTTTGAAGCGAAATTGTTCCTTTCGGGGGGTATTGCAATTTTTTGCCATTTTGAGGCGAAATTGTTCCTTTGGGGGGTATTGGAACTTTTGGCCATTTTGAAGCGAATTTGTTCCTTTCGGGGTGTATTGCAACTTTTGGCCATTTTGAAGCGAAATTGTTCCTTTGGGGGGGTATTGCAATTTTTTTTCTATTTTGAGGCGAAATTGTTCCTTTGGGGGGGTATTGCATCTTTTGGCCATTTTGAAGCGAAATTGTTCCTTTCGGGGGGTATTGCAACTTTTCGGCATTTTGAGGTGAAATTGTTCCTTTGGGGGGTATTGCAATTTTTTGCCATTTTGAGGCGAAATTGTTCCTTTGGGGGGTATTGCAACTTTTGGCCATTTTGAAGCGAAATTGTTCCTTTCGTGGGGTATTGCAACTTTTCGGCATTTTGAGGCGAAATTGTTCCTTTGGGGGGGTATTGCAACTTTTGGCCATTTTGAAGCGAAATTGTTCCTTTCGGGGGGTATTGCAATTTTTTGCCATTTTGAGGCGAAATTGTTCCTTTGGGGGGTATTGGAACTTTTGGCCATTTTGAAGCGAATTTGTTCCTTTCGGGGTGTATTGCAACTTTTCGGCATTTTGAGGCGAAATTGTTCTTTTGGGGGGGTATTGCAATTTTTTTTTCCATTTTGAGGCGAAATTGTTCCTTTGGGGGGGTATTGCAACTTTTGGCCATTTTGAGGCGAAATTGTTCCTTTGGGGGGGTATTGCAACTTTTGGCCATATTGAAGCGAAATTGTTCCTTTGGGGGGGTATTACAATTTTTGGCCATTTTGAGGCGAAATTGTTCCTTTGGGGGGGTTTGCAATTTTTTGCCATTTTGAGGCGAAAGTGTTGCTTTGGGGGGGTATTGCAACTTTTGGCCATTTTGAAGCGAAATTGTTCCTTTCGGGGGGTATTGCAAGTTTTCGGCATTTTGAGGCGAAATTGTTCCTTTGGGGGGGTATTGCAACTTTTGGCCATTTTGAAGCGAAATTGTTCCTTTGGGGGGGTATTGCAATTTTTCGGCATTTTAAGGCGAATTTGTTCCTTTGGGGGGGTATTGCAACTTTTGGCCATTTTGAAGCGAAATTCCTTTTGGGGGTATTTAAACTTTTCGGCATTTTGAGGCGAAATTGTTCCTTTGGGGGGGTATTGCAATTTTTTTTCTATTTTGAGGCGAAATTGTTCCTTTGGGGGGGTATTGCAACTTTTGGCCATTTTGAAGCGAAATTGTTCCTTTCGGGGTGTATTGCAACTTTTCAACATTTTGAGGCGAAATTGTTCCTTTGGGGGGTATTGCAATTTTTTTTTTCCATTTTGAGGCGAAATTGTTTCTTTGGGGGGGTATTGCAACTTTTGGCCATTTTGAGGCGAAATTGTTCCTTTGGGGGGGTATTACAACTTTTGGCCATATTGAAGCGAAATTGTTCCTTTGGAGGGGTTTTACAATTTTTGGCCATTTTGAGGCGAAATTGTTCCTTTGGGGGGGTTTTGCAATTTTTTGTCATTTTGAGGCGAAATTGTTGCTTTGGGGGGGGTATTGCAACTTTTGGCCATTTTGAAGCGAAATTGTTCCTTTCGGAGGGTATTGCAAGTTTTGGCCATTTTGAGGCGAAATTGTTCCTTTGGGGGGGTTTTGCAATTTTTTGCCATTTTGAGGCGAAATTGTTGCTTTGGGGGTGTATTGCAACTTTTGGCCATTATGAGGCGAAATTGTTCCTTTGGGGGGGTATTGCAACTTTTGGCCATTTTGAGGCGAAATTGTTCCTTTGGGGCGGTTTTGCAATTTTTCGGCATTTTGAGGCGAAATTGTTCCTTTGGGGGGGTATTGCAACTTTTGGCCATTTTGAAGCGAAATTCCTTTTGGGGGGTATTTAAACTTTTCCGCATTTTGAGACGAAATTGTTCTTTTGGGGGGTATTGCAATTTTTTTTTCCATTTTGAGGCGAAATTGTTTCTTTGGGGGGGTATTGCAACTTTTGGCCATTTTGAGGCGAAATTGTTCCTTTGGGGGGGTATTACAACTTTTGGCCATATTGAAGCGAAATTGTTCCTTTGGAGGGGTTTTACAATTTTTGGCCATTTTGAGGCGAAATTGTTCCTTTGGGGGGATTTTGCAATTTTTTGTCATTTTGAGGCGAAATTGTTGCTTTGGGGGGGTATTGCAACTTTTGGCCATTTTGAAGCGAAATTGTTCCTTTCGGAGGGTATTGCAAGTTTTGGCCATTTTGAGGCGAAATTGTTCCTTTGGGGGGGTTTTGCAATTTTTTGCCATTTTGAGGCGAAATTGTTGCTTTGGGGGTGTATTGCAACTTTTGGCCATTATGAGGCGAAATTGTTCCTTTGGGGGGGTATTGCAACTTTTGGCCATTTTGAGGCGAAATTGTTCCTTTGGGGGGGTTTTGCAATTTTTCGGCATTTTGAGGCGAAATTGTTCCTTTGGGGGGGTATTGCAACTTTTGGCCATTTTGAAGCGAAATTCCTTTTGGGGGGTATTTAAACTTTTCCGCATTTTGAGGCGAAATTGTTCTTTTGGGGGGTATTGCAATTTTTTTTCCATTTTGAGGCGAAATTGTTCCTTTGGGGGGGTATTGCAACTTTTGGCCATATTGAAGCGAAATTGTTCCTTTGGGGGGGTATTACAATTTTTGGCCATTTTGAGGCGAAATTGTTCCTTTGGGGGGGTTTGCAATTTTTTGCCATTTTGAGGCGAAATTGTTGCTTTGGGGGGGTATTGCAACTTTTGGCCATTTTGAAGCGAAATTGTTCCTTTCGGGGGGTATTGCAAGTTTTCGGAATTTTGAGGCGAAATTGTTCCTTTGGGGGGGTATTGCAACTTTTGGCCATTTTGAAGCGAAATTGTTCCTTTGGGGGGGTATTGCAATTTTTCGGCATTTTGAGGCGAAATTGTTCCTTTGGGGGGGTATTGCAACTTTTGGCCATTTTGAAGCGAAATTGTTCCTTTGGGGGGTATTGGAACTTTTGGCCATTTTGAAGCGAATTTGTTCCTTTCGGGGTGTATTGCAACTTTTCGGCATTTTGAGGCGAAATTGTTCTTTTGGGGGGGTATTGCAATTTTTTTTTCCATTTTGAGGCGAAATTGTTCCTTTGGGGGGGTATTGCAACTTTTGGCCATTTTGAGGCGAAATTGTTCCTTTGGGGGGGTATTGCAACTTTTGGCCATATTGAAGCGAAATTGTTCCTTTGGGGGGGTATTACAATTTTTGGCCATTTTGAGGCGAAATTGTTCCTTTGGGGGGGTTTGCAATTTTTTGCCATTTTGAGGCGAAAGTGTTGCTTTGGGGGGGTATTGCAACTTTTGGCCATTTTGAAGCGAAATTGTTCCTTTCGGGGGGTATTGCAAGTTTTCGGCATTTTGAGGCGAAATTGTTCCTTTGGGGGGGTATTGCAACTTTTGGCCATTTTGAAGCGAAATTGTTCCTTTGGGGGGGGTATTGCAATTTTTCGACATTTTAAGGCGAATTTGTTCCTTTGGGGGGGTATTGCAACTTTTGGCCATTTTGAAGCGAAATTGTTCCTTTCGGGGTGTATTGCAACTTTTCAGCATTTTGAGGCGAAATTTTTCCTTTGGGGGGGTATTGCAATTTTTTTTTTCCATTTTGAGGCGAAATTGTTTCTTTGGGGGGGTATTGCAACTTTTGGCCATTTTGAGGCGAAATTGTTCCTTTGGGGGGGTATTACAACTTTTGGCCATATTGAAGCGAAATTGTTCATTTGGAGGGGTTTTACAATTTTTGGCCATTTTAAGGCGAAATTGTTCCTTTGGGGGGGTTTTGCAATTTTTTGTCATTTTGAGGTGAAATTGTTGCTTTGGGGGGGTATTGCAACTTTTGGCCATTTTGAAGCGAAATTGTTCCTTTCGGAGGGTATTGCAAGTTTTGGCCATTTTGAGGCGAAATTGTTCCTTTGGGGGGGTTTTGCAATTTTTTGCCATTTTGAGGCGAAATTGTTGCTTTGGGGGTGTATTGCAACTTTTGGCCATTATGAGGCGAAATTGTTCCTTTGGGGGGGTATTGCAACTTTTGGCCATTTTGAGGCGAAATTGTTCCTTTGGGGGGTTTTGCAATTTTTCGGCATTTTGAGGCGAAATTGTTCCTTTGGGGGGGTATTGCAACTTTTGGCCATTTTGAAGCGAAATTCCTTTTGGGGGGTATTTAAACTTTTCCGCATTTTGAGGCGAAATTGTTCTTTTGGGGGATATTGCAATTTTTTTTTCCATTTTGAGGCGAAATTGTTCCTTTGGGGGGGTATTGCAACTTTTGGCCATTTTGAGGCGAAATTGTTCCTTTGGGGGGTATTGCAACTTTTGGCCATATTGAAGCGAAATTGTTCCTTTGGGGGGGTATTACAATTTTTGGCCATTTTGAGGCGAAATTGTTCCTTTGGGGGGGTTTGCAATTTTTTGCCATTTTGAGGCGAAATTGTTGCTTTGGGGGGGTATTGCAACTTTTGGCCATTTTGAAGCGAAATTGTTCCTTTCGGGGGGTATTGCAAGTTTTCGGAATTTTGAGGCGAAATTGTTCCTTTGGGGGGGTATTGCAACTTTTGGCCATTTTGAAGCGAAATTGTTCCTTTAGGGGGGTATTGCAATTTTTCGGCATTTTGAGGCGAAATTGTTCCTTTGGGGGGGTATTGCAACTTTTGGCCATTTTGAAGCGAAATTCCTTTTGGGGGTATTTAAACTTTTCGGCATTTTGAGGCGAAATTGTTCCTTTGGGGTGGTATTGCAATTTTTTTTCTATTTTGAGGCGAAATTGTTCCTTTGGGGGGGTATTGCAACTTTTGGCCATTTTGAAGCGAAATTGTTCCTTTCGGGGTGTATTGCAACTTTTCGGCATTTTGAGGCGAAATTGTTCCTTTGGGGGTATTGCAATTTTTTTTTCCATTTTGAGGCGAAATTGTTCCTTTGGGGGGGTATTGCAACTTTGGCCATTTTGAGGCGAAATTGTTCCTTTGGGGGGGTATTGCAACTTTTGGCCATTTTGAAGCGAAATTCCTTTTGGGGGTATTTAAACTTTTCGGCATTTTGAGGCGAAATTGTTCCTTTGGGGGGGTATTGCAATTTTTTTTCTATTTTGAGGCGAAATTGTTCCTTTGGGGGGGTATTGCAACTTTTGGCCATTTTGAAGCGAAATTGTTCCTTTCGGGGTGTATTGCAACTTTTCGGCATTTTGAGGCGAAATTGTTCCTTTGAGGGGGTAATGCAATTTTTTTTTCCATTTTGAGGCGAAATTGTTCCTTTGGGGGGGTATTGCAACTTTTGGCCATTTTGAGGCGAAATTGTTCCTTTGGGGGGGTATTGCAACTTTTGGCCATATTGAAGCGAAATTGTTCCTTTGGAGGGGTTTTACAATTTTTGGCCATTTTGAGGCGAAATTGTTCCTTTGGGGGGGTTTGCAATTTTTTGCCATTTTGAGGCGAAATTGTTGCTTTGGGGGGTATTGCAACTTTTGGCCATTTTGAAGCGAAATTGTTCCTTTCGGAGGGTATTGCAAGTTTTGGCCATTTTGAGGCGAAATTGTTCCTTTGGGGGGGTTTTGCAATTTTTTGCCATTTTGAGGCGAAATTGTTGCTTTGGGGGGGTATTGCAACTTTTGGACATTATGAGGCGAAATTGTTCCTTTGGGGGGGTATTGCAACTTTTGGCCATTTTGAGGCGAAATTGTTCCTTTGGGGGGGTTTTGCAATTTTTCGGCATTTTGAGGCGAAATTGTTCCTTTGGGGGGGTATTGCAACTTTTGGCCATTTTGAAGCGAAATTCCTTTTGGGGGGTATTTAAACTTTTCCGCATTTTGAGGCGAAATTGTTCTTTTGGGGGGTATTGCAATTTTTTTTTCCATTTTGAGGCGAAATTGTTCCTTTGGGGGGGTATTGCAACTTTTGGCCATTTTGAGGCGAAATTGTTCCTTTGGGGGGGTATTGCAACTTTTGGCCATATTGAAGCGAAATTGTTCCTTTGGGGGGGTATTACAATTTTTGGCCATTTTGAGGCGAAATTGTTCCTTTGGGGGGATTTGCAATTTTTTGCCATTTTGAGGCGAAATTGTTGCTTTGGGGGGGTATTGCAACTTTTGGCCATTTTGAAGCGAAATTGTTCCTTTCGGGGGGTATTGCAAGTTTTTGGCATTTTGAGGCGAAATTATTCCTTTGGGGGGGTATTGCAACTTTTGGCCATTTTGAAGCGAAATTGTTCCTTTGGGGGGGTATTGCAATTTTTCGGCATTTTGAGGCGAAATTGTTCCTTTGGGGGGGGTTTGCAATTTTTTGCCATTTTGAGGCGAAATTGTTGCTTTGGGGGGGTATTGCAACTTTTGGCCATTTTGAGGCGAAATTGTTCCTTTGGGGGGGTATTGCAACTTTTGGCCATTTTGAGGCGAAATTGTTCCTTTGGGGGGGTTTTGCAATTTTTCGGCATTTTGAGGCGAAATTGTTCCTTTGGGGGGGTATTGCAACTTTTGGCCATTTTGAAGCGAAATTCCTTTTGGGGGGTATTTAAACTTTTCGGCATTTTGAGGCGAAATTGTTCCTTTGGGGGGGTATTGCAATTTTTTTTCCATTTTGAGGCGAAATTGTTCCTTTGGGGGGTGTTGCAACTTTTTGGCATTTTGAAGCGAAATTGTTCCTTTGGGGGGGTATTGCAACTTTTTGGCATTTTGAAGCGAAATTGTTCCTTTGGGGGGGTTTTGCAATTTTTTGTCATTTTGAGGCGAAATTGTTGCTTTGGGGGGGTATTGCAACTTTTGGCCATTTTGAAGCGAAATTGTTCCTTTCGGAGGGTATTGCAAGTTTTGGCCATTTTGAGGCGAAATTGTTCCTTTGGGGGGGTTTTGCAATTTTTTGCCATTTTGAGGCGAAATTGTTGCTTTGGGGGTGTATTGCAACTTTTGGCCATTATGAGGCGAAATTGTTCCTTTGGGGGGGTATTGCAACTTTTGGCCATTTTGACGCGAAATTGTTCCTTTGGGGGGGTTTTGCAATTTTTCGGCATTTTGAGGCGAAATTGTTCCTTTGGGGGGGTATTGCAACTTTTGGCCATTTTGAAGCGAAATTCCTTTTGGGGGGTATTTAAACTTTTCCGCATTTTGAGGCGAAATTGTTCTTTTGGGGGGTATTGCAATTTTTTTTCCCATTTTGAGGCGAAATTGTTCCTTTGGGGGGGTATTGCAACTTTTGGCCATTTTGAGGCGAAATTGTTCCTTTGGGGGGGTATTGCAACTTTTGGCCATATTGAAGCGAAATTGTTCCTTTGGGGGGTATTACAATTTTTGGCCATTTTGAGGCGAAATTGTTCCTTTGGGGGGGGTTTGCAATTTTTTGCCATTTTGAGGCGAAATTGTTGCTTTGGGGGGGTATTGCAACTTTTGGCCATTTTGACGCGAAATTGTTCCTTTCGGGGAGTATTGCAAGTTTTCGGAATTTTGAGGCGAAATTGTTCCTTTGGGGGGGTATTGCAACTTTTGGCCATTTTGAAGCGAAATTGTTCCTTTGGGGGGGTATTGCAATTTTTCGGCATTTTGAGGCGAAATTGTTCCTTTGGGGGGGTATTGCAACTTTTGGCCATTTTGAAGCGAAATTCCTTTTGGGGGTATTTAAACTTTTCGGCATTTTGAGGCGAAATTGTTCCTTTGGGGTGGTATTGCAATTTTTTTTCTATTTTGAGGCGAAATTGTTCCTTTGGGGGGGTATTGCAACTTTTGGCCATTTTGAAGCGAAATTGTTCCTTTCGGGGTGTATTGCAACTTTTCGGCATTTTGAGACGAAATTGTTCCTTTGGGGGTATTGCAATTTTTTTTTCCATTTTGAGGTGAAATTGTTCCTTTGGGGGGGTATTGCAACTTTGGCCATTTTGAGGCGAAATTGTTCGTTTGGGGGGGTATTGCAACTTTTGGCCATTTTGAAGTGAAATTCCTTTTGGGGGTATTTAAACTTTTCGGCATTTTGAGGCGAAATTGTTCCTTTGGTGGGGTATTGCAATTTTTTTTCTATTTTGAGGCGAAATTGTTCCTTTGGGGGGGTATTGCAACTTTTGGCCATTTTGAAGCGAAATTGTTCCTTTCGGGGTGTATTGCAACTTTTCGGCATTTTGAGGCGAAATTGTTCCTTTGAGGGGGTAATGCAATTTTTTTTTCCATTTTGAGGCGAAATTGTTCCTTTGGGGGGGTATTGCAACTTTTGGTCATTTTGAGGCGAAATTGTTCCTTTGGGGGGGTATTGCAACTTTTGGCCATATTGAAGCGAAATTGTTCCTTTGGAGGGGTTTTACAATTTTTGGCCATTTTGAGGCGAAATTGTTCCTTTGGGGGGGTTTGCAATTTTTTGCCATTTTGAGGCGAAATTGTTGCTTTGGGGGGTATTGCAACTTTTGGCCATTTTGAAGCGAAATTGTTCCTTTCGGAGGGTATTGCAAGTTTTGGCCATTTTGAGGCGAAATTGTTCCTTTGGGGGCGTTTTGCAATTTTTTGCCATTTTGAGGCGAAATTGTTGCTTTGGGGGGGTATTGCAACTTTTGTCCATTATGAGGCGAAATTGTTCCTTTGGGGGGGTATTGCAACTTTTGGCCATTTTGAGGCGAAATTGTTCCTTTGGGGGGGTTTTGCAATTTTTCGGCATTTTGAGGCAAAATTGTTCCTTTGGGGGGGTATTGCAACTTTTGGCCATTTTGAAGCGAAATTCCTTTTGGGGGGTATTTAAACTTTTCCGCATTTTGAGGCGAAATTGTTCTTTTGGGGGGTATTGCAATTTTTTTTTCCATTTTGAGGCGAAATTGTTCCTTTGGGGGGGTATTGCAACTTTTGGCCATTTTGAGGCGAAATTGTTCCTTTGGGGGGGTATTGCAACTTTTGGCCATATTGAAGCGAAATTGTTCCTTTGGGGGGGTATTACAATTTTTGGCCATTTTGAGGCGAAATTGTTCCTTTGGGGGGGTTTGCAATTTTTTGCCATTTTGAGGCGAAATTGTTGCTTTGGGGGGGTATTGCAACTTTTGGCCATTTTGAAGCGAAATTGTTCCTTTCGGGGGGTATTGCAAGTTTTCGGCATTTTGAGGCGAAATTGTTCCTTTGGGGGGGTATTGCATCTTTTGGCCATTTTGAAGCGAAATTGTTCCTTTGGGGGGGTATTGCAATTTTTCGGCATTTTGAGGCGAAATTGTTCCTTTGGGGGGGGTTTGCAATTTTTTGCCATTTTGAGGCGAAATTGTTGCTTTGGGGGGGTATTGCAACTTTTGGCCATTTTGAAGCGAAATTGTTCCTTTCGGGGGGTATTGCAAGTTTTGGCCATTTTGAGGCGAAATTGTTCCTTTGGGGGGGTTTTGCAATTTTTTGCCATTTTGAGGCGAAATTGTTGCTTTGGGGGGGTATTGCAACTTTTGGCCATTTTGAGGCGAAATTGTTCCTTTGGGGGGGTTTTGCAATTTTTCGGCATTTTGAGGCGAAATTGTTCCTTTGGGGGGGTATTGCAACTTTTGGCCATTTTGAAGCGAAATTCCTTTTGGGGGGTATTTAAACTTTTCGGCATTTTGAGGCGAAATTGTTCCTTTGGGGGGGTATTGCAATTTTTTTTCCATTTTGAGGCGAAATTGTTCCTTTGGGGGGAATTGCAACTTTTTGGCATTTTGAAGCGAAATTGTTCCTTTGGGGGGGTATTGCAACTTTTTGGCATTTTTAAGCGAAATTGTTCCTTTGGGGGGGTATTGCAACTTTTGGCCATTTTGAAGCGAAATTGTTCTTTTGGGGGGGTATTGCAACTTTTGACCATTTTGAAGCAAAATTGTTCCTTTGGGGGGTATTGCAACTTTTCGGCATTTTGAAGCGAAATTGTTCCTTTGGGGGGGTATTGCAATTTTTTGCCATTTTGAGGCGAAATTGTTCCTTTGGGGGGTATTACAATTTTTGGACATTTTGAGGCGAAATTGTTCCTTTGGGGGGGTATTGCATCTTTTGGCCATTTTGAAGCGAAATTGTTCCTTTCGGGGGGTATTGCAACTTTTCGGCATTTT